>NC_081799.1:716400-1031400 GCF_963082965.1 Carassius carassius
TCTCTCTCTCGTCATTTCCGGTGAGACTGAGTGTGAGTGGACGGGGTGTTTGTGAGTGTGGAGCTGAGTGCTGTGAGTCTTTTCTTTTTTTCCTTCCACCTTTTGCTGCTTTGTTTCTTTATTTGTTGCAAGGGGTTTAGTTGTTCTAAGTTTACTCCTCGGGCCGCGTGTCTCCCGTTCGCGAGAGCATGTCGGCCCCACGCCAGCAGGTGTTGGGTTCGCTCACCCGGCGGCACGCAGTGAAGGTGGCGGCCGCGGTGAGTGTGGAGGCGTGCTGCCTGGCCATAGGGAATGCCGTGGGGCATGAGAGCGTGTTGTCGGCCTCTAGGATGAACAGTGCGGTGGTGGTTTTTCTTGACTCGATTGATAAAGCCAATGAGTTGGTAGAACAGGGGATAGTTGTTGACAATGAACTTGTCCCCGTTCTTCCCCTTGCGTTACCAGCCAAGCGAGTCACTTTATCCAATGTCCCACCTTTCATGAGTGATGATATTCTGAGTCAAGCGCTGTCGCGGTATGGCAAATTAGTGTCCCGAATAAAGAAGATCTCTATCAGTAGCGATTCGCCTTTGTTAAAACATGTTGTTTCTTTTAGGCGTTTTGTCTATATGATCGTTAATGATGATACTGAACTTGATTTGTCACTTAACTTTCGAGTTGATGATTACGATTATATTGTGTTTGTTACCACTGCTAAAATTAAGTGTTTTGGCTGCGGCCAGCTGGGTCATTTAGTACGAAACTGTCCGGACAAAAATGTTGAAAATGAGACACCGATTGCAGATGGAATTTCAGCAAGCATTGAGGCGGCTGTCGCCACCGGTGTTGCCGAGGCGGTGTTGCCGGAGTCGGGCTCTGTTGTGGCGGCGACAGCGGCGGGTTCTCCCGCTGAGGATGTGGCTAGGCCATCCGCTTCGCGGCATGAGTACTCGCACTCGGAGTCCACCGGTGCGTTTTTAGAAGACGATACGGTGGTTTCAGAAAGTTTAGAACTGCCTCAGGGAAACACAATTAAGGACACGGTTTCGGATATGATTTGTGAGACGGATTGCGCTAGTTTGGATGTTCAAGAGACGGTGTTTAAAGCTCCGTTAAAAAGAAAAAAGAGCGACAGGGTTAGTGAGGCTAAAATTAGCAAGAAAAGTGTTGAGGAGGATGTTGAGGAAACAGGCAGTGATGGTGAGTCTTCTGACTCCAGTGCATCTCTTTCACAGAGCGACTTTATTGGTCGCAGTTATGAGCTCGATGATATTAAATTATTTCTTAGAGCGACTAAAAACAAGAGAGGTGTGCGTGTCCAGGAATATTTTCCAGACCTCAAACAGTTTGTCGATAAAACGAAAAATTTCATGGCAGAGAGCTGCTTCACTAATAAAGAAGTGTACCGCTTAAAGAAAATTGTGCGGAATGTTAACATCGCCCTGGGTAACGATGATGGTTAATTTGGGGGGCACGATGACCAACGCTCTTTATTTATATGGGCTGGTCTTACTTTTCTTCTCCCTACTAATGAGTGAAGTCCATTTAGCTACCTTAAACGTTAATGGCTCTAGAGATGCTCGTAAGAGAGTAATGGTGTACGAAATTATTAAGCAAAGAAATATCAGTGTTGCTTTTCTGCAAGAAACCCACAGTGACCAAAAAAATGCTGCTGACTGGGGGAGAGAATTTGATGGTGTCTCTGTTTTGAGCCATAATTCCTCAGTAAGTGGGGGTGTTGCTATTCTATTTAATAGGAATTTCGTTCCTATTTCATATGATGTTGATGAAATTGTTAAAGGAAGGCTCTTAAAAGTCAGAGCATGTTTTGAAAATCATGTGTTTGTTTTTATGTGTGTTTATGCTCCTGCTGCACCTTTGGAAAGAATGTTATTTTTAGATACGTTGTGTTTGTCTTTACAAAACTGCTGTTCTGAAGAATTTTTATTTTTGGGTGGCGATTTTAATTGTACTGAGCTGAACTTGGACAGGAATCACATGGAGCCACATTTGGCCTCACGCAAACGTCTTATACATACTATTAAAAAATATGACTTATGTGATGTTTGGAGATCTTTAAATAAGGATGAAAGGCAATATACCTGGGCACATTCACGGGATAATGTTATGTCTTTAGCTAGGTTGGACAGGTTTTATTGTTTTAAGTATCATTTTAGTATTTTTAATAGGTGTTACATTACGCCTGTTGGTTTTACGGACCATAGTATGGTGCATTGTTTATTTATTGTAAGTACTGTTAAGCCAAAGAGTGCTTACTGGCACTTTAATAACAATTTGTTACAAGATGAGTTTTTTAAAGAATCTTTCAAGTTTTTTTGGGAAGCCCATAGGAAAACAAAGCCTGGTTTTTCCTCTGTGCAACAGTGGTGGGATGTGGGTAAAGTTCAAATAAAGCAGTTTACTCAACAATACACTCTCAATGTCACTAAGGAGTTGACTCGTTCCTTAGATTTTTTAGAAAAACAGATAATTGAACTTGAATCTTTAGCTCACTCTACCGGTGACCCTTGTTTTTTAGAAGTTTATTCAAAGAAAAAGGCCCAGATGTCTGACCTACTTGGGTATAAAACACAAGGTGCTTTGGTCCGTTCACGTTTTCAAAATATAGATCAGATGGATGCACCATCTAAATATTTTTTTAATCTAGAAAAAAAGAATGGGCAGAAACGGCTGATCCATGCATTGTGTTCTGAGAATGGAGTGCTTTTATCGGATCCGGCTGAGATTCGGCAGAGAGCAGTCCTTTTTTATCAAGATTTGTATAGGAGTGAACTGAAGTCTGGCATATGCAAGGAGAACAGTTTCCTTGAAAACCTGCCAAAGGTGTCAGAAGAGGCCAATGGCGACCTCTCAAAGAGCCTGACCCTGGGTGAGCTTTACAAGGCCCTGCAGAGTATGGAGTCTGGGAGAGCACCTGGAATAGATGGCCTCCCTGTTGACTTCTACAAGACTTTTTGGGTAGAGATGGGTGTAGATCTTCTCGAGGTGCTCAATGACTGTTTGTCAAAGGGCAGATTGCCGTTGAGCTGCCGAAGAGCAGTAATCACCCTACTCCCAAAAAAAGGGGACCTGACTGACATAAGAAACTGGCGTCCGGTTTCACTCCTCTGCAATGAATATAAACTTTTATCTAAGGCTTTGGCTAACAGACTGGCTGGTGTTTTAGATCAGGTCATCCATCCGGATCAAACGTACTGTGTTCCTGGTAGGTCCA
The DNA here is from genome assembly GCF_963082965.1 of Carassius carassius. Classification (NCBI taxonomy): domain Eukaryota; kingdom Metazoa; phylum Chordata; class Actinopteri; order Cypriniformes; family Cyprinidae; genus Carassius; species Carassius carassius. The sequence continues at coordinate 719,615 of NC_081799.1, forward strand.
TTTTTGATAATATTTCTTTTATTCGTGATATTTTTTATGTTTCTAAATTATTGAATATTAACTGTGGCCTAGTTTTTTTGGACCAAGAAAAGGCTTTTGATAGAGTTGAGCATTCTTATTTATGGAGTACTCTATCAGCTTTTGGTTTTTGTGAAAGTTTTGTTGATATGATTAGAGTACTCTATTGTGATGTTGAGAGTGTGCTGAAAATAAACGGTGGCTTATGTGCTCCATTCCGAGTCCTTAGGGGAATCAGACAAGGTTGTTCCCTGTCTGGTATGTTGTATTCTTTGGCCATTGAGCCTTTGCTTCAACAGATAAGAAGTAAACTATGTGGTTTGTCCTTACCAGTGTGTGATAACAAATTTTATTTGTCAGCATATGCTGATGATATTGTTGTTTTACTCAACAATCAGAGTGATGTACATGTTTTATTTAATCTATTTGAAGATTTTAAACAGTTGTCATCTGCTAAGGTTAACTGGAAAAAAAGTGAAGCAATACTCATAGGGCAATGGGCCGAGGGGATACCTCATCTTCCTGCTGGGTTGTTTTGGGGAAGAGGGGGCGTAAAATATTTAGGGGTGTTTTTAGGGGATGAAAGTGCCTTACAAAAGAATTGGGAAGGGTTTTTAGGTAAGTTTCAAAGCCGTTTGGACAAATGGCAGTGGTTGTTGCCAAATATGTCTTACAGAGGACGGGCTCTCATTGCTAACAATTTAATAGCCTCCTCACTTTGGCACAGACTGGCATGTGTGGATCCCTCACCACAATTTTTAACGGAAGCTCAAGCTCTTCTGGTAAATTTCTTTTGGGACAAGCTACATTGGACTTCAAAAAGTATTTTGTTTCTTCCTAAGGAAGAGGGTGGACAAGGACTGATTCATCTACAAAGTAGGTGTGCTGCTTTTCGGTTGCAGTTCGTGAAGAGATTTCTTGATGGACCTGTGCATATTGGTTGGCGTGCTGTTTGTTGCACCATTTTGCGCACTGTGGGAAGCTTTGGACTGGACAAACCTCTGTTTTTAATGAAGACAACCAAATTGGATTTATCAGGACTGCCTGCCTTCTATCAGAGCATCTTTAAAGTGTGGGGTCTTTTTCGAGTTCAAAAGACTGAGAACTTTTCCTCACTCCATTGGTTACTTCAAGAACCCTTAATTTCTGGGGCTCGTCTGGATGTCACCGCTCATTGTAATCTATCTGGGTTTAGTTTCTTGCTCCAGAAATCTAGAGTGTTTACTTTGGGCCATTTGTTGGCTTTAACTGGTCCTAATTTTGAAAACTTTGATGTAGCTTCAAAACATTTGGGAATTAGGTCTGATCGGCTATTTTGTCAGTTTTTGACTAGTTTGAAACTCTGTTTAACTGCTGAGGAAAAAAGCCTCTTGGATGATTTCTTCACTGGGGCCAGTACCCCTGACATTGATGACCTTTTCCCATGTTTAATTGTTCAACCTAATTTTGGTGATTGTACTAGTCTTTTTTTTAAATCATGTGAATCTCTTTCTTTGGATCTCTTGTCATGTGAAGGTAAAAAGTTGTATAAAGTGTGTGTTTTGGTTCTTAATAAGAGTATTCTTGAAACAAAAACTGACACACCATGGCGCTCTGTTCTCAGACTGAGAAATGATGTTAGACCGGAATGGAGATCGTTATATAAGCCACCTTTGTCTAAGAGGGTAGGTGATTTGCAGTGGAGAATTCTTCACGGTGTCATCGCGGTTAATTCTTTCGTGTCTGTGCTGAATCCAGAAGTCAGTCCTGCTTGCCCCTTTTGTACACAAAGGGAGACAATTTTTCATGCGTTCATGTACTGTTCCAGACTGGAACCTTTGTTCACGAAGTTAAGAGAGTTATTTTGGAGGTTGAGTGAAAGGTTTGATATTGAGACTTTCATTCTGGGTTTCAAATATTCTCGAGGAAAACGGTTTGTATGCCAGCTTATGAATTTTATTATTGGGCAAGCCAAAATGGCCATCTATGCCAGCAGAAAAAGAAGAATACAGCAAGAATCATGTGATATCAATGTGTGCTTTTCAAGTTTGGTAAAGTCTAGAGTTCTGATAGATTTTCGCTTCTATAAAAGCATGCAAAGCCTTAACATTTTTGAAACAATATGGTGCAGTAATGGAGCTCTTTGTGAGTTATCTGAAGGGAACTTGGTTTTCTTTTTGTGATGAGTATGATTGTGTATGTGCAATGTGTTGTACTTAATTTGTTTTTTGTTTTATTTTTTGTGAGGAGGGGGGGATGTTTGTTGTGAGACAATTGAGTGTTTATAAAAAAGGAAAAAAAAAAAAAAAAAAAAAAAAAAAAAAAAAAAGTTAATAAAGCTTTGTTAAAATTAAAATCTCTCTCTCTCTCTGTCTCTCTCTCTGTCTCTCTCTGTCTGTCTCTCTCTCTCTCTCTCTCTCTCTCTGTCTCTCTCTCTCTCTCTCTCTCTCTGTCTCTCTCTCTGTCTCTCTCTGTCTCTCTCTCTCTCTCTCTCTCTCTCTCTCTCTCTCTCTCTGTCTGTCTCTCTCTCTCTCTCTCTCTCTCTCTCTGTCTCTCTCTGCAGTAGCGCAGTAGTAACACTCACGAACACATCTGTCTCTGCTCTGGTAGAATCCCGGGCAGCACTGAGACTTGCGGCGGTGCATGGTCTTCTCTCCTCTGCGGTAGGCCGTTCTGTAGCTCACCCTAATCACAGCAGAAAAATCACGGCTACAGCTTATTCAATATTCTGTTATACCTTAATTTGATAGAAAAAAATATGAAATATATTGTGACCCTGGACCACAAAACCAGTCTTAAGTGTCAATTTTTAATCTGAAAGCTGAATAAATAAGCCTTCCATTGATGTATGGTTTGTTAGGAGGACAATATTTGTGCTCCAAGGTCACATATGAAAATATATGCTTCCATGACATTTTAATAAATTTAGAAAAGCATTGTAAAGCACACACACACCTGTGCTGAGTGCATTTGAACCAGTTGAGGATGTCTGCGCAGTTGGTGTAGTAAATCTGATCGAACGGGTGCGCATATGACTCCTGCACGGTCACTGAGTAACTGCAGAACACACACACACAAAGTTGTTTTTGAGGGACTCTACACAGACATAATGATTTCTACACTGTCCTAACTGTATTTTCTATCCCCAAACCTGAAACCTCACCCTCACAGAAAACATTCAGTGTTTGTACATTTTCAAAAAATACCTGGACCACATACTCTCTCTCTCTCACACACACACACACACACACACATGAAGGCCGTGTCTGTCATACGTGTGTGTGGTCTCGTTACTCCAGCACTAATGGCTAATGAGAGTGTGTCACATGTTCGCTGTGTGTGGCCACTGCTGATACACAATACATGAGGAAAACTAATCAGAAAAGCAAAGTGTTTTGTTGAAAGCAGCTCTTCTCCAGCTCTCCAGACACCTGTCTGTGGGTATCTGTGTGGTGTCATTCAGATGTTCATAAACTCCTCCAGTAAAAAAGCTCTCAGTGACAGAAGCGCTTTTGTTTCTCGGGAACAGTTGTGCCTGTCGGCTGTATTTAGGGCCGCTCATGTGCAGGACACATACATGAGTAAAAAGAGCACTCATCTATAAATGAGGAACATCATTATAAATAGCAACGACTGGATCAAGTATTGCTTTATGATGATGTACAGACGTTTCATGTGCGTCTGTAGAGGCAGAGCTCTTGTTTGAATCAGTTGTGAGCGCTACAGTAAAGCAGGAAAAAACTCACAATGCACGCTATGAATGTGCTGGGAAACCTTGCACACAGATATTAGGACACACTGTGCTGTACGGTCACACATTATCTGCTTTAGGAAACTCTTGTGCAGCACACAGCTGTTCCCACACATTACCCAGTGAAAGTGAATCTAGCTGGGAAAGAAAACTTCATCTTTGTTCTCTTCAATCTGCTTTAATGGATTTCCGAGCCGGTCCTTAATTTGGCTACAGACATCTCCTGCCTGTAAACATTAAGTGTGTATGTGTGTGTGTGTGTGTGTGTGTGTGTGTTTACTCCTCTGAGCTCGCCTCTTGAAAACTAAAGAGGACAAGATCATCTACAATAAGCAGTTATTGTGAAATGCTGAGAAACAGGAAAGTGTCAGAGCAGCAGTATATCAGTCTTCATCAGCATTTCATTTTCACTCACAGAGAAAGAATCAGAATCAGAAAAAGCTTTATTGCCAAGTATGCTTGCGCATACAAGGAATTTGTTTTAGTGACATAAGCTTCCAGTGCACAGAGACAACAACACACAGACAAAATAAAAAAGCAAATAAATATGTGTATAAACGATTGTGCTATAAATGATAATGGAATAGGATTGAGTAAGATTCAGGGATGTACTAGGATAGAGGGATAGCAAATAAATATAAGGATATTGTACGCTTTTATTGCATACGTGGGGAAGATTTAACTGTTCTTGAGGTAGATTGTCTGAGGGGAAGAAACTGTTCTTGTGCCTGAATGTCCTGGTATTTGTGGCCCTGAAGTGCTTGCCAGATGGCAAAAGTTCAAAGATGGGGTGACTTGGATGTGAGGGATCCAGAGTGATTTTCTGAGTCCTTTTCCTCACTCTGGATGTATACAGTTCTTGAAGGGTGGGCAGAGGAGCACCAATAATCCTTTCAGCAGTCCGAACAGTTCTCTGTAGTCTTCTGATATCTGATTTTGTAGCTGAACCAAACCAGACAGTAATTGAAGTACACAGTACAGACTCAATGACGGCTGAGTTGAACTGTTTCAGCAGCTCCTGTGGCAGGTTAAACTTCCTCAGCTGGTGAAGGAAGTAGATTCAAGATTCAAGATTTTTATTCATCACATACAAAATTATATATAGCATATATAACCAGCAGTGAAATGTGAGTCAGGTCCGCTCCATGGACAGTGCAATTATTAAACAAAAACAACACAGATGAAAATATACATAAATATAGCTATGTAAGAATGAAATAAAGTAAACAATAAAAATAATAAAATATAAAAAAGATGTATATTGTAGAATTAAATATAGAACGCAAAATAATGTGCATGAAAGTAAACTGTAGTCTTAAATATTTAGATTCACAGGGATGTACAATGTGCATATGTGCATTATACTGTAGTCTTAAATATTAAGATACACAGGGATGTACAAGAGGCAAATGTGCAAACAGGGTGACACTGTCAGTGTGTCTATGTGAGGTAGTGAATGATGAATATCTTACTGATAAAGTGAACATTAAGTGGAGACATGAAGTCTCTCGGTTTTTGCCATCAGGCTACGGAAGCGCTTACCAGATGGCAGCAAAGTGAAAAGATGGTTACTGGGGTGGGTGGAGTCTTTGATGATTTTAGCAGCTTTGCTTTTGCAGCGTTTGAGGTAGATGTCCTGTAGAGAGGGGAGAGCAGACCCTGAGATGCGCTCAGCTAAGCGCACAACTCTCTGCAGGGCTTTGCAGTCTTGACTGGAGCTGTTCCCATACCACACTGAGATACACTTCAATACACTTTCTATAGCCCCAGAATAGAAAGTTTTCAGGATTGCTGGTGAGACCCTGAATTTCCTCAGCTGTCGCAGATGGTACAGTATTTTTCTGGCTTTATTAACCTGTGTTTGAATGTGAGTAGTCCAAGTCAGGTCCTCGGAGATGTTTACACCAAGGTACTTGAAGCTGCTCATCCTCTCCACAGGAGTCCCGCTGATCATAAGAGGAGTATAGGGCTGCTGCTGTCTCTTCCTGAAGTCCACAATCAGCTCTTTAGTTTTGCTCACATTCAGAAAGAGACAGTTGTCCTGGCACCATGATGTTAATTTCTCTACCTCATCCAAGTATGCGGTCTCATTATTGTTGTGAATGAGGCCCAGAACCACAGTATCATCAGCAAATTTGATAATGGATGTGGAGCTGTGCGAAGACACGCAGTCATGTGTGTAGAGAGAGTAGAGCAGGGGACTCAGGACACAGCCCTGTGGGGCTCCTACGTCCAGGGTGATGGAGCTGGAGATGTACAGGCCTAGTTTCACCACTTGAGGTCTGCCGGTGAGGAAATCAATAATCCAGCTGCGGAGTGAAGAATTCAGGCCGAGGTCTATGAGTTTAGAGATAGCTTTAAGGGGACTATAGTATTAAAAGCTGAGCTATATTCAATAAATAGCAGCCTTACATAGTTCCTGTTATTGCTGTCAATGTGCGTGAGAGAAGAGTGCAGGATGTGAGAGATGGCATCATCGGTGGATCTGTTTGGGCGATAGGCAAACTGAAGAGGGTCCAAAGTATCTGGGATGGAGGAGCAGATGACGTTTTTAACCAGTGCTTCGAAGACCTTCATGACTATTGATGTGAGGGCAACTGGACGATAGTCATTCAGACAAGAGGGTTTATTGTTTTTAGGCACAGGGATGATGACAGAGTTTTTGAATGAGGTGGGAACCACCGATGTAGCAAGAGACTCATTAAAAATGGATGTAAACAAACCAGCGAGCTGATCAGCGCAGGACCGCAGAACACGCCCAGAAATCCCATCAGGTCCAGCTGCTTTCCTTACATTCACTCGCTTTAGTGCCCTCCGAACCTCGTCCTCCGACACAGTAATCACATTATGATGATCGCTGCTCTGGCTGCTGCTTCCTGACGCGCTGATCGGCATAATTGGCACTGCTTAGATTGCTTTCAAAGCGGCCATAGAAAGTGTTTAGCTCGTCAGCCAGCTACGGATCTGCTCTCACCTCTGCAGAGGATTTATTTCCAAAGGCACAGATGGTCCTTAGTCATTGCCACATGCGTCGGGAGTCATTTAGCTGGAAATGTGACTCTATGCGTTCCCTGTATCTGTGTTTGGTGGCATAGCACGATGCTTTGTACTCGCTCATGTTTCCTGACAGAAGACCGGCGTTGTAAGCAGCAGTGCATTTGTTTACTGCTGCACGCATTGATCTGTCCACCCACGGTTTCTGATTTGAGAATGTCCTTATAGCTATTGTATCCGTAGCTTTTTCAGCTAGCGTGTTTACAAAGCTTAATGCTACATGCGTGAACTCGCTGACGTCAGATGAACTTGCACGAAACATGTCCCAGTCTACGTTGTTAAGAGCAGCCTGCAGCATGGCTTCTGATTGGTCGGACCATCGTGTCACCACCCTCTGCACCGGGGGTTCTTGAACGAGCCTTTGTTTATATTCCGGTGTGAGGAAAATGGCGGCATAGTCCGATTTGCCGAAAGCCGGTAGTAAACGAGCTTTGTAGGCATTTTTAAACTGAGTGTAGCAATGATGTAGTGTATTCGGTCCTCTGGTTGGACAGGATATATGTTGATAGAAATTAGGCATAACTTGCCTGAGTTTGGCTTTATTAAAGTCCCCAGCGATGATAATAGCAGCGTCAGGATGTTTGTTGATGTTGACGCTGAGCGCATCGTGAAGCTCAGACAAAGCCAAACCAGTGTCTGCTTGTGGTGGGATGTAAACAGCAGTTATGATGATCGATGAAAACTCCCGTGGCAGATAGAATGGGCTGCAAATAGTGGATAAAATGTTCCAGATGAGGCGAGCAGGATTGCGACAGAGTGGAGATATTTCTGGGGTCACACCATTTCTTGTTAATCATGAAACACACTCCTCCGCCTTTGGATTTGCCAGCTTCGGCTGTCCTGTCCGTCCGTAAAAACAGAGAAGTTTTCAGGCGTTACAGCAGCGTCCGGGACTTTGTTTCTGACAAACAAAGGATGTTACAGTCCCTAATGTCCCATTGGAAACTTATCCTGGCTCTAAGATCGTCCATCTTATTATCCAGAGACTGGACATTGGTGAGCAGGATGCTCATTAGAGGAGGACTGTGTGCTCTTTTCCTCAGTCTGTTGCGAATCCCAGCACGTTTCCCACGGTGTTTCTTGATCCGTCGCCTCGGGTGGTTATTCAGGTGGCCATTGTTCATCTCGGCGTTCCGGAGTGTCTCAGATGGCCACGATGGGTTGGAGGATAAAGTACCCTGAAACAGGTCAGGTAAGCAGGGTCCAATGTCCAAAAGTGTTTCTTTGACGTAAATGATCAGTGCAGAGGTTATGTGTGTAAAAAGAGAAAGCAAAAGTAGGTAAAAAAGTAAATAAAAACATAATCTAAGCGGAGCGACCTGGACGGCGACTGGACTCGGCGTCGCCATCTTAATTTTTTCAGTACTACCGTTTGTTGGGCCTTTTTCACAAATGGAGTCAATGTGATTGTCCCACTTCAGGTCCTGGGAGTTGGTGGTTCCCAGGAACCTGAATGACTCCACTGCAGTCACAGTGCTGTTCATGATGGTGAGTGGGGGGAGTGTAGGGGGGTTTCTTCTAAAGTCCATGATCATCTCCAATGTTTTGAGCGTGTTCAGCTCCAGGATGTTAAGACTTTACCAGACAGCCAACTGCTCAACCTCTTGTCTGTCAGCAGACTCATCACTGATGTGGATGAGACCGATGACTGTAGTGTCGTCTGCAAACTTCAGGAGCTTGACAGAGGGGTCTTTAGAGGTGCAGTCATTAGTGTACAGCGAGAAGAGCAGTGGGGAGAGAACACATCCCTGAGGGGCACCGGTGTTGGTGGAGCAGCTGTTTGACATGTATTTCCCCAGTCTCACTAACTGTTGCCTATCTGTCAGAAAGCTGGTGATCCACTGACAGATAGAGCTAGGAACAAAGAGCTGGGTCAGTTTGGTCTGAAGGGCTGTTGGGATGATGGTGTTGAAAGCCGAACTAAAATCCACAAACAGGATCCTCACAAAAGTCCCTGTTTTGTCCAGATGTTGCAGGATGAAGTGCAATCCCATGTTGACTGAATCATCCACTGACCTGTTTGCTCCATAAGCAAACTGCAGGGGGTCCAGTAAGGGTCCAGTGATGTCCTTCAGATAAGCCAGAACCAGTTTTTCAAACAACTTCATGATGACAGACATTATATCCGCAGGTGAATAGTTGTTAAATCCTGTTATCTTGGTTTTCTTTGGAACGGGGATTATGGTGGAGTGTTTGAAGCAGGAAGGCACTTTACACAAACCCAGTGATCTGTTGAAGATCTGTGTGAAGATGGGGGCCAGCTGGTCAGCACAGGTTCTCAAAAAGGCTGGTGTAACGCCATCTGGGCCTGGTGCTTTTCTTCTTTTGTTCTTCCTAAAGACCTGGTGCACATCATCTTCACAGATTTGAAGAGCAGGAGGGGTGGAGAGGGGGATTGCAGGAGGTGTTAACGGTTGTGTAGGGAGATGGTCAGAATGGGTGTTGGGGGTTTCAAATCTACAATAAAACTCATTCAGGTCGTTATCAAGTCGTTGATTAGCCTCAGTGCAAGGGGATTGTGTCTTGTAGTTTGTGATGGCTCTCAGTCCTCTCCAAACTGATGTTGAGTTTTTGGAAGTAAACTGGTCTTCCAACTTTTTAGCGTAGGTCTTTTAAGCCGCTCTAATCTCTTTGTTCTATGTGTTCCTGGCCTGATTGTACAAGACCCTGTCCCCATTTCTGAAGGCATCCTCTTTGGCCTGACGAAGATGTCTGAGTTTTGCTGTAAACCATGGCTTATCATTGTTGAATGTTAAATAAGTCCTGGTAGGAATGCATATATCCTCACAGAAACTAATATAGGATGTTACAGTCTCTGTGAGTTCGTCCAGATCGGTGGTAACAGCTTTAAAAACACTCCAATCCGTGAGGTCAAAACAAGCTTGTAAATCCTGTTCTGTTTCGCTGGTCCAGCTCTTCACAGTCTTTACTACAGGTTTAGCAGATTTAATTTTCTGCTTGTAGGTCGGTATAAGATGAACCAGACAGTGATCAGAAGGTCCCAAAGCTGCTCGTGGAACAGAGTGATATGCATCCTTTTTTGTGGTGCAACAGTGATCAAATATTTTGCTGTCTCTAGTGGGACATGTAACATGCTGTCTGTATGTTGTCAGTTCACGGGAGAGATTGGCTTTATTAAAGTCCCCAAGAATGATTAAAACGGAGTCCGGGTTTTGTTGTTCTGTCTCTGTGATTTGATCAGCGAATTTCTGTAAAGCTGAGCTCAAGTGCGCTTGAGGAGGGATGTAAACACTCACCAGAATGAACGAGTGAAACTCCCACTGCGAATAGAACGGCTTGCAGTTGACAAACAGCATTTCTAGATCAGGACAGCACATCTTCTTTAACATAGTTACATCTGTACACCAGTGTTCATTGATGTAAAAGCATGTCCCGCCGCCGCGTGATTTCTCAGTTGATTCTGTGTCACGATACGCTCTGAACAGCTGATAGCCCGGCAGATGGTGCGTGGTGTCCAGTATGGCGTCATTCAGCCAGGTTTCCGTGAAACACAGAGCAGCAGAGTGGGAGAAATCCTTATTTGTCCGAGAGAGCAGAAGGAGTTCGTCCGTTTTGTTGGGTAGAGAGCGGAGATTTGCCAGATGGATGCTAGGCAATGGCATTTGAAATCCACGCTTCCTGAGTCTGACTAGCGCTCCCGCTCACTTTCCCCATCTGCGCATCCTGAAGCGTTTGATCAGTGCCACTGCTCCTCCGACAATAACATTCAGTAAAACATCAGGAAAAACAGGAAAAACGAACAAAAACAGTATAAACACTGGAAAGCCAAGAACTGAAGCAGCCATGTACGGTGCCATCGAGAGCTCGAGCAAAAAGTGACCCAAATCTAGCTGCCACATCTTTTCTTAAACATATAGATAGATCATATATCAGACACTAAATCATTTCATAATAAACAGATACTTAAAGTTATATACTTAAGTATATAATAGGCTTCCTAATGAGATTTATTTTTATTACTGAAGCATGCTACACAACTTGGAGATACACCCACCTCTCCCAGTGACTGCAGACATTCGGGTCGTCCAGGTTGAGTGATGACGTCAGAGCAATCAAACAACACGAGATGGCCAATAGCAGAGGACTCCAGAACGACATCATTGCAGGAAACACCTTCACACAAACACACACTCAATCATGACCTGCATCACACACGAGAAATAACAGTTCATCAAGCCTTCAAATGTGCTTGGGGTAACTGGATGGAGCACTGATGGCACGTCAAAGACAATGAAATCACATGTGTGTACTTCTGATCAGCAGCACCAGTGGATCGCTCAAGTGTCACAGTTCAGATGGGCAGAGTCAGGGTCCATGAGAGATCCGGCACAGACTGCTGTTGATCAGACTCTAATGCAGGAGCAAGTTCTGTGTGTTTGAGATGTAAATGGTGCCCAGCAGCATGTTCATTAGGATCTCAAACAGTTTGAGTTTGATCTGATGACAATAATTTAATCTTTGGAAGAACTTTTCTTCTGCTTAGGACTAAATTTATTTGATCAAAAATACAGTAAAACAATTAAATATTATTAGGATTTAAAACAGCTGTTTGTGTATGTGAGTATATGGGTCATTCCTGGCATTCGGTAATATTTCAGTCCCCCAGAGTTTCTTAAGTTGTGCTTCACCAAAACTAATTGTTCAAAACTTTTTGTAATACTTTGGTATGCAGATTATAATGCATAAAAATAATTATTGCATTTCAAAAAAATTCTGTCTTATATCTATCTTGAACTAACTATTTGAGTTCGTACTTAGGAAATTCTTAACAAAAATGTCATAGTGTGTGATTTTGGGCAATAATTTAAGCACTTATTTTGTGCTCCTTTCTTGTGAAAAAAAAAAACATTTTTCTGAAAAACTTCAAGATATTTGATAAAACACAGATTTTAACGTTATGTCCAGGGCCGTAGCTGGGGTTTGCGGGGCCCTGGTGAAGGTTGTACCAGTGGGCCCTGTTTGAAATTGTTTAATTTGTATGTTCGTTCATTTTTTGTATTTGTGCTGTTTACACAATGTTTAAGTTTTTTTCAAGTTTGAAGGGTCTAGGTACAGAAACTAAATAATTAAATGTAAAATAGCACTGGATAGTCTTCAATGTAAAAATGAAATATACAATCAAACCTACATTTATTCAGACACCTTCAACATTTCTCACATTATAACAGTTTAATTACTATCGCTTGTAAAATGGTTATAAAAAAATGACAAGAACTTTGTCTTGATAATGTCATAACTTTGATAGAAATGTATGCAATAGATTACAATCAACCAAAACTACAGACAACTGTTATTATGACAATATTTACACAACTATCAATACTTTGTTGAACAATTACCAAGCAATGCTTCATTTTGTTCAGACTGTGGTGTGAAAAGGTTGCATTAGTAAATCAGAAAAAAAAACATAAGCAATACATGGTGCTTTATAAGGTGATGAATGATTTTTGGTCTCAATCTTATATATATAATAGAAATCAGAAATCAGAAATCAGAATGAGCTTTATTGCCAGGTATGTTTACACATACGAGGAATTTGTTTTCGTGACAGAAGCTCCGCAGTACAACAGAATGACAGCGACAGAACATAAAACACATAATAAAAGAATATAAAAATACAAAAAATACAAATAAGTAGACAAGGAATGACAATATACAAATTGACAATTGTAGGCAGGTATATTACAAAAATGCAGTTATGTATGTACATGTATATTATGTGCAAAATGTAAGTGTATACTAAGTATGTGTGTTAGATAAATTAAGTGTATGTGTATATAAATATAAAGTGTAGTGTGTTCATTGTGTTCAGTGTGTATCAGCTGTTCATTAGATGGATTGCCTGAGGGAAGAAACTGTTCCTGTGTCTGGTCGTTCTGGTGCTCAGTGCTCTGTAGCGTCGACCAGATGGCAACAGTTCAAAGAGGGAGTGTGCTGGATGTGAGGGGTCCAGAGTGATTTTAACAGCCCTTTTGCTCGCTCTGGATAAGTACAGTTCTTGAATAGATGGGAGAGTTGAACCGATGATTCGCTCAGCAGTCCGGACTACCCTCTGTAGTCTTCTGAGGTCCGATTTAGAAGCTGAGCTGAACCAGACAGTTACTGAAGTGCAGAGGATGGATTCGATGATGGTGGAGTAGAACTGTTTCAGCAGATCCTGTGGCAGGTTAAACTTCCTCAGCTGGCGAAGAAAGTACAACCTCTGCTGGGCCTTTTTCACAATGGAGTCAATGTGAATGTCCCACTTCAGGTCCTGAGAGATAGTGGTGCCCAGGAACCTGAATGACTCCACTGCAGTCACAGTGCTGTTCATGATGGTGAGTGGGGGGAGTGCAGGGGGGTTTCTCCTGAAGTCCACGATCATCTCCACTGTTTTGAGCGTGTTAAGCTCCAGGTTGTTGAGACTGCACCAGACAGCCAGCTCTTTAACCTCCTGTCTGTAAGCAGACTCATCACCGTCCTGAATGAGGCCGATGAGTGTGGTGTCGTCTGCAAACTTCAGGAGCTTGACAGAGGGGTCCTTAGATGTGCAGTCATTAGTGTACAGGGAGAAGAGCAGTGGGGAGAGAACGCAGCCCTGGGGAGCTCCGGTGCTGATTGTACGGGTGCTGGATGTGTATTTTCCCAGCCTCACTAGCTGCTGCCTGTCTGTCAGGAAGCTGTTGATCCACTGACAGACGGAGGTGGGCATGGAGAGCTGAGTTAGTTTGGGCAAGAGGAGGTTTGGGATGATCGTGTTAAAGGCCGAGCTGAAGTCCACAAACAGGATCCTCACATAGGTCCCCGGTCTGTCTAGGTGTTGCAGAACATAATGCAGTCCAATGTTTACTGCATCGTCCACAGACCTGTTTGCTCTATAGGCAAACTTAAAAGGATCCAGTAAGGGCCCATTGATGTCCTTTAGGTGGGCCAGCACCAGTTTTTCAAATGACTTCATGACTAGATAGATAGATGTATTATATGTATTATAATGTATTATAAACTATCTTTTCATAGATAGATAGATATACACTTTTTATCAGTTTCACTAGTAGTTCACTGTATGAAGATTCTTTGGGTATAATATGTCACAGTTCGCTTAATTTTGCTATACTCACTTACATAAAATTGCACCAAAATCTGCAGCAGATAGACAGTGTTGGCCATTCAGATACTGTATGCTGACCCAGAGAGAAGGGGACAATATGAGACAAAAAATAAACCTGTTTATCATGGGTATTCTTAAGGCATTATAATGAATGCTTAATGCATTATAAAAAAAAACGTATAATATGTTGTATCAACTAATGAATAATCATAAGAATCATTTTAATATATTATATATAATATTTACTTATTTGTGGTTTTAACTTTTTTAAGAGTATGATGATTTATAACACAATGAACATGTTGCAACCACTTTTACAATGTATTATAAATGTATTATAAGTCTCATATCAGTTAAACAAGTAATTGTGTGCACATCCCACCTTCTGGCAGGTGCAGGACAAATAACTACTAAAGTGAAAAAAAAATTAATGTCTGCAACACTGCAACTCCCATATTTAATAAGAGGCAACGGTCTGACCCTTTTTTTTATTTTAATTAATCGTATTTAGTTGAAAAATAAAATAAAATCTATATTCCAAGTTGAAATGTTACTGAATCCCAGGAATGACCCATATGTTCAACTGGAATTTTCAGCATCATTCCGTGTCACGTGATCTTCAGAAATCATTCTAATATACTGATTTGCTGCTCAAGAATCACTTCTGATTATTATCAATGTTGAAAACAGCTGTGCTACACAATATTTTACTTCCATGCAAATGTTTGCGGCAAGTTAGTTTAAATAATAACACTTTTATTCATCAAGCATCAAACGTGACAGCAAAGTAATTTATAATGTTACAAAAGACTTCTATTTCGAGTAAATGCTGCTGCAGGACTGAGTTACATTTTAAATATATAATATAATAATATTACACAAGATGACTGTTTTTGCTACATTTCAAATCAAATAAATGCTTTTTTGTGAGCATAATCCCAAACAGAGCAACTCATGTCATGTTTCTAGTTTTTCCCCCTTTTTTCATGTAGTTCATCCCAGTAACTAAAGAAATGGTGTGAAAAGTTGGACACTTCATGTTGCAGCTCTTATTATGTAGTGATCAGACTCTGATGTTGAGTGACAAAAAAATAACCTTGTAAAATTCATAGTGTATATGACTGTAGTATATAGCATGTTATTTGAGACAGGTCATTGTTTGGTCTGTTAATCTACACCAGATTCTAGCATCATCTAGCTTTTAAAACATTAGATTCATCTTCTGCATGACATTTCTCAAACACTGAATTCAATCAAACAGTCCATTCTGAAGCCAAGACCAAGCAATGCCTGTGAAAAACTAAGAACTACGAACACCAGATCTGGTGCCATTTCATATCACTTTAGTGCAAAACCTCTGCCTGCAGGGGAGACTGAGAGCATGATGGGTATCCCTGACCACATCTGTTCAGTCAACGGTCAAGCAAAGCCTGTGGAGGTGAACCTGTAGGACAGGCTCCTCATTCACAAACCCAGTGTCCCTCACATCGATGAACTCTGCGTGAAGTGTAATGCACTGTGGTATCTATGTGTAGATAAAAATGGTTTCTGTGAGGATTTCCAGTCAGGATTTTAGACCATATCATAGTACTGAGTCTGCTCTCCTTAGAGTTACAAATGACCTGCTCTTATCCTCTGATCGTGGTTGTATCTCTCTGTTATTGCTACTGGATTTCAGCGCTGCGTTCGACACTATTGACCACAAAATTCTCTTGAATAGACTTGAACACTTTGTTGGCATTAATGGACGTGCATTAGCATGGTTCAAGTCATACTTATCTGACCGCCATCAGTTCGTAGCAGTGAATGAAGAGGTATCATATCAATAACACTTGCAGTATGGAGTACCTCAAGGCTCAGTACTAGGGGGCGTTACTCTTCACGCTTTATATGTTACCCTTGGGAGATATCATCAGGAAACATGGTGTTAGCTTTCACTGTTATGCTGATGATACTCAGCTCTATATTTCTACGCGCCCCGGTGAAACACACCAATTTGAAAAACTAATGGAATGCATAGTCGATATAAAAAACTGGATGACGAGTAATTTCTTACTGCTAAATTCTGAAAACAACAGGTGTTAATTATAGGACCTAAAAACTCTGCTTGTAATAACCTAGAATGCTGTCTAAGACTTGATGGTTGCTCTGTCAATTCTTCGTCATCAGTTAGGAACCTAGGTGTGCTATTTGATAGCAATCTTTCCTTAGAAAGCCAAGTTTTTAGCATTTGTAAAACTGCATTTTCCATCTCAAAAATTTATCTAAATTATGACCTATGTTCTCAATGTCAAATGCAGAAATGTTAATTCATGCGTTCATGACCTCAAGGTTAGATTATTGTAATGCTATATTGGGTGCTTTAGGGGGTCACTGTAGTCACCCAGATCCAGTACGTATCCAGCCCAGATGGTAGATCAGCACCAAGAAAGGACCTCTACATCCCTGAAAGACAGCAGAGAACAGGACAACTTGAACCCCAGATACAGATCCCCTGTAAAGACCTTGTCTCAGACGACCACCGGGACAAGACCACTGGTGCCTTTGGCAGTGTGGGCAGGTGCCAAATCCTGCTGGAAATCAGCATCTTCAAAAAACTGGTCAACAGGAGATTTTGAATCAATTTTGCTTGACAATCCTTATAATCCTCTCGGTTGGTTGTGCATTTTTTTCTTCCACACTTTTTCCTTCCACTCAACTTTCTGTTAACATGCTTGGTTACAGCACTCTGTGAACAGCCAGCTTCTTTGGCAATGAATGTTTGTGGCTTACCCTCTTTGTGAAGGGTGTCAATGATTGTCTTCTGGACAACTGTCAGATCAGCAGTCGTTTTCAAGATTGTGTAGCCTAGTGAAACAAACTGAGAGACCAAAGGCTCAGGAAACCTTTGCAGGTGTTTTGAGTTGATTATCTGATTGGCATGTCACCATATTCTTATTTATTGAGAGAGTGAATTGGTGGATTTTTGTTAAATGTGAGCCAAAATCATCACAATTAAAAGAACCAAAGACTTAAACTACTTCAGTCTGTGTGCATTGAATTTATTTAATTCACAAGTTTCACAATTTGAGTTGAATTACTGAAATAAATGAACTTTTCCACAACATTCTAATTTATTGAGATGCACCTGTATATTACTGTATATAACTTTTCCAGCCACCAAAGACAGATTTGCAAATAACCTGCCTGATTTATCTCAACTGCTCTGTGTACCCATAAATACACATAAACTAGACTAAATGACTGGCAACATGGGCACTATTTTCTCTTAAACTTGATATGGTGCATGACTATCCGTTCAAAGCACTTCATGAGGATGGGAGTAAGTGCAACTGGATGGTTGTCATTGAAGGAGGATGGAGATGGCTTTTTAGGGACTGGAATGATAACGGTAGCTTTGAAGCATGTGGGGTCAACAGCCTGACTAAGTGAGATGTTGAAAATGTCTGTGAAGACATCAGTGAGTTCCACTTGACAGTCTCTCAGTACACGCCCAGGAATGTTGTCAGGACCCAGAACTTTACGTGCATTGATCCTGCTGTAGGATCTCCTCACGCTGTCTGGGGTCAGTGTCATCACATGGTCACCGGGAGGAGGTGGAGTCTTCTGTGCAGTGGAGCTGTTTTGTTCCTCAAAGCGAGCGAAGAAGGCGTTCTGCTCAGTCAGAAGGGAGATGTTGCTGTCACAGGTCTGCGGTAGGGGCTTGTAGGCCGTAATGTTCTATATCCCCTGCCATAGGCTCCGAGTGTCTCTTCTGTCGCTGAATTGATGAGCTATCCTCCTGGTGTACTGTCTCTTAACCTTTCTGATGCTGTGGGATAAGTTGGCCATAGCTGTCCTCAGGCCCACCTCATCTCCAGCTCTGAAGGCAGTGTTCCACGTCTTCAGGAGTCTGCAGACCTCCCCTGTCATCCACGGCTTCTGGTTGGCCCAGACAGTAATGGTCTTTGTGACTGGGTTTTTCCTCCAACAACAAGAGCTCTGTCCGCTTGATTGCATATAAGCTGATCGAGCTGAATAGTGCAGTCTTGAACGCTGTTGCTGAGCCATGTTTCCGTGACCACAAAAACACAGCAGTCTCTTAGTCTCTCATGCGTTTTCTCAGATCGGATAGCTATCCGATTTATCAAAACGGTTCCATTTACACCTGGTCACATGAATGTGTTTTTGCGAAACGGATTTAAATCCGATCTTCAATTCCCGCGCTATATGCAGATTTAATGGAGTGCACGTCACCGAAAGCAACAGATATGAGCTGCATTTTATTGATCATCAGCTAAAATTTCAAAATTAAAGACCGCAATAAGAGAGAGCGGCAACAGCACTGGTAAGATCATTTCGTTTCTCTACTATTAATGATGATGATTGTGTGTTAAGCGTTCGCGACTTACTTTCACTTTGATTTGCAATAGTTTGCACGTTGGTTTAAGGAGTATGCTCAGCTTCTCATCTGGTGGTGCGTGTTCCAGTAGCGTCGTCATATCTGGCTATAACATTACATATAGCCTATAACATAATTTGGGGAGGAGTACAATTTACATATGTGGTTTTAACAACCAGATGCATTTACACTTGTCTAGTTTTGTCTGGAATGCGGCCCAGACCACCTCCTGAAGTGGTTTGAGCGATCGGATTCAAATCCGTCTCAAATGCGTTTCGGAGGGCATTTACACCTGGTCTTTTCACGATCGGATAGCTATTCAATCTGAGAAAACGCATGAAGTGGCCAGGTGTAAACAGCCCCTTACAGCCCTCTGAGTTGAATGTAGTAATTGGATGTGGTCCAGTTTATTGTCCAACGAGCATACGTTAGCCAGTACGATGGTGGGGATGGCTGGCTTGTGTGGGTTAACCGTTAGCCTAGCCCGGATACCTTCGCACTTACCCCTCTTCTGACTCACAAGACAAAAAAACAAGAAAAAAACTATTCTGTCGGGAGCGAGAGAAGCCGCTGCGTGTAGACATGCCACCATCTTGTAGATATGCCTACAACTCATAGTCTTGAGCACAAATGGAGAAAAACGAACTTGGAAGTTTTTAGAATTGTGTGGAAAAACAGTATATCCAGCTATAGACAGGCTCTAAAAACTTCCAGGGCCGAGCATATCCACGAACTTATTGAAAATAACCAAATCAATCCAAGGTTTTTATTTAGCACAGGGGCTACATGAACAAATAACCAGATGCCACCTGATTCAAATATTCCATCAACGTTTCATAGTAATGACTTTATGAATTTCTTCACTGATAAAATAGATAACCAGTGTTAATTTTGACACAAAATTTTAATTTAGTTTTAGTCTTAGTCTTTTGACTATAATTCTTTTTAGTTTTAGTCAAGTTTTAGTCATCTGATTTGTTTTAATTTTAGTCTTATTTTAGTCGACTAAAATTGCTTGGTATTTTAGTCGACTAAAATAAGACTAAAATCAATAACAGATTTACTACACAATTTTTTACCGCTGGTATAGGAAACAAACTTAACCAAAATATATAAAACACAATTTCAACTTTGTTTCAACACAACTGTGTCTTTATTTCAATTCAAAAGCTTTTATGCAGCAACAAACACTGTCATGATAATGTAAACAATAACTAGCTGCCAATTGACCATCAATAAAAGAAAAATAAAGTTAGGTCCACGACCTTAAAGCTTACAGCTGAGCTGAACAATAAGTGCAAACATTTTTAATTTAAAGTAAATATTTAATAAGTTGGCAGCTAGGTGGATTAAAAAAGTAACAAGATTTTATAAGGTATTCATTTGTCTAGCAATATTGTATGTTTTAAATACTAAAATATTGCTAGATTAGTATGTATAATGATAGGATGTGAACATTCACGTTTCACATGACTAATATAGAAATATTTGTGATATTGTCAACAAGTAGAACATTACAAAATATACTAAACATTAGTATTAATCAAATATATGTAGCATAATATTACGTACAGTACAGACCAAAAGTTTGGACACACCTTCTCATTCAAAGAGAAAATTGTAGAGTCACACTGAAGGCATCAAGGGCTATTTGAGCAAGAAGGAGAGTGATGGGGTGCTGCGCCAGATGACCTGGCCTCCACAGTCACCGGACCTGAACCCAATCAAGATGGTTTAGGGGTGAGCTGGACCGCAGACAGAAGGCAAAAGGGCCAACAAGTGCTAAGCATCTCTCGGGGAACTCCTTCAAGACTGTTGGAAGACCATTTCAGGTGACTACCTCTTGAAGCTCATCAAGAGAAAGCCAAGAGTGTGCAAAGCAGTAATCAAAGCAAAAGGTGGCTACTTTGAAGAACCTACAATATAACATATTTTCAGTTGTTTCACACTTTTTGTTATGTATATAATTCCATATATAATTCCACATGTGTTAATTCATAGTTTTGATGCCTTCAATGTGAATCTACAATTTTCATAGTCATGAAAATAAAGAAAACTTTGAATGAGAAGGTGTGTCCAAACTTTTGGCCTTTACTGTATTAGTATGGTGCTCTCATCTAACTTGAAGAAGGGGCTCTTTTACAGTATAGCTTAGTATAGTTCGTAATATTTAATGCTACAACAGCTACGCACTGCAGTCTTCCAATTTTGCTTAGCTCAATAAACAAAAGAACATCGTTGTGAATTTACCTTTGAGAAAATTTCCGGGTGGTCCGGGTCTGTAAATGTCTTTTCAAATTGTTCTTGCCACGAATGATCGCTCCACATGTTTTACACTTAGTTTTGTTTTGTTCGTCGTCAAACGTGAAGTGAGCTGTGGACATTTTGTTGCTCTTTTAGACATCACCTCTTCGAATGCCATCTTCCTGGGAGCTCAGTCAAAAACTAAATACCTTCGCTTCACGTCTCAATAAGTCAGGCTCTGATTGGTTCTCTTCTCTCATGCAGTCTCGCCTGTTCCGTTTTGCCAGTTCTTTTGTTCATTCCTCGCATCTCTCCCGTCTGCTGATTTGATTTTCGTCACAGTCTATTTTCGTCTCGTCCTTTATTTGTTGACAATAATGTCAATCAATTTAGTCATAGTTTTAGTCTCCATCAGAGACTTCTTTTTTAGTTTTCGTTTAGTTTTCGTCCGCAAAAATATATTTGTGACGAAAATAATGACGAAAATATTTAGTCAACGAAATTAACATTGTAGATAACATCAGAAATACAATAAACAAATGTAGATTCTACAGCATTTAATACGTCAGTTTAATCCATCGCACCCAAAGATAAACTGCAGTGCTTTACAAACTATAGGACAGGAAGAGCTAAATAAACTTAACCACTTCATCTAAACCAACAACATGTTTATTAGATCCTGTACCCACTAAATTACTAAAAGAGCTGTTACCTGTAGCCGAAGAACCGCTTCTCAATATCATTAACTCGTTGTTATCTTTAGGTCACGTCCCAAAACCATTCAAGCTGGCGGTTATCAAGCCTCTTATTAAGAAACCAAAACTAGATCCTAGTGTACTGGCAAATTATAGGCCTATTTCAAATCTTCCATTTATGTCTAAACTTTTAGAAAAAGTTGTGTCTGCTCAATTGAGCACCTTCCTGCATAAAAATGATCTGTATGAAGAATTTCAGTCAGGTTTCAGGCCCCACCATAGCACAGAAACTGCACTTGTTAAAATTACAAATGACCTGCTTCTTGCGTCAGATCAAGGCTGCATCTCATTTCTAGTCTTACTTGATCTTAGTGCTGCGTTCGACACCATAGATCATGACATACTCATAGATCGATTACAAAACTATACAGGTATTCAAGGGCAGGCTCTAAGATGGTTTAGATCCTACCTGTCCGATCGCTACCATTTTGTTTACTTAAATGGGGTGTCATCTCATTTATCATCAGTAAAATATGGAGTGCCACAAGGATCTGTCCTAGGTCCTCTGCTATTTTCAATATACATGTTGCCCCTTGGTAATATTATTAGATAAATATGGGATTAGTTTCCACTGTTATGCCGATGATACTCAACTATATATCTCAACAAGACCAGATGAAACTTCTAAATTATCTAAGCTAACAGAGTGTGTTAAAAATGTAAAAGATTGGATGACCAATAATTTTCTGCCATTAAATTCGGATAAGACAGTGAAACATAAAATAAAAACACAGAATCTCATAGATTACAGTTTGCAACTAGATGGATGTACTCTAACTTCCTCTACAGTCAAAAATCTGGGTGTTATATTAGACAGCAACTTGTCATTTTAAAACCATATTTCCATTTTAGAAACATTGACAAGCGACGAAACATGTTACCTGTTTCTGATGCAGAAAAGCAAGTTCATGCATTCCTGAACTCTAGACTGCGCTATACAAGTGAAATTGAATTGAATTGAACACTGCTGGAGCATAATGTGCTAAGCAATGATACAAAACTCTCAGAGCATTCACCCGCAGTAACCAGAGCCTCGTCTGAGAGTGAGTGTCAGGGAGGTCAGAGAGGCTCCAGTAAAGCAGCACAGTTGAAGGGAACAGGTGTTTATCAGAGCCGTGGTTAGTGTTTGATGCTCCAGACACATGCCAGACATGTGGGGAAACACTGTTGTGTCTACTACCAAAGAGCCCTCCAACACTCCTGGGAGAAATATAACATTACACTCCTAATCTGAGAGAGGAACAATGAATTCATACAGTACACTTTGACTGTAAAACACATGAGCGGCTGTTAACAACAAAATAAACAAATAAAAGAAAAGAAAAATCAGTTTGTTAATAAAGTAAAGATTCTTAGAGGCATATTTTACAATAAAATACCATTTCAGTCTATACACTTTAACATTTCTTGTTTAATTCAGTGTGTCACTAGTGAAAAATAAATACACTAAAATGTATTTGAAATACATTTATTTCATGCTAAGGATACTTCAAGTACATCTACATATTTATGTAACTAACAAAAATATCCTGCAGTTGTACTTTTAGTATACCAAACTAGTATACTTTGTCTGTTAAAATCTGTTAAACTGGATCAACTAATTTTGTACTTAATGCACTTTAATTGTGCTGAAGTCCAACTAAAGATGTACTTAGTATATTTGATTGTGCTAAAGTGTAACTATTTCATGTTTACTTTAAATACCCTTTAAATATTTCACATTTAAAGACCAATATCATTCAGAGATCATACAATCCTCATCAATAGTGACATTAAAACACATTTTAGGCTTAATATTGAAAAATGTGCATTGTGCACAAGTAGTACGCCAAGTAAAGTTTAATTATAATTTTTATATCAGTAAGTCTCGAGCAACATGTCAGTAAATATGAATTGAAACAAATGAACTGCATTTAGTATGAAATAACTGTGTTTTAAATATATTACTTTTTCACTTGGGTTTGTTTGCCGATTCTTTGCAATTCTTTGTGAAAATGTTCATTTCTGAATGGAACTTGTCAGTACTACAGTGATACTTGAAGTACTTTGTTCTTGATTCATCATTCAGTGTGTTTCATATAAGGCATAATCCACGGCTAGCTGTGCATTCCACAGTTTCATTCATGATGAGGAGGCAAAGAACTTGGTGTTGGCCCCTGGACAGATGAGATGCTAGTTAGTGCCCTATGAAGTCTGTACAGTGCACATATGGCGTGGCACTACTGTGCACAAGTGTGTCTTTGTCTGAGAGTAACAGAGGCGATCACACCTTTCTTTTAGACACTGCAAAGCTTCAGAGTGTTGCATCTGAAAGGAAAACTCCCTCAAATGCATAAAATCACTGCATCCACGCCTTTTAATCACTACTGTTCATAAAAGCATCATGAAGCAGTCAGAGGTCATAGCTGAATATAATACAATAAACACACACATGTGTAGCTGTCAATCAACACACGTCTCTGCTCCACTCCCTTCAGCTTTTACAGCTCACTAAACAAACACACCAGCAACTAAACCCATCTGGATCTTTCAGGACAGATTCTGGGGAAGAGGTCCACGGCTGTCTTCACTGTTTTCACTGCATAATGCTTATTTCAGGTTTCAGACACTCAAATCCGTAGACTGCATTCATAGTTTGTAAAAAAAAAACAAAAAAAAAATCTTTGGAAGTGGTAATATTGTGCAAACAAATAACCCGTCAAACAAAATGAAACGTCTTGTTCTATTCACGCCAATCCAACATTCTGTGGGTCACTAAGATGACTCTGTTCTTCTCACATCTAGTTAAGATTATTTGGAATAACAAGAAGGTGATATTTCAGTCATCCAGCCTCACATATCAATACATTTTATCTGACCAGTTCACAAAAACACAAGTCTGCTCAAAAACTAGCATGAGTTCTGAGGCATGAAGACATGGAGTCTGTTAGTGTCATCGACCAAACCCTAACGAGATTTTACAGCAGGTGAACATCTCAGAGTGACTTCATGCCTCAGTGTTTCTGGAGATCATCAGATGGTCATGAGAGGAAGGCGAGATGTCACACTTTCTCAGCTACTTATTTGTGTCTCTCAGAAACACTGGTCTGTGACAAACCCTTTAATTATGATGGGAATAATGCTGTTTTTATTGCAAGCAGATGGAGCATCAGACCACTCGCCTTAACAAACAGACAATAAAATACGATGATCCTAGAGACCAAGCTTCTATGGGATTTAAACCCTGCCATGATTCAAAACTGTAAATACAGTTATGAAAGGTTGAAACTAAGGGTTCGAAAACTCAAAATCTTACAAAAAAAAGTTTTGCAAGATCGAAAAATAAGATTTGCAAGCTTACAAAATAAAAATATCTCTGCAAACATTGTTGTTTTTGAGATTTCCTTTTTCAGAACTGCAACATTTTTTTTTACGATGTTGCGCAAATAATTTTTCTGAGTTTCGAATTTGTCACTGTTCTCGCAGTGTATAATTTGCTTTCTAGATTTGAAACCTTGTAAATAGTGATCTGAAAACTGGTGTGCGAATAGGTGAAAACAAGTTTTGAAACTCTGAAAACTGAGGTTCGAAAGGGCGAAACTTATTACGTTATATTACATTTGCACTCCTATTGCAGACTATTTTTTCAGAGCTGAGTTTACAACACCCACTTTGCGGAGATACGCCATCACAGTTGCGTTGTCACGCAGCTCTGCTCTGAAACGCTGAAACTCAAACTGAGCGAAAATGAAGCTTCGCAACCTCGCAAATAAAAAAAAGCCTGGAGGGAGGGCAAGTCGTATTTACTGGAAAGGTGGGATTGACCGACTGCTCCGCCAATGACAAAAGCGCACAGGATATGCAAAATAAATGGTCCTAAAATTTAAAAAAGGTTACCGACTTGTCGTTGGAATTCACCATACAATAGCCGGTATCCACTGAGTTTACCACTGATAGACCGGCGGTGCATCAGTATACACACTCACCTCACGCAGCGAACGAATCACTTTCCTCAGCGAACGAATCACTTTCCTCAGCGAACGAATCACTTTCCTCAGCGAACGACTCACTTTCCTCAACTCAGTTTCTTTTTCGGGGGCAGGGAGTTGGTCCTGTAGCTAATTTCACATAATGATTACAAATTACAAAATCATAATTTTTAAAAGGTTTTATTTAAAAATTTGCCTTATTAAATGAACTGTTATTTATAAGCTTTTTTCCCTTCTGGGGCCTGAAATGGATGAATTTTGGTAAATATTTAGCTAAATGTGTTTTTTTTGTGCTGGTAGTAGGCTAGTGCTGGCACCTTGTCTGGTTTAAGCCTGTCATGGATAAATAATGATGACAATAAAACCGCCAGTAGGTGACAGCAAAACCATGGTTTAAGTATTTATTGAATCGTTCAAAATGGCTGATTCTATTAGAAAGAAAACAAAAGAGTCCATTTGAATGGACTGTTGAATCACTGGCGCACTTGATTCGTTGAAAATCTGATGAATTCAAGGAACAAAACACAGTGTTAAGGGCTGTTCACATATCGCGCCTAAAAACGTGTGGAAAACGCGTCGCTTTCTCCTTCTTTCCAAAGCACTCGGGCAGTTGCGCTCCTAAAGCGTCTGCTGTTGCTAAGCAACCATGACCTGCTCTCTCCATGAAGACGCGGAAATTTCAGCAAAGGATAAATGAATTTGCAGCACTGAAAATCGCTTGCAGTAGCTCTGCTAGTAAATTTATTTCAAAATTCCTTCATCTTGGCTGAGCTTTCAACGTTGTTACGGGAAAGGATGAAGCTGATTGGTTGGTTCTTGTCACATGACCTGCGGTGTGCTTGCAGCTCTATGAAAAGTTGAGATGTTTTTAACTCGATGCTGTGCGGACGTGCCTGGAAAAAACAAGCTTGAGCGCACAAAAGACGCCATATGTGAACGGCCCCTTACTATATGCACTGTTGTAGCTACCAAATTAATAACACATTTGTGTTCGCGCACATGTGCTGATACTCAAGAATTGCTTAATGTTCAATGAATATAAAAACGTACACCATTTTTTTTCATGGCTTAAATTATAAAGACATTCTAACTGTATTTATTAATTCTAACAGGCTTCATTGCGCAGTGAATGCTTTGGGAGTCTCAGGACGTGTTTTTGTTGGGGTTTTGCAAAGTCGGTGACTCAAAATGTCAGTTCTATCGTCTCTCAATCCGTCACAAACAGCGTATGAGGACAATGGAAGCAATAAAAAACAACAAATATACAAGTGCTATAACAAGTCTCAGCTTACACGTAACAAAGGCTTTTAAATAATATAATAATGAAATACTGATAAAAGATAGAATAGAAAAAGAATAGAGCAAGCTAGAGTTAGTGGTCTTTTTTGCCTTTGTTAATTGTATAATAAAAGAAAACCGATAGAATACAAAAGATTAGAAAGCTTAATATTATTCTTTTTTTAAGAATAGTGAGTGTTAAAGTTAGAAGGTCAAATACATTTGGAAGAGATTCTTGAAGATGGATAAGGATTGAGTACAGACAATCCAGTAAAGGTTTACCCAAACGAAGGTCTGAGAGTACAGAATATCCTCAATGCAGCAAGCACTCTCTTTCACACACACACACACACACACACACACACACACATCCTCAATGCAGCAAGCACTCTCTTTCACACACACACACACACACAGTATCAATTTTAGCATGTGGTGGAGAACAAATTGTTTATCACGTTTTAAACATTATATATTTATTAACCTACTTATTTATGTTATATATATATATATATATATATATATATATATATATATATACACTACTTATTAAATATATGAAAATACAGATGTTTAGATTATAAATCAGGTTTATTTTTTATTATTTTTACAAAATATAGATTTTAAAACGTCTCAATAAAGTAATAAGTTTCGCCCTTTTGAACCTCAGTTTTCAGAGTTTTAAAACTTTTTCCCACACATTCGCACAGCAGTTTTCAGATCACTATTTACAAGGTTTCAAACCTGGAAAACAATCTAATACAGTGGGAGAACAGTGACAAATTTGAAACTCTGAAATCTCGAAAACAACATAATGTTTGCAGAGATATTTATTTATTTTTTACATTTTGCAAGCTTGCAAATCTTATTTTTCGATCTTGCAAAACTTTTTTTGTAAGATTTTGAGTTTTCGAACACTTTCAGAAATTTATTTTTCAGTTTTGAATCATGGCAGGATTTAAATTCCATAGGCTTCATACAAGAGACACACTGCTGAACACAAGAGCCGGCCAATAAAATCACTGCGCGCGCACGCACACACACACACACACACACACACACACACACACACACTTTCTCTCTCCAGCAGCATCGCGGACTGATGTGTAGAGTGTTAGTCTGAGATGAACGCATCACCTGAACAATAATAAAGACATTCAGGCTAAAATGACAAAACACATAAATAACTGAAAACTTGTAAACATCTAAAAAGAAAAAAAAACTATTTAATCAAATACATTTGACCTTATTAAATTAGGACCTAAATTAAACTAGGTGTCGCTTTAGTCGATCCGCGCAACAGAATGTACAGAATACTAATATTGTGTCAAAATGGTTTTCCTAATGCAGTTTATATAGTGCAAAGTGACTTACCACTTCTTGATCAAAGTCTGCGCTCGGTCCTCCGCTCCACGAGCGTGTCTCTCGGTGGAACAGTTTCTCAGGAGCGCGCAGAGAATCCATTGATGCCCTCCACGCGAGACGCGACACAAACGCGACGGTGTCGTGACGTCAGAGGAAAGCAGCCAATAGGAGCATCTTGAGCGGTGTTTCCAGCGCCGTCCAGGAGTGTTTTACTCGGGAAACTGATCAGAGATCAGCTTGACATGAGCCGAGGGTTAATGCTCCTAAAGTGTGGAACGATAGCACTTGATATAGGGGTTTTTTCCTTCTTTTTATTCGAAATATTTCCAAACGTGTAAACTATATCAGGAAATATCTCGATTCACAAATATGTGTAAGTTAATGCGTTTTGCACCTTTATGTTATTTAAACAATAGCAAAATAGACTAATAGTGTAATTTAACTACATCCGACTTTTTACTAAATTACCAGATATGTGTAATGCCATAAAATATTTTAATACAAATGACTTGGTGTTTAATGTGAATTTAACTACAATATTGTAATTTTAACACTTTCGTTTTACAAAGAGCAAAGAACATACATTATCAAAAAACATTTTCATTCAGTCTAGCCATAGTTCAGTCCCTCTCAAAACCTCCTATTAAAACTACTGAAGCTGTTTATACTGTGAAATCAATATCTTACATCTGCACTTTGTCGTTTCCGATGAGAGAAATCAGTGAGCGAGCAAGTGAACAAAACACCGCGTTTCAAAGCTCCTTGAGCCGAGAGACGCTAAACAACTGCTCTGGTTCTCGAGGAGGGGAAGTGACGCCATCTGGAGTTCAGAGGCGGGAAACAACAAAAGCACTGTAATAAAAAAACAACTGAAAGACAGAAGAGGGTCATTTTTAAAATAAATGAAATTGCTGAATGATGCTGAATGTTTTGCAATATGTGCAGTGTTGAGCTATTTAAAAATATGGGGCTTATCCTCTGTTTAGAGAATTTGAAGATTCAACATAGAATGACTTCATAAAAACATTAAAAACACAAATATATTTAAGTATTTAAGTAGTAATTTATACACACACATATATATACATAGATTTATATATATATATATATATACACATACATACATACATACATATATATATATATATATACAAATATATATATATATATATATATATATATATATATATATATATATGTATGTATATATATATATGTATGTATATATATATACAGTACAGACCAAAAGTTTGGTCACACCTTCTCATTCAAAGAGAAAATTGTAGAGTCACACTGAAGGCATCAAGGGCTATTTGAGCAAGAAGGAGAGTGATGGGGTGCTGCGCCAGATGACCTGGCCTCCACAGTCACCGGACCTGAACCCAATCCAGATGGTTTATGGGTGAGCTGGACCGCAGACAGAAGGCAAAAGGGCCAACAAGTGCTAAGCATCTTTCGGGGAACTCCTTCAAGACTGTTGGAAGACCATTTCAGGTGACTACCTCTTGAAGCTCATCAAGAGAATGCCAAGAGTGTGCAAAGCAGTAATCAAAGCAAAAGGTGGCTACTTTGAAGAACCTACAATATGACATATTTTCAGTTGTTTCACACTTTTTTGTTATGTATATAATTCCATATATAATTACACATGTGTTAATTCATAGTTTTTATGCCTTCAGTGTGAATCTACAATTTTCATAGTCATGAAAAGGTGTGTCCAAACTTTTGGTCTGTACTGTATATAGTGTGTGTGCATATAATATATATAGAGTACTGTAAAAACGAAAGGTTCCTGGTGGCACCTTTTTGGGGTTCTTCAGTTTACATTTACATTTACATTTAATCATTTAGCAGACGCTTTTATCCAAAGCGACTTACAAATGAGAACAATAGAAGCAGTCAGACCAACAAGAGAACAACTACAGTATACAAGTGCCATGACAAGTCTCAGTAAGTCTAGTATAGAACGCATAGCCAGTTTTTTTTTGTTTTTTGTTTTTTTTTTATAAATGAAAAGACAAGAAAAGGAAAAGTGCTAGTATTAGCTGGTTAAGTGCTGTCGAAAAAGATGAGTCTTTAGATGTTTCTTGAAAATGAGTAAAGACTCAGCTGTACGAATTGAGATTGGGAGGTCATTCCACCAGCTGGGCACAGTCCAGGAAAAGGTCCTTGAGAGTGATTTTGAACTTCTTTGTGATGGCACCACAAGGCGTGAACTTCTGGAGGGCACATAAGATTTAACCAGTGAGTTTAGGTAAGTTGGTGCCGTGGCAGTGGTCTTCTTGTAGGCAAGCATCAGTACCTTGAATTTGATGCGAGTGGCTACTGGTAGCCAGTGTAACCTGATGAGGAGAGGAGTAACATGAGCTTTTTTTGGCTCATTGAAGACAACCATCGCTGCTGCATTCTGGATCAGTTGCAGAGGCTTGGACAAGAAGTTGGGTTGCTTGTTCTGACAGGAAGGGTCTAATCTTACTAATGTTGTATAAGGCAAATCTGCAGGACCGGGTCTTTGTAGCAATGTGGTCTGTGAAGCTTAACTGATGATCCATCACAACTCCTAGGTTTCTCGAAGGAGTAATGGTTGTTGAGCCTAGCTGTATAGAGAAGTTATGATGAAGCAATGATATAGCTGGAATCACCCGGAGTTCTGTCTTCGTAAGCTTGAGCTGAAGGTGATGGTCATTCATCCAGCTAGAGATGTCACTCAGACAGGCTGAAATGCGAGCAGCTACCGTCGGGTCATCTGGCTGGAATGAGAAGTAGAGTTGGGTGTCATCAGCGTAGCAGTGATAAGAAAAACCATGCTTCTAAATGACAGATCATAATGATGTCATGTAGATGGAGAAGAGAAGTGGTCCAAGTACTGAGCCTTGAGGAACCCCAGTAGCAAGGTGGTGTGACTTTGAAACTTCACTTCTCCAAGACACGCTGAAGGATCTGTCAGAGAGGTAGGACTTAACCCACAGGAGTGCTGTTCCAGAGATGCCCATCTTTCTGAGGGTGGACAGGAGAATCTGGTGATTAACAGTGTCAAAAGCAGCAGACAGGTCCAGTAAGATGAGTACCAAGGATTTTGAAGCTGCTCTTGCTAGTCGCAGAGCTTCAGTAATCGAGAGCAGAGCAGTCTCAGTTGAGTGGCCACTTTTTAAGCCAGATTGGTTGCTGTCCAGGAGGTTGTTCTGTACCAGCTACATTCAGTTTCGGCGGAACCCTCTGTAGAGCCTCTCGTTCTAATAGGGGTGGCTCTCTGAGGAACTTTAACGGTTTTTGGAGGAACCCTTTATTAGAAATGGTCAGGATCCACCTTGGTGCTTCGAGGCACCATCTCCTAATTTCAGGTCTTTGATTTACACACACACTCCTCTCACTAGTTTATTTTTCCTGCTATTGACATTTGAATCATTTTAATAAACACTGATTAATAAACTGAAAAACTAAAACAAATGTATATAAACATTGCTCATTGATAAACAACAACATCCATAGTTTCAAATAAATAATCATTCAATGTTCATTACTGTACATAACAATCTCCTAATATTGTTATATTCCAGCAGACTCCCTGACTGCGGGTGTCGCTGTTGGACAGTGTTTTCTCTGCTTCCTGTTTGCCTTGCTGTAGCTGATCGTAGCTTCGTGTAGCTGTTTTTTTCTCTCTAGAACCTTTATCATACTATCACTCTCTGTTTTTTAAAGTGATAAAATATAACTTAATTCACACCATATTTCTGAGATTATCGATCAATCTTATCAGATTAATTTTGATCGTTCACTTTTATTTTATATCCGTGAGTGCAGTACACCTGCATTGCATTTGCACTCATTAGCTTGTCATTAGCGTTTTCATTCGAACCTATCGCTGTTTTCTCCTCTCCTCTCCCTCGCTCCAGTTTTTCACAAGTTCATCAAACAACCGCAGTAAGAATATTTCATCAAGCACGGTGAGTAATGGCTTCTCCTGCTATTGTTACTTGCACCTCTTGCCACATGTACAGTTTATCTATCTCTGTCGCTGATGAGGGATTCACATGTGATAAATGCAGGGAAATAGTTAGGCTGACAGAGAAGATTTCAGAATTAGAGACACGCATCCAAACTTTAATTGAGGACAGTAAGAATGTTAGTGCTCTAGATACGGCTTTGGATGCGTCTAGCTCAGGGATTCCTGTACATTGTTCGGTTCCGGCAACAGAGCCCCTACAGCAGGGCAACTGGGTGACGGTGAGCCAGCGTAGTCGTGGGTCAAAACACCGCTCTTCTGTTCCGATCAAAACATTAAACAGGTTCTCCCCACTCAGTGATGCACCCACTGAGAAACCTGATGAAAGTGCTCTAGTTATTGGTGATTCTATTGTACGGAACGTGAATATAGAGACACCAGCCACCATAGTCAAATGTTTACCGGGAGCCAGAGCGCCTGACATCTTGGCAAATTTAAAAGTGCTGGCTAATGCTAAACGTAAATACAGTAAGATTGTTATTCATGCCGGCGCTAATGATGTTCGACTTCGCCAGTCGGAGATCACTAAAAATAACATTAAAGAGGTGTGTGAACTTGCAAGCACGATGTCAGACACTGTAATATGCTCTGGTCCCCTCCCTGCTTACCGTGGTGATGAGATGCATAGCAGATTGTCATCACTCAATGGCTGGATGTCTAAGTGGTGCCCACAGAATAACATAGGTTTCATAGACAATTGAACGAGCTTTTGGGGCAGACCTGACCTGCTTAAAAGAGATGGTCTTCATCCCTCCTGGGGTGGCGCCACTTTTCTCTCTAGAAATTTGGCAAATAGTCTTCGTGTTTATACTTGACTAACTGGGGCCCAGGTCAGGAAGCAGACAGACTGGCTAAACCTATCATCTGCTAGCTGCCTCCCGTCACAGAGGTCAGTTAATTCTCAGCACATAGAGACTCTTTCACCTAGATATCACACTATAGAGACTGTGTCTGTTCCTCGAACTAGAAAATACAAAAAACGTCCAAACCAAGTTAAGATTAACAATTTAATTGAGGTTCAACAAATAAAAAACAGATGCAATATGGATAAACAAATGATAAAGCTTGGCTTATTGAATATCAGATCCCTTTCTACGAAAACACTTTTTGTAAATAATATGATCACTGATCATAATATAGATGTACTCTGTTTGACAGAAACCTGGCTAAAACCTGATGATTACATTATTTTAAATGAGTCCACCCCCCAAGATTACTGTTATAAACATGAGCCACGTCTAAAAGGCAAAGGGGGAGGTGTTGCTTCAATTTATAACAACGTTTTCAGGATTTCTCAGAGGGCAGGCTTCAAGTATAACTCATTTGAAGTAATGGTGCTTCATATAACATTATCCAGAGAAACAAATGTTAATGATAAATCCCCTGTTATGTTTGTACTGGCTACTGTATACAGGCCACCAGGGCACCATACAGACTTTATTAAAGAGTTTGGTGATTTTACATCCGAGTTAGTTCAGTCAGGACCACTTGAGTCAAAAAATACCATAGACAATTCTTTAGTCAAATTTGTATCTTTTATTTGCTTCATTGTTAAAGTTACATTTGGCGGAATGGCTCTGTTCTGAGTTACCCATCCTTTTCATGAGCTCCATTAAAGCTAGTCAAGTAACAGCGGCAGCTTCTGGGGACAATCTCCCATTTAAACCTGGGAGAGCAGCAAATAAAATTCCCCCATTGAGAACAGAGCATGCATCAATGAAAACAAAATGACATTGATTAAGTTAAACAAAGTTAAGGAGGCGTTACGGGGAGGAGGTGGGTTGCAAGCAATGCAGCAGTGTAAGCAGCCAAGCAGCAGACTGAAAATGCACTTAAATAGGGCGCCCTGTTTGAAATGGACCAATTGAGTGCTTTAGCGATCAGATCAGCTGTTAGATCTGGGTATCAGCTGACAGCCGAGCTTGACTACGTGGCCTGCCTGAACTGACGCTGAAACGCTATATTTCAGTCAAGACCACTTGAGTCAAGAAATACCATAGACAATTCTTTAGTCAAATTTGTATCTTTTATTTGCTTCATTGTTAAAGTTACATTTGGCGGTATGGCTCTGTTCTGAGTTACTCATCCTTTTCATGAGCTCCATGAAAGCTAGTCAGGTAACAGCAGCAGCTTCTGGGGACAATCTCCCATTTAAACCTGAGAGAGCAGCAAATAAAATTCCCCCCAAACAGACCATACCAGGCTAAATCGAAGAGCCAGCAGAGGATCAAAAGGAGCGTTTTAAGAAGCCAAACCTTATTTAGTAAAAAGAATAAGCCAATAGATTAACGTGAAACTAGCAGAGGAAGGGAGCTGAGCAAACGAAGCTGTAATTAAATAAGCCCATTAATGAAGCAATATTTATTTCAACTATAGATCATAAGAATCACTCATAGCTTTTTGAGCATCAAGGATGGCTCGAGTATCTGGCCGGAGGTACCGTTCATAAGCTGCCGAAGACCATCTTCCCATAGTTTTAAGGGTAGAAACAGGAGTAGAGGAAGCTGCAGTTGTAGCAGCCCCTATGCGCAGTGAATGAGCTGAATAATACTCGGGGGGAAGCCCGCAGTATTGACAAAGCAAGCGGAGACAGGATGCAAACCAGGCTCTGGACATAGGATTTCCCTCCTCCGTTATAAATAATGGGTCCTCCAGACGAGCTTGTGGACGGCTCCTCAGATAAGCCAACATAGACGACAGAGGGCAAAAAGCAGAGTTAGTTTCAGAAATGTACACAACAGATCCTTCCCCGTTCCTGTCAGTTTTTGAGTGCTTTAGCAATATGGTGAAGTGGTGAGAAAAAATTGAAACGTCTGATATGGTGAGGTCATGTGACGGATTGAAGGAATTTGTGCGTGTTGAAAACTCGCCACCTCTAAGAAAGCCATAGAAAGCCATAATCAAAACAGATTCTAACATAATATCAGAATAAGTCCCAAAGCATCCCTCTCTCAGACGTGATATTAACTTTTTCAGAAGCGGAAGTGTGAGAGGGAGACGTTGATCATTGCCTTTAGGTTTCTCTTTTTTAAGTCCATTAAGCAGGAGCCGAATTGATGAATTTTCGAGCAAGCTGAGAGTCGAAGGATCCAGGCAGCGCAGGTGGAATTGGATCCCGGCGATCATACTTTTGATGGATGAAGTCTGCATTTTACGGGACTCAAAACAGTGGACTATAAATGCACTAACAAATGATACATTGACAGGCAATACATTTACAGAGAAAGTGGCACAGAAAGAACTAAAATGAGACCAAGCAGTGTCGTACATTTTTAATGTTGAAGTTGCTAGACCAATGCGCATATACTTGGCTGCTGAATGTAAATAAGATTGAAGGGTCAGGTCTAATCTATTACGGTTTGGCTGAAAGGAGGGCAGACCAAGCTGGCTGACGCTGAACCTGGACACAGGAGGTGGAATTTCTGAAAATCAAATCGAGAAAGAGAGTCAGTAATTTGATTGTTTAAGCCTGGAATGTGAGCAGCTCGAAAAATGAAGTTATCCATGACAGATAACCAAGTAAGGCGCCTGACGAATCGGTTGATAAACGGAACTGATGAGCGACCTTGTTAATAATATTAACTGTTGCCTCGTTGTCACAAAAAAAACTAAATTTGTTTTCTAGACCATTGTTTGCTCCACAGAATACCAGCTATCACTATGGGATATAATTCCAACAGAGCGGTGGACATGTTATTATCAGGCACAGATAGCAGCTCCTTTGGCCATTTACTAGCAAACCACTGACCATTACACCCCCCCCCCCCCCCCCCAAAAAAAAACCGACAGAAGGCGCAGCATCTGTATACAAATTAAGGGCTGCAGAAGAATCCAGATCATCATAGTGAAAAAAGGAAATGCCATTCCAATTTTCAAGGAGCAAAGACCAGAACTTGAGATCTGATCTGCAGCCTGGATCTAAGGTAACCATGTCCTTAAGATCTTTAACTGATTTGGATAGATCGAGGAGTCTAGAAATAAAAGACTTGCCTTGGGGAATTATACGCATCGCAAAATTAAGATGGCCTAGTAGAGAGAGCAAATCTCTTTTTTAAAAAGATATGGACATCTGAGCATTTCTCATGATTTCTCTGATGCGATTTAATTTCTCAAGGGGCAACGAAGCTTGCATTAGATTGGAATCTAATGTAATGCCTAAAAACTCGATAACTTTAAGAGGACCTAAAGTTTTTTCCTCAGAAAGGGGAACACCTAAATCAGCGAAAGTGTGTTTTAAAACCGAAGTGCATCTTTCTGGCTTTGCATTTTTAGAATCCACTAGCAGAAAATCATCCAAAAGATGGAGCACGTATGGTAATTTGTAGTTATTAAGGAGAATCCAACATAGCGCCTCTGATAATGTATCAAATATTTTTGGACTACTGCGACAGCCGAAAGTGAGCCTGACTGAAAAATATAATTTTTCCCTCCATTTGATGCCAAATAAATGCCACTGCGATGGATGTAAAGGCATAACTTTAAATGCGTCTGAAATATCTGCCTTTGCAAGCCATGCACCCCTACCTGCAATTTTTATGAACTTAATTGCATCGTCAATAGTTGCGTAAAACAGAGAAAACGGAGCTAGTGGAATAAGACTGTTGATACTTTGAGCGGCGTC
Source organism: Carassius carassius (assembly GCF_963082965.1). Taxonomy (NCBI): domain Eukaryota; kingdom Metazoa; phylum Chordata; class Actinopteri; order Cypriniformes; family Cyprinidae; genus Carassius; species Carassius carassius. The sequence goes on from NC_081799.1 coordinate 756,140, forward strand.
ATTATGAGGGGCAGATAAGTCAAAAATTAAACATTTCTTCCCTGAATATTTTCGAGTAGCAATCCCTATAGGGTTAATCCGAAAAATTGAGAAGGGAGATTTATCAAAAGGCCCAATCAGGAATCCTTTCTTAAATTCCTTTTCCAAGGAAGCAGAAAACAAATTATTACAGGAAAAAGAAAAATTAGGCAACCATATCAGTCCTGCAAAAAAAACCTTGAATAAGTCCAGTTATTAAATAATTGACGAAGCAGCGGTTAGGATGATTTCTCAATGCCTGTCCCAGTTTTGGAACATTGACTGGGGTTGATGGCTTTATTTCTTTTTTCTCCTTTTTCATAAAGCGAGTTCGTCTTGGGCACACAGATTTTGGGTGGCCGTCCCCACAGTAACTACAAGCATGAACATATTTACAATTATAGAATTTGCAAACATTTTCATTAAAATTATAGCACAACGGAGTAGCAAACGGTGTTACCTTAGAGTCAACAGTTTGAAAGCCAGATTTAGAGGGTTGAGGAGACACAGATTTTGGGCATAGATTGAGAGTGTGAGAATGAGAGCCACAGATCGAGCAGGAGAGAGCTTGATGACCAGTGAAATGTCTGCTTATGAGGGTCAAGTCGACAACTGACCAGTCCAATCTCTGATTGAAACGTTGAATAAACATAGCCGCTTTTGCAGAGAATGACTTATGATAATTTGTCAAATTTATTGTGAAGAGGAAAACCCCTTGAGATGTAACATCTCGTTTTCGAGGGGACCTCAAAAAACAAAACAAAAACAAAACATACTTCACATACATACATAACCTACAAACTAACAAAAGGACAAAAGCTCTCCATCACATCAAAACCACCCATTTCGTCTCCAATTCAATCATTAGAAATTAGACAATCAATTGGAGTCATTCATATAGACAAATATATTCATGTCAAACATAAGAAAAACAGTTGCAACTGGTATGCAAATGATTAAGAAGAGACATATTAAACTGGTAGGAGGAGGAAATTGATCTTAAAGACCTAGGTAAAGCATTCCAATCATAAGGGGCTTTAAATTTAAATGCTCTCCTCCCACTTTCCTTGGATATCTTTGGTACAGAAAAGAAAAGATGGTCCGTGTCTCTTAGGATATAAGATGTTTGATATGGAATCAAATATTGTTTCAGATAAGATGGGTAGTTAGAAAAGATGCATTTATAAACAAACTGCAACCAGTGAAACTGCCGTCTAGAATTTAGAGAAAGAAGATTCAATGACTGATACATTTGGCAGTGATGTGTTCTAAATGGGCACCTCAAAACAAATCTGCAGATACTATTATAAATCACATTCAAAGGTTTAAAATTGGTATCAGCTGTGTTCTGATAAACTTGATTTTGCATTCCTTGTTTTAGTTGTACAAGCATTTCTTAATTTCTTATAATCAGACCAATCAGCAGCTTCCTTTGTCTTGCGGAATCTGACCCAAGCTTTATCACGTTGTTTAAATAAATGTATTAAATCACCATCAATCCAAGGTAAATGACTACCCTTGACCTTTACAGATGTCCAAGGTGCATGTTTATCAATGACTAAAGGTATCTCTGAGAGAAAGAAGTTCCAGGCGTCTTCAACATAAGGAATTATTTGAAATCTGGACCAATTAATGCTTATTAAATCTTGAATAAAAGCTTCTGTATTCAGGTTTTTACATTGCCTTATTCTAATTCGAATTGATGACTTCATCGTCCTGCACCATGGACAGCCGCGACGGCGCCGTAGCTGATGAGGAGTTCTCGGAAGACGGGTCGGAGGAGAGAAGATTTGCAGAGGACTTTGATGTTAAACCGGACTCCAAAACCTGAATTCTGGAGTTCATGTCAGAGAGCGAAAACTGAATGCTTGACAATGCGGACAACACTGGGTCGATGCTTTGGACTGAAGAAGAGTTGACTGCTCGGTTTGTGACGGCTGAACCACCTGCCCGCTTGGGTGCAACATCAGTCGGAGTGGAAGCTGGGTCGATATTCTTTCTCTTCTGCGCCTGTTTCCTGCCGGAGAAAGGAGGAGGAGGAGGAAAATCTGCTGCTGGGACGTAAACTTTTTCACAAAGCAATGCAAACAGTTCCTTATGCGTAGCTCCAGTCGGTGCCGGGATATCGTGTCTATACAAAGTTTCCAGTAACTTCGGCAGTGGCCAGTCAATGATGCTGAGAGGACTAGATGATTTACTCGCCAGACATGAGCTCCGACGGATAGAAGCGTTGCTTTCGTCTTGGATGGCTTCTTCTGCTTGACTTATTTGTTGCCGGGATTCTTCGATGGATTCAATTTGCCATTGGTCTTCATCATTTGCGCCGGTGGTAGACATGGTCAGCAGTTGGGTGAGTACAGCAAAATATAAGAGTAATCTCATTATATGCAAAAAAGCTACGCTTTGCAAGCAATGCAGTGGAAGCAGCCAAGCAGCAGACTGAAAATGCACTTAAATAGGGCACCCTGTTTGAAATGGACCAATTGAGTGCTTTAGCGATCAGATCAGCTGTTAGATCTGGGTATCAGCTGACAGCCGAGCTTGACTACGTAGCCTGCCTGAACTGACGCTGAAACGCTATATTTCTGGCTGCAGATAAAGTTTTAATAGTTGGTGATTTTAATATCCATGTTAATAATGAAAAAGATGCATTGGGGTCAGCATTTATAGACATTCTGAAATCTATTTGGGTTACACAACACATTTCAGGACCTACTCATTTTCGAAATCATACTCTAGATTTAATACTGTCACATGGAATTGATGTTGATAGTGTTGAAATTATGCAGCCAAGTGATGATATCACAGATCATTAATTAGTTTTGTGCAAACTTCATATTGCCAAAATTGTAAATTCTACTTCTTGTTACAAGTATGGAAGAACCATCACTTCTACCACAAAAGACTGCTTTTTAAGTTATCTTCCTGATGTAATCCCTTAGCATATCCAAAACCTCAGAACAACTTGATGATGTAACAGAAACTATGGACTCTCACTTTTTTAGCATTTTAATTACAGTTGCTCCTTTACGCTTAAGGAAGGTTAAGGAAACCAGTATGACACCATGGTATAATGAGCATACTCGCACCCTAAAGAGAGCAGCCCGAAAAATGGAGCGCAGCTGGAGGAAAACAAAGCTAGAGGTATTTCATATTGCTTGGAAGGAAAGTAACCTATCCTACAGAAAAGCATTAAAAACTGCTAGATCCGATTACTTTTCTTCTCTTTTAGAAGAAAACAAACATAACCCCAGGTATTTATTCAATACAGTGGCTAAATTAACGAAAAATAAAGCCTCAACAAGTGTTGACATTTCCCAACATCACAGCAGTAATGACTTTATGAACTACTTTACTTCTAAAATCGATACTATTAGAGATAAAATTGTATTGTACTGTATCGCATCAGACAGTGCACTATAGACCCTCTGAGGAACAGTTCCACTCATTCTCTACCATAGGAGAGGAAGAATTGTATAAACTATTAAATCATGTAAACCAACATGTATGTTAGACCCTATACCATCTAACCTTTTCTAAAAGAGGTGCTTCCAGAAGTCATAAATCCTCTTCTGACTATTATTAATTCCTCATTGTCATTGGGATATGTCCCCAAAACCTTCAAACTGGCTGTTATTAAGCCTCTCATCAAATAACCACAACTTGACCCCAAATAACTAGTTACTTATAGACCAATCTCGAATCTACTCTTTTCTGTCCAAGATACTAGAAAGGGTGGTATCCTCACAATTATATTCCTTCTTAGAGAAAAATGGTTTATGTGAGGATTTCCAGTCAGGATTTAGACCGTATCATAGTACTGAGACTGCTGTCCTTAGAGTTACAAATGACCTGCTCTTATCATCTGATCGTGGTTGTATCTTTCTATTAGTTCTATTGGATCTTACTGCTGCGTCTGCCACAATTGACCACAACATTCTTTTGCATAGACTTGAACACTTTGTTGGCATTAATGGAAGTGCATTAGCATGGTTTAAATCGTACTTATATGACCGCCATCAGTTCGAAGCAGTGAATGAAGAGGTATCATATCGATCACAAGTGCAGCATGGAGTACCTCAAGGCTCAGTACTATGGCCGCTACTCTTCACGCTTTATATGTTACCCCTCGGAGATATCATCAGGAAACATGGTGTTAGCTTTCACTGTTATGCTGATGATACTCAGCTCTATATTTCTTTGCGGCCCGGTGAAACACACCAATTTGAAAAACTAATGGAATGCATAGTCGATATAAAAAAATGGATGAAGAGTAATTTCTTACTGCTAAATTCTGAAAAAACAGAGGTGTGAATTATAGGACCTAAAAACTCTGCATGTAATAACCTAGAACACTGTCTAAGACTTGATGGCTGCTCTGTCAGTTCTTCGTCATCAGTAAGGAACCTAGGTGTGCTATTTGATCGCAATCTTTCCTTAGAAAGCCAAGTTTCTAGCATTTGTAAAACTGCATTTTTCCATCTCAAAAATATATCTAAATTACGGCCTATGCTCTCAATGTCAAATGCAGAAATGTTAATTCATGCATTTATGACCTCAAGGTTAGTTTATTGTAATGCTTTATTGGGTGGTTGTTCTGCACGCTTAGTAAACAAACTACCACTAGTCCAAAATGCAGCAGCAAGAGTTCTTACTAGAACCAGGAAGTATGACCACATTTGCCCGGTCCTGTCAACACTGCACTGGCTCCCTATCAAACATCGTATACGTAGATTTGAAAAATATTGCTTATTACGTATAAAGCCCTGAATGGTTTAGCACCTCAGTTTTTGAATGAGCTCCTTTTACATTATAATCCTCTACGTCCGCTACGTTCTCAAAACTCAAAATTCAATTGCGGGCGGCAGATCCTTTTCCTATTTGCCGTCTAAACTCTGGAATTGTTACGTATATGAACTTTCTGTTCCCTTATTTGGTCTTCTTCCTGTTCTAGCTTTGTTAATTGATTATTCCCCACCTGTCTCCAGTTCCCTCATTACCTTCTGTGTGTTTAAATACCCGGTCTGTTCAGTTCTCCCTTGTCCGTGATTGTATTAACACTGAATGTCTATTAGGGCTGGACGATTATGGCCTAAAATCAAAACCTCGATTAATTGAACATTTTGCCTCGATTATGATTATTGAACGATTATTTTGTTTTCGGTTTTGTTTTGTTTTTGCCCTCATAGTTCACTGACAAGGCTTGTACTGTAAATATGATTGACTTTCAGCAATTTTATCTATTTTCGTAACATTTCTTTTTTCCGATTCTTATCGATTCCTAGTTTCGATTCCAATAAGATAAAAAATCCAATATAAAAACAATTAAGTCAAACATTTAGATGTCAAACATTTTTACAAAGCATTCTGTTGCAGCTGAAAAACATGAGCAAAAATAAGCAGCCTACAAAACACTGCAAGAGGAATTTTGCCTGTGATTAAAAAACAAATACCATAGCAAAAACAACTAGATTTATATAAATTTCAAATATTAAAGTGTAAGTAAATTAAAGACAAGTAATAAGATAGGTCAGTAATAAGAAAGGAACAAACAAATCAATTAGCAAGCTCATAAATAAATACAACTAAACTAAATTTCAGTTACAGAAACTGTAATTAAAACTTTAAAAACTGCATAGTTTTCTTTTTATAAATAAAATAAAGATTAATCAAGCAAAGTTATTAAATATATTCAGTCAAGATCAGTGAATGATTTTCTTTTGTTCCTTGATTAACATTAATGACAGGCAGCGCGTTTATTAGGCTCTTGTCTCTTTAAGCAAAAATACTGTACATGTGTGTTTTCTTTCTCATCTGTTTATGTTCACGTAAGACAAAAACGGCTGCGTTTATGATGATATACTGATGTAGTTTTCTGTATCGTAGTTTCGACTCGGAACAACCTTTTCTACAGTTAAAATACACAGAACAGTCCGAGAACGGACACAAACCGGGAACTCGCAGCGTGACCGCCGACCGCTGCTCTCTATGCACGCGCTTGTGCTTCATGTGCGCTGCACACAAACATGCTATAATAAGTTTTGAGTTTACCTTTACAGTTCCCTCATTACCTTCTGTGTGTTTAAATACCCGGTCTGTTCAGTTCTCCCTTGTCCGTGATTTTATTAACACTGAATGTCTATGTTAATGCTGTTATTTGTATATGCAACGTAACTTATTTGTGAAGTGTAGTATATTGTCTGTATTCTCCTTTGTCATCCAGTAAACTCCTCATTTTGATCACTATCCTCCTCAAGCTCTTTAGTCTTTCGTTTAGCACACCCTCATTTGTAACAGGAATAACCTACCTAACATTGTTCGGGAGGCAGACACACTCTTGCAGTTTAAATCTAGATGAAAGATTAATCAGGAAAGGGGAACACTTCCCATAACACCCGATGTACTTGCTACATCATTAGAAGAATGGCATCTACGCTAATATTTGTCTGTTTCTCTCTTGTTCCGAGGTCACCGTGGCCACCAGATCCAGTCTGTGTCCAGATCAGAGGGTCACTGCAGTCACCCGGATCCAGTACGTATCCAGACCAGATGGTGGATCAGCACCTAGAAAGGACCTCTACATCCCTGAAAGACAGCGGAGACCAGGACAACTAGAGCCCCAGATACAGATCCCCTGTAAAGACCTTGTCTCAGAGGAGCACCAGGACAAGACCACAGGAAACAGATGATTCTTCTGCACAATCTGACTTTGCTGCAGCCTGGAATTGAACTACTGGTTTCGTCTGGTCAGAGGAGAACTGTCCCCCCAACTGAGCCTGGTTTCTCCCAAGGTTTTTTTCTCCATTCTGTCACCGATGGAGTTTCGGTTCCTTGCCGCTGTCGCCTCTGGCTTGCTTAGTTGGGGTCACTTCATCTACAGCGATATCGTTGACTTGATTGCAAATAAATGCACAGACACTATTTAACTGAACAGAGATGACATAACTGAATCCAATGATGAACTGCCTTTAACTATCATTTTTGCATTATTGACACTGTTTTCCTAATGAATGTTGTTCAGTTGCTTTGACGCAATCTATTTTGTTTAAAGCGCTATATAAATAAAGGTGACTTGACTTATAAACAAAAAATAAAACAGTCAAAGCAAGTCTTGACAAAGCTGTAAACAAATAAATGTGACTCAAGTATCTTACAACTTTAAAACAAATTTCATGTTCCTCTAAAATTTTACAATTTAAATGAATAAATGCAATTACAAATTTAATTAAAATTGTATGTACAGTGCAATCAATAGTACAGTTTCTTTCCTGTTGTAAATGAAGGTCACTGATTGGGAGAATCTACACAGGACATTTGAAGAAACTGATAGGTCTCCAGACAGGCATGTACTGGCCATCGGGACTACCGGGAGATTCCCGGTGGGCTGCAGTCTTGTTGGGCCGGTGCGTTATGTATTTTGTTTTTAGATCATTATTAATCGCAAATATATTCGTAAGTATATTGTTGTATAGTCCAATTCCAGCCAGACAATACCGTTTTGGCATTAGAAAATGTGACGTGACAGATCGTTTTAGGGCCTCAGTTCAAGTAAACCGATCATCTGTTACTTTCTGTTTAAAGATACAGTACAACTTACTGAAATGTATATATGCCTCATAAATAATATCAATCAATCAGTCATCAGTCAAAACAGCAGGAGAACAATTATGTCACAGAACGTTACATTTACCTCAAGAAAGCCAAGTTGAGAAAAATAGCCATAAGAAAGGAGTATTTAGCTAAATATGTGCACTATAGTACATATTTATTATATTTTCACTTGTCATTAAATAATTGTTATTGTAATGAAAACTGCAGTGAAGTATTTTACATTTGATTATGCAATACCTGTACCTGAAAACGGTGCTATTTATGATAATTTTTTTTCTTATTTTATTACTGACTTCACTTGACTTCATTAATGTTTGAACTTAATAGTTAGTGTTTATTGTGGTATTGAAATTGGAATTGTGAAATGAGATTGCAGCTTATTTACAAAGAAAACAATAGCAATTTTATTTTTATTTATGTATTTATTTTTGGTAAAGGGCAAGTACAGTTTTGAACCCTAGCATCGAGCTCTACATTTGAATATATAAGCCAGTCTACTTCAAGGATTTTTAAAGGCCTTTGATTATGTTAAGAAAATAAATCACTACACAACGTTCTTTGTCTTAATTACTCTTTTATTTTATTGTAGATCAGTGGTCTTTATAAATCACGTTTACTGTAGATCAGTGGTCTTAATACTAGCCTACTATAAGCAGGTCTGAGGTAATTTGTGTAAATTAATATAAAAAAAACACAAGTGTTATGTTGCAGCACATGAAATAGTTACAGCAGAAATTGTGTACCCTAAGCATTAATATTTCTATTAGAATAATAAGAAGCACATAAATTAAGACCTTTAGATATTTAAAATAAAGCCTGATAAAATCATTTGTATTTTCTTTGTTTATTATTTGAATAGTTTTTTCTTGGTTTTGATAGTAATACATTCTAATCAGTAATTTTACATGCAGATTAATGTATGTATAGACATGTAGTGTGTGTGTGTGTGTGTGTGTGTGTGTGTGTGTGTGTGTGTGTGTGTGTGTGTGTGCACGCATGTTTACATGCATAGTGGGCCGGTCTGGATGAAGTCCAGGGCTGATTTTTGTCCCAGTCCAGCCCTGTCTCCAGATGTATGTAGCTTAAACCTTTTCCACATGTCCGTGTTTCTCAGCAGCAGAAGTCGTTGGGTAAACTTCAAGAGCAGTGAATGGGAAAATATTGCCTAGATATTGTATGCAGCCTAATTTGCAGCCACTCTCAAACTGCTGGAATGGAAATTGTGTTTGTATGCGCATACATCCTTTCTAGTTTTGCTTTCAGGAGGAAGTGCATTCTACATGATTTACCAGTCACTTACAGTGCGTGTCCACGGAGGTTTTTAATGAATTCCTATGGAAGTAGAGCACCAGCGAGCGCTCCAGCTCAGCTGTGCTGTTCCCATCTCCACCATCATCTCGCCTTACTCCAGGGCCCCTGGTCCCTTATATCACTTATTGGGTAGGGCCTGCCCTGCAGCAGAGAAAGAGTGCACTTTAGTGTAGCCTACTTTTAATTGCTTCTCTGTATAATGCTGAACAGAACATAGGCACTCATAGTAAGGTGAGCTCGTCAGCAGGCAGCTCCTCACCATCAGGACAGTCTGCAGTAGAGACCTGCTGTCCCGAGGGACCCCACGCTGTGCGGCACATTAAATGATTCATGGGACTCCCGCAAAATAAAAATTATCTAAACAAAGTGTCTGAAAAATAAATTGTTATTTATCTGTTGCATAAAAGCATAAAGAACAACTAATATTAATTTTATAAAATGATTGACAGCTAGGCGTAGTTTCTTGATTTCTGGAATGCAATGGTCAAGGTGATTAAGTTAGAATCTACTCACTGCAGGGTGCCGAATCCTCTCATTTTAACACACAAAGTGTAGACATTGTGAAGGATTTATTGTGCATATATTTATTGTGTTATAACAGAGCTGTTAAAAATAACACTGGTTTGTGACAGTTGATGCTTAGTCTAAATAAATATTTTATTGTGAGTTTTTGTGCTGGGATGTTGTGGAGATTAGGAGATTAGGTTACAGAACGGTTTAATGTAAAATTCTTCAATGTACTGAAAAAAAAAATCCATATAGATAAGTTTTTTGTGGGCTTTTGCGGGTCACGGGACCATGATAAGTTATATTTCTATGGGAGAGAGATTCTGTCCCGCTCCCGCCCAAACTCGCCCATTGAGTGCTGTCCCGCTCCGCACTGCGTTGGGTCCTGTGAGACTGCAGGTGATTGTGTTTGACCGAACACCGCAAGCACTCATCAGAAATATAACGTCCATTTCCATAATCGACAGCTTCGTCTTTCAAAATAAATGTAAAGACAGTTAATAATGTCCTTAGTTTTACCATCAGTAAAGAGTCGTGTGACAGACACAGTGATGAAGCTCGTATGTGTTTGCAGAACACAAGCCACAGACGGCTAAGAGTGTGTTGCTGTTCTGTTGTAAGTGATCTTAAAGATTCCTAAATGCATCTACTTTCAGAAGAACAAATAAAGTGCTTTTTCTTTCTCCTAGATACACACACATCTCCCTGACATGACTGCTTCAACACTAACTGTGTTACTGAAACCACGCCGCCTTTATTTGCATTTACGCAAATATTTCCACATAATGACATAGATATGTGGGTGTGTTTAAACAAGGTGTTTTAGGATGGAGTGGACGAGTCTCAACTTTGATAAAGAAAATATCTTTGGATTTGAGACTTTAGTCTTTGCAACTTTACAGATCTTCTACATGCACCAAGAGCTTGTAACACCCCAAAGAGAAAGGAAAATTTGAAATCATATCATATGACCCCTTTAAAAATGACGAACACCACAGGCAACTTTTGTCATATTAGTGCATTGATTGATGGTTGTGGACTGATTAAATGCACAATGTCTATTACAATAACACACCCAGTGTATGTAATGTGTGTGCACACTATAGATGTATACACACATGCACAAACTCAGACTTATGTCATGTATTATATCCAGTCCAGCACGATCATCAGGTAACAGACAGGGCAAGGCTAGGATTTCTCAGAGGATAATACAAATAAAAAAAATAAAAAATAACTGTTAATAAACTATAATTAATTGAATGTTTTAGAAGGATTTCTGGTGTGTCTGCAATTGTTCACTTATTTACACACCTTCAAAAGATGGGGTAGGTCCAGAGAGGTCTTTTTGTTTTTGTTTTGTCAGCCAGCCACAGACATCAGCAACTGTCCACTGCCTCACAGGTGTCCACTAAAGAGCCATATTCATGAAACATATGCAGAATGAACTTCTTTATGAAATGCTGAATAAAAAAGAATACATGGATAATCTTTTAATTGTGGATTCATATATAATTTTGGATTAACTAGGCCAAACTGAAATACTATTTCAGTCATGACAACTCTCGGAAAGGATTGTAAAAGCTTTGATAAAATTAGAAAAGCAGTAGTTTGGTCTTGGCGGACTAGATCTGCAGCGCTGCTGCTGCAGAGTAAGTAGACTTGCTTTGGTTAAATGCACAGATCATAAAATAAAGGGAAACATGCTGCTGCTGCTGCTAGAAAGAGAGGAAAATCCCCCCCAACAAAGCAGGCTCTGGGGATTGCTTAACATATAATCCACCCCCGAACCCTGCAGATTTATACGCCATGACTGGTGCACTACTGCTGCAGCCCCTAGAGACACAAACTTAAGTTTACTGGTTATGTGGGCCTGTAACGCTTTTTTTTTTCATTTGTTTTTTTAATCTAATATAATTGGCTGCTGGATTTAAAAATGCTATTAGGATTAAGTATGGAGACAAAAAAATAAAATTGCCCGATTCACGTTTATTATTTCCAGCACCACCTGGTAAGCATTTAGTGTTGATTACAATACATTAAGAACTCATTAACTTTTGGCTTTCAATGATGTCTCTATAATTAGGTCTGATATAGCATTTGTAAGCAGCTGACGACCAACGTCCCATTTCTTTAAGAGTGGAAGTCGATACTTTAGGCGCTGCTGCAGTTGCTGCGCTGATTCTGATTGAGTGTAGAGTGTACACTTCTGGATCAAGACTGCAGAGCCGACAGAGCTGCTTAAATTTAGAGGCAATTCAGGAGCTTGTCAATGGGTTGCCATCCTCCATAAGAAACAATGGGTCGTCAGGTAGAGCGTTATGCCAGGTTTTCAGGTACTGAGACAAGGAAAGGAGAAGACAAAATACATTATTAATACTTGATATAATAATAGGGACAACTTTATCAGATTTAATGTTCTTTGAGTGCTGAGTGCAAGTAAGTTCCCCATACCTCAAAAACCATAGAAAGCTGTGAGCAGGACTGAGTCTAGAAGGACATCTGAATAAGTCCTGAAGACCCTGAGTCTGAGACGTTTCAATAATTTATGTAACAGTGGAAGGGTTAGAGGTAAACATTTATCTTTCTTCCCTGGATGAGCCTTTGAGATTCCTTTGATGAGCAGTGAGATAGAAGGATGACTGAAGAGGGTGATGCTTTTAGGGTTTTGGCAATGAAGACTGAACTGGATTCCTGCTAAATTGCTTTAATAGTGGGAGGCTGAAGCTTACGGGCATTTACACAGTGGACTATAAAAGGCGAATAAAACTTCTATATTTATTGGAAAGGTGGGAATGGTGAAAGCAGCACAGAAAAGAGAAAAATAAGATCATGCAGAGTCATAAACTTTCAGTGTAGATCTGGCGATCCCAAACCTCATATATTTGCTACCAGGCTCCAGATATGCAGAGAGCAAACTTAGTCTAGAGCAGTTTCGCTGAATGGGGGGCAAGGCAGGCTGGATGGCGGAGCTTCGTTGTAAAAGACAAGAAATTCCTGAAATTTGAAATGTGAGAGAGCATCAGCTTTATTATCAATAAGAGGAACATATGTAACTAATTAATAACGCAATGCCATGGGAGGCATCTTAAAAGACTATTGATAAAAGAATAATCTGAACGACCTTTATTAAGAATATCGACTGCTGATTTGCTATTGCATAAAAACAAAATCATTTTATGGTGCCATTTGTTTTTCCAAAGCAAACAGGCTATGACGATAGGGTAAATCTCAAATAGAGCAGAAGATTTAGCTTCAAGAGGGAGCTTAAGAATTTCGTTTGGCCATTTGTCGGCAAACGTCCCAGGTTACATATGTAACCATGGATCCCCAAAGGGAACGAGACGCTGCATCCGAAAACGCTATGGGAACACCCTTTAGCATGACCAGCTCTGAATAATATGTGTAATCAGTCTAATGAATAAGCATTACATCATAGGCGGGTGATGTAGTGACCAGGAAGCTATGAAAGCATATGAGGTGGAATGAGCATCAGCTTCTAGGAATGAAGCGAACTCTGGCAGGGATGCCGGAAGTATGGCCCTGCAGACGCAGCGTCACTTTCCCTTCGGGCAACCTTGGTTACATACATAACCTGGGACGTTCCCCTTCAGGAACTCAAGCTACATCCGAAAAAACACTATGGGAACGAGAATGCCCACGCCGCCAGACTTGCAAGTCCCTAACTAATGTGTATACAAGGAGCACAGCTAAGGCAAGAGAAAGAAGAGCCAGGAGTGGCTCGCAGATCTAAACCATAATATCTGATTAATGTGAGGGGCGTGGACCATCCAGATGCATTCCAGATGTCCTGTATAGACACACCTGACAAGAAGGCCTTGGTTTTGGACAAGAAGGTCCATACTTTGGTTCGAGTGAGCCTTGACTCCCAGTGGTGAGGGGAGATCAGAGGACTCAAGGTTTTAGGATAGCATCCTGATCAACCACTTAGCATAATCTTCTTCTGGCCGGAGGCCTCAGCCTCAGTGCACCGCAGAGGAAACATGTAACCAGAGGGTGTTTGTCCACTGAATGTCCACCAGGAGGCTGCAATGGCCAACACATAGACCTTCAGGGTGGAGTGGGTCAACCCTGCAGAGAGAAGGGCATGCAGGAACTCCAAAACTGTACCAAACTGAGCAATTAACAGGGTCGAGCTGGCGGTCTTCGCACCAGGAGGCAAAAGGTTTCCACCTCAGGCATACAGTTTCCTCATGGAGGGAGTTCTGGATCGGAGGATGATCTCAGCAACCTTTGTTGAAAGACCAGAAGCTACGAGATGTGCCCCCTCAGGGGCCACTCCCATAACTTCCATAGCTCTGGGCTGGGGTGGAATATCGTGTCCTCCGCCTCTGAGAGGAGAACCCTCCTGATGGTAATCTCCCATGGAGTGCCATCGAGAAGAGAAATCAGATCTGAGAAACTTACTCGGCCCATCCAGAACGGGGAAACTAATAGAAGACGGACCCCATCATGGCATACTCTCAGCAGAACTCCTGGGAGCAGAGCGATCGGGGGAAAAGTTTACAGACGAAGCCTCGGCAAAGTCTGCACCATGGCATCCAGCCACAGTGGAGCCAGATGAGTCAGAGGAAACCAAAAGTCGCAAACAGATCCACCTGACTAAATATTCTCCATATCTGCTTCAACACCTCAGGTGAAGCTTCCATTACACCGGGCCTCTGCCCCTGCCTCAACAGAATGTCTGCTCCCATATTCAGATGCCCAGGAATGTGAACTGGTCTCAGCAAGAGGAGTTTGCCCTGGGACCACACAAAGATCTGGTCAAAGTCAAAGTGAGTGTGAAGTGACATTCAGCCAAGTATGGTGACCCATACTCAGAATTTGTGCTCTGCATTTAACCCATCCGAAATGCACACACACAGAGCAGTGAACACACACACACACACTGTGAGCACACACCCGGAGCAGTGGGCAGCCATTTATGCTGCAGCGCCCGGGGAGCAGTTGGGGGTTCGATGCCTTGCTCAAGGGCACCTAAGTCGTGGTATTGAAGGTGGAGAGAGAACTGTACATGCACTCCCCCCACCCACAATTCCTGCCGGCCTGGGACTTGAACTCACAACCTTTCGATTGGGAGTCCGACTCTCTAACCATTAGGCCACGACTTCCCCTGTCACCTATATTTATATAGCACTTTAAACAAAATACATTGCGTCAAAGAAACTGAACAACATTCATTAAGAAAACAGTGTCAATAATGCAAAATGATAGTTAAAGGCAGTTCATCATTGAATTCAGTGATGTCATCTCTGTTCAGTTAAATAGTGTCTGTGCATTTATTTGCAATCAAGTCAACGATATCGCTGTAGATAAAGTGTCCCCAACTAAGCAAGCCAGAGGCGACAGCGGCAAGGAACCGAAACTCCATCGGTGACAGAATGGAGAAAAGAACCTTGGGAGAAACCAGGCTCAATTGGGGGGCCAGTTCTCCTCTGACCAGACGAAACCAGTAGTTCAATTCCAGGCTGCAGCAAAGTCAGATTGAGCAGAAGAATCATCTGTTTCCTGTGGTCTTGTCCTGGTGCTCCTCTGAGACTAGGTCTTTACAGGGGATCTGTATCTGGGGCTTTAGTTGTCCTGGTCTCCGCTGTCTTTCAGGGATGTAGAGGTCCTTTCTAGGTGCTGATCCACCATCTGGTCTGGATACGTACTGGATCCGGGTGACTGCAGTGACCCTCTGATCTGGACACAGACTGGATCTGGTGGCTACGTTGACCTCAGAACAAGAGAGAAACAGACAAATATTAGCGTAGATGCCATTCTTCTAATGATGTAGCAAGTACATAGGGTGTTATGGGAAGTGTTTCCGGTTCCGGTTTACCTAATTAATGCAGCCTAAAATTCCTTTAACGGATTTGGATGTTAAAAGCATATTAGTAAGTTATGTGTATGCCAGGTTAAAGAGATGGGTCTTTAATCTAGATTTAAACTGCAAGAGTGTGTCTGCCTCCCGAACAATGTTAGGTAGGTTATTCCAGAATTTAGGTGCCAAATAGGAAAAGGATCTGCCGCCCGCAGTTGATTTTGATATTCTAGGTATTATCAAATTGCCTGAGTTTTGAGAACGTAGCGGACGTAGAGGATTATAATGTAAAAGGAGCTCATTCAAATACTGAGGTGCTAAACCATTCAGGGCTTTATAAGTAATAAGCAATATTTTAAAATCTATACGATGTTTGATAGGGAGCCAGTGCAGTGTTGACAGGACCGGGCTAATATGGTCATACTTTCTGGTTCTAGTAAGAACTCTTGCTGCTGCATTTTGGACTAGCTGTAGTTTGTTTACTAAGCGTGCAGAACAACAACCCAATAAATCTGGTACGCTAGTTTGTACAAGCTGCGTGAGCACAGACCCCTTGGTGGTTGATATAAGAGACCACCGCTGTGTTGTTGGTGTGCACCAACACATTGTGACCTCTTAGGTCTGGGAAAAAGTAAAGTAGTGCTCAAAGCACGGCCAGCATCTTCAGGCAGTTGATATGCTATGTCAGATGGCAGCCACTCCACAGACCTTGGGCAGGGTGGGCACTCATAACTGCACCCCAGCCGGTGAGGGACGCATCCCTCGATAGCGTTACACGGTGACAAAGAGCTCCAAGCACCGGGTCCTGAGACAAGAACCAAAATGTCCTCCACATGTCTAAGGCACATAGGACCTCCGCGTGACCTTGAGCATGCGAAGTGGGTTTCCCCTCAGGGAGAGCCCTTTGGTCTTGAGCCACCACTGTAGGGGTATCATGTACAGCAGGCCAAGAGGTATCATGTTGGACGCAGATGCCATCAGACCCAGCAGTCTAGAACTGCTTGACAGAGAGTGACCGGCCTTCTCTTACTCTTGTGACTACGGTGCGGATCGACTCAATTTGAAAAGGAGACATCTGTGCCTGCACCGTAGTCAAATCCTACACCATGCCCAGATAAGTGGTTCTCTTTACTGGAGAAAGCACACCTTTCTTGGCATTAAGTCTTAACCCCAGGTCTTTCATGTGAGCAAGAATGACATCTCGATGCCAAACGCCATCCAGTATGATTGAGCTAATATCAACCAATCGTCACACCATGTGCTTGAGTCGTGAAAGTGTGGGGTGAGAATGCAAGGCCAAAGGAAGAACCGGTATTAGCAGGTTTTTGCCCCCAAAAGCCAACTTCATGAACTTCCTATGATGGGGAAAGATGGAGTATGCATCTTTCTAGATCGATCGTGACACCAGTCCTCAGACTGCAACCTGTCTGCTTGTAGTGCGGGCGTGTTGAACTTCAGTCCCCTGGCTGAGCGGTTCAAAAGATGCAGATCTAAAATAGGACGCAACCCTTTGTCCTTCCTCGGAACGGTGAAGTTCTGGCTGTATGACCCGGAAACTGATACGCGAGGAGGGACCACCTCGATGGCCTCCGTCCTCAGAGGATGTCTACTTTTGTTCCATTACCAGAGCCTGCTCAGAGCCCACCAAGGTGGAAAAAGCCCTGTTGAATTCAGGCAGAGGAGAACCAACCTGGATTCTGTGGCCTCTCACTACAGTGTGCAGGACCCACTGAGACATGTTTAGCAATAGTTTTCATGCTGCTAAAGAGTCTACTAAGGGAACCAGTGTCTCGAGACTGACCTCTGGTGCCCTGAAGCGGCGAACCAACAGGGGAGAGCTGAACTAGCTGCCAAAGAAACCTCCGTTAGAGTCACGAGCCTCTAAGCAAGGGCATAGATTTGGTTTGAACATTGGGGGGTCGAACGTTGAATGCTGCCTGTTATTTTTTTCTTTTTTTTAATGTGTATTGTTATTGGATAATTTATTTCTTCCTATCTATCTATCTATCTATCTATCTATCTATCTATCTATCTATATCTTTTTAACACATTACAAATTCAACATATACAAATATGAAAGCGACAACATTTTGACATTTATTTTAAGATTTTTACATTCCACCTTAATGCTCTCTCTTGGGTCTGGCCTTGACGTGGCGAGGGGGCTTGCGTGTTCCAGTGTACAGATCAACCCTCGTCGTAGGACCCGAGTCACCACATGGAATGTCCAGACACTCCTTCACCCCAGAGCTGCCACCCTGCTGTCCTGAGAGCTCTGCCGCTATAACATCTCCTTGGCAGGGCTCTGTGAAGTTCGATGGCATAGCAATGGCAAAACAACAGCAGGTGACCATGGTACAGCCCAGATGGCAGAACCAGGAAAGCGCTGGATCATATTGTAATAATAAAACCCTTCATATTCATCCGGAAGAAGGAGGCGGGAACCGGCGGACAATCAAACAAAGACTTTAATAACAAAATAAACACAAAACAGCGCATCAGCCCCTCACAGACGATTGATGCGCACAAATAAAAACCAAAACATAAAATAAAGCCCAGGCCTGGTCCTCTCTCGTCCTTCGCTGTCGTCGCTCCAGTTTTATGTCCTTCCATCTCCTCCGTGGGACTCGAGACCGGTGGTTCGAACAGGTGAAGTTCATCTCCAATCACTCCACCAGCCTCGCTCCTCGTTCCCACGTCCCTCGGCCCCGCCCCCTCGCAGGCCGGGGGGTACCCTCGAGACTGCGCTCTACCCTCCTCCCTCTGCGGGGGACCGCTCACGGGGACCTGCGGGAACCTGGGGGTAGGACAGACGAGGCGAGAGAAAAGGTGATGGAAGGAGGAGCGACAGAGACGAGAGAGGGGAGAGAGAAAAAAAAAAAATTCCGGTTCCCAGACGCACTGCTGCTCGGCCCTCCACCAGCTGGGTGATCTCTTCCGCGGTGCCTGGCGGTGGCACTGGACGGCCCTCGGCGGACGGCACGAAACTCCGCCGCCCAGTGGACGGCGCCGGCTCCTCTGGTTTTGGGCAGCCGGCAGGAGTCCCCTGTTCCCTGCTCCTCCCCATTCAGGCGGACGGCAGCAGGCTCCTGCTCCCTGGCGAACAGCGCTGACTCCTCCGCTGACTCACGGACGGCAGTCGCCCCTCCACATCACGGGCGGCCGGCAGCGAGCTCGCCCATCCCCGGCAACTCACTCCAGCCCACCGCCTCGAGCGTCCATGGAGGCACACTCCTCGCCTGCTCGATGGCACCGCGGATTCACCACAGTGGCGAGGGATCTTCAGCAGCGCGTCCCTCCTTCTCCCGGGTTTCGGCACCACTGTAATAATAAAACCCTTCATATTCATCCGGAAGAAGGAGGTGGGAACCGGCGGACAATCAAACAAAGACTTTAATAACAAAATAAACACAAAACAGCGCATCAGCCCCTCATGGACGACTGATGCGCACAAATAAAAACCAAAACATAAAATAAAGCCCAGGCCTGGTCCTCTCTCGTCCTTCACTGTCGTCGCTCTAGTTTTATATAATTCCATCTCCTCCGTGGGACTCGAGACCGGTGGTTCGAACAGGTGTAGTTCATCTCCAATCACTCCACCGGCCTCGCTCCTCGTTCCCACGTCCCTCGGCCCCGCCCCACTCGTCACACATATCCTCATCTCTCGATGCTGGAAGCCATTTGTCAGAAACTGCCGTGTGTACCGAGGAGCAGAGCTTGGCAACACAGACCATCACCTGCTGGTGGCCCAGCTCAAGTTAAAGCTGTGAGCCAACCAACTCACCAAGTCTCAGCCCCACCTGGACTCCTCATTACTCAGTGATCCAAACATCGCCACAGACTTCAGCTCCACCATCCTCCGCACCTTGGATAACCTGGCTACCGACAAGGTGAACGACTGGAAGACCTTCAAGGAAAGTGTCATCCAGTCAGCTCACAATGTCTTCGGATGCTTTCGACAGTCCCTGAAAAAGCCTTGGATATCGGAGAGGACACTCAACATCATCGACCGGTGGCGTGAGGCCCAGCTCCGAGGTGACCTGACAGAGTATCAGAGACAGAACCTACAGCGCAATGTGGCTATAGCCGAGGATAGGGAGAAGTTCTGGCAAGCAGAAGCTAAACATCTTGAGTCCGCGGCCAATAACAACAATGTGAGCTGTGTCTTTAGTCTGATGCACCAAGCCCGTAATGGCCACGCATCAAGACGGCCCTGGTGAAAGATTCTGATGGCAACCTTATAGCAACTGAAGCAAGAGGAGGAGTCATCTTGCCCTTCTGGAAACGTAAGGGTGACAGGCTAGTCTGCGGCAACCACAGAGGCATTACCCTTCTCTCCATCCCCGGCAAGCTCTTTACAAGGATCTTGCTCACTCGTGCTCTCCCAGCCATCAGAAGCAGCCGCCGTCCCCAGCAGGCTGGCTTCATGCCTAACTGCTCCACAACAGACCAAATCTCCGCCGTACACTTGCTGATAGAGAAGACCTATGAATTCTGTAAAGATCGCCATCTTTACATCGAGTTCATAGATATGAAGGCTGCCTTTGTCACCGTCTGCCACACTTTACTGTGGAGTATCCTACACGGCCTTGGAGCACCACCCAAGATCGTTGCCCTGTTCAAGTTACTTTATAGCAATGCTCAGAGCTGTGTCCGCATCAACAGCAGAGACTCAGACTGGTTTGCCAGGGCTGTGTGGCTGCTCCTGACATCTTCAACTGTATCATTGACCATCTGATGTCCAGGGTTTGTGAGCGGGCACCAGGAGTGTCCTTCGGCAGTTACCACCTGACTGACCTGGAGTACGCTGATGACACCATCCTGCTCAGCACGTCCTTCAGCCAGATGAGAGACGCTCTGGGCATATACAGTGAAGAGGCTGAGAAGATTGGCCTCCAGGTGAGCTGGACGAAAACCAAGTTCATGTAAAAAACCTAAAACCAGAGATTACCCACAGAAGAACCCTTGGCTGCGTCAGCCCTGCAGTCTCTCTGGAAACCACTCTGGCGGCACTAGACCATCTCACACAAGACGAAGCTCTGGATTTACAACTCTGCAGTACTCTCCATCCTGCTTTATGGCTGGGAGACGTGGCCCTTAAATAAGACACTGCCTGCAAGATTAGACGGCTTTGACAGCAGGGCTCTCAGAACCATCGAGAACATCAGGTGGCCCCAGCAGATTTCCAATCAAGTGCTTAGAGCCCGCATGTGCCAGCCCAGAGCACTCTGCCTGGCTGTTCAACGTCGCACCCATTGGTTTGGCCATGTCCTCCGCCTCCCTCCTGACCATCCGACGAGAGCCATTCTTCAGTTTGATACAAGGGCCACAGGCTGGAGACGACCAGGCATTGCGGGCGACCTCCAACAACATGGAGTTGCTATGGAGGATGCAGAGCAGCTGACACAAGACCGTCAGCACTGGAAACAACTCGTTCATCTGGTCGGCTCAATGCACAGGGATGGGACGACCCCCTACCCATCGCAGGAGCCAAATAGATAGACCTTAATGCATTTTAATTTTTTTTAAAGCGAAACAAATTGACTCTTGAACAACTGTAAACATGAAATTTAGATACACCACTTTCTCAAAGGCACAGAACAGTGATTATTATTACACAGTTTAAATGAAAGCTCAGAATATCTGCTTGCGTCTCTCACAACCTTTACGCTTAAGGAAGGTTAAGGAAACCAGTCTGACACCATGGTATAATGAGCATACTCGCACCCTAAAGAGAGCATCCCGGAAAATGGAGCGCAGCTGGAGGAAAACAAAACTAGATTTATTTCGTATTGCTTGGCAGGAAAGTAACCTATCCTACAGAAAAGCATTAAAAACTGCTAGATCCGATTACTTTTCTTCTCTTTTAGAAGGAAACAATCATAACCCCAGTTATTTATTCAATACAGTGGCTAAATAAACGAAAAATAAAGCCTCAACAAGTGTTGACATTTCCCAACATCACAGCAGTAATGACTTTATGAACTACTTTACTTCTAAAATCGATACTATTAAAGATAAAATTGTAACCATTCAGCTGTCAGCTACAGTATCGCATCAGACAGTGCACTATAGACCTCCTGAGGAACAGTTCCACTCATTCTCTACTATAGGAGAGGAAGAATTGTATAAACTTGTTAAATCATCTAAACCAACAACATGTATGTTAGAACCTATACCATCTAAGCTCCTTAAAGAGGTGCTTCCAGAAGTCATAGATCCTCTTCTGACTATTATTAATTCCTCATTGTCATTAGGATATGTCCCCAAAACCTTCAAACTGGCTGTTATTAAGCCTCTCATCAAAAAACCACAACTTGACCCCAAAGAACTAGTTAATTATAGACCAATCTCGAATCTCCCTTTTCTGTCCAAGATAATAGAAAAGGTAGTATTCTCACAATTATATTCCTTCTTAGAGAAAAATTGTATCTGTGAGGATTTCCAGTCAGGATTTAGACCCTATCATAGTACTGAGACTGCTCTCCTTAGAGTTACAAATGACCTGCTCTTATCATATAATCGTGGTTGTATCTCTCTATTAGTTCTATTGGATCTTAGTGCTGCGTTTGACACTATTGACTACAACATTCTTTTGCATAGACTAAAACACTTTGTTGGCATAAATGAAAGTGCATTAGCATGGTTTAAATTGTACATATATGACCGTCATCAATTCGTTGCAGTGAATGAAGAGGTATCATATCGATCACAAGTGCAGTATGGAGTACCTCAAGGCTCAGTACTAGGGACACTATTCTTCATGCTTTATATGTTACCCTTGGGAGATATCATCAGGCAACATGGTGTTAGCTTTCACGGTTATGCTGTCGGTGTGTAAATGAGTGAGTGAATGGGTGAATGTGAGGCAATTTGTAAAGCTCTGTGGATGACCATGGGGTCTGTTGAAAGCGCTATATAAATGCAGTCCATTTACCATTTATGCTGATGATGCTCAGCTCTATATTTCTTCGCGGCCCGGTGAAACAAACCAAAAACGAATGGAATGCATAGTCAATATAAAAAACTGTATAACGAGTAATTTGTAACAATCTTTCCTTAGAAAGCCATGTTTCTAGCATTTGTAAAACTGCATTTTTCCATCTGAAAAATATATCTAAATTACGGCCTATGCTCTCAATGTCAAATGCAGAAATGTTAATCCATGCATTTATGACCTCAAGGTTAGATTATTGTAATGCTTTATTGGGTGGTTGTTCTGCACGCTTAGTAAACAAACTACAGCTAGTCCAAAATGCAGCAGTAAGAGTTATTACTAGAACCAGGAAGTATGACCATATTAGCCCGGTCCTGTCAACACTGCACTGGCTCCCTATCAAACATTGTATAGATGTTAAAATATTACTTATTACTTATAAAGCCCTGAATGGTTTAGCACCTCAGTATTTGAATGAGCTCCTGTTACATTATAATCCTCCACGTCTGCTGCATTTTCAAAACGCAGCCAATTTGATAATACCTAAAATATCAAAATCAACTCTGGGCGGCAGATCCTTTTCCTATTTGGCACCTAAACTCTAGACCTAACATTGTTCGGGAGGCAGACACACTCTTGCACTTTAAATCTAGATTAAAGACCCATCTCTTTAACCTGGCTTACACATAACATACTAATATGCTTCTAATATCCAAATCCGTTAAAGGATTTTTAGGCTGCATTAATTAGGTAAACCGGACTGGGGACACTTCCCATAACACCTGATATACTTGCTACATCATTAGAAGAATGGCATCTACGCTAATATTAGTCTGTTTCTCTCTTATTCCGAGGTCACTGTAGCCACCAGATCCAGTCTGTGTCCAGATCAGAGGGTCACTGCAGTCACCCGGATCCAGTACGTATCCAGACCAGATGGTGGATCGCCACCTAGAAAGGACCTATACATCCCTGAAAGACAGCAGTGACCAGGACATCTAGAGCCACAGATACAGATCCCCTGTAAAGACATTGTCTCAGACGACCACCAGGACAAGACCACAGGAAATAGATGATTCTTCTGCACAATCTGACTTCGCTGCAGCCTGGAATTGAACTGCTGGTTTCGCCTGGTCAGAGGAGAACTGGCCCCCAACTGAGCCTGGTTTCTCCCAAGGTTTTTTTCTCCTTTCTGTCACCGATGGTGTTTTGGTTCCTTGCCGCTGTCACCTCTGACTTGCTTAGTTGGGGTCACTTCATCTACAGCGTCATTTTGCATTATTGACACTATTTTCCTAATGAATGTTGTTCAGTTGCTTTGACGCAATGTATTTTGTTTAAAGTGCTACATAAATAAAGGTGACTTGAGTTGACAACCAACAACAATTCTTGGCATACCAACTTGTCCAACTTGATGTCCAACTTGTCTTGGTGGACATGACAAACTGCCACATGATTCTGTCTCTTTTGTGACATACTCGAGCATAGCCTTGTTTTTAACCTTCTAAGGGCACTAAAGCTCCTTTCTGCTTCAGAAGATGACACTGGTACAACCAGAAGCAACCTGACCAGAGTTTCCACTTCACTGAAAAGGCCACAGACTTCCACTGACAAACCTTTAAGAATGTTTGCTGCCTCCATAATGGATCCAAATTGGTAGTTATGCCTAAACATTGGTAACTGAACTGCAAGCAACTGGCTGTTGATTTCAGGATACTCACAACACACTGAATCAATTTGTCCAGTGAGCAGAGTGTCCTCTAGTTTCTGCATGGTCAGCAGATCTTCCTGATGAAAACGTTCATTGAGCTCTGACTCAACAACATCAAGCACCTGATAAAACTCAACTCTGTAATACTCTGTTGCAGTGTTTGGCTTGTATGTGCTTGCATCTGTGCTAAAACGCTTAGGAAGTCGCCTTGGTTCTGGAACTTCTATAGGCTCTAGATTTAGAGAATCCACAATCACATTTGTTTGCTCAAAAAGACTTTGAAAAGCATCTTCATTTCTTTTGTCTTACGAGACAGACTGGACACAAGAAATGGCAGCTTTCATGCCAGAGATAGTCTGTTTCTTTTTTTTTGGAGAGAAGCATTCAAACACTCCAATTCTCCAATCGCAGCTCCTGCCAACACAAGACCCAGTAAGGTCTGGCCTTTGAGAAATTGTTGGTGCAAGCCATTGGAGGTGGCTGCACTAGGAGCATTATTGTTTGACATTTCCTCTAAGGAAGTAAGCACAGAATCATACTGCTTGAGAACAGATGTTACAGCATGGTGTCGTACTGTCCATCGTGTTTGACAGAGAGGCTTTAGAGGGCTTGCGATACCATGATCTGCCCAGACAGGCTATACAGATTTCCTAGCTGATGAACCAAGTCAAGAGAATTTCGCAGCAGTTTTGAAGCTGTGCATGCCTTTTGGTTAACTAGGTTTACACAATGTGCTCCGCAGTGCACATATAAAGATATAGGCTGTTTCTTTTTAATTACAGCCTGTGCTCCTGAGTATTTGCCAGACATATTGGCTGCACCATCATATGTCTAGCCATGAAATCCAGATAATGGCAAATGTAATCGAGAGAATACATCCATTGTACATTAAAATTTTTGCAAGACTCTCTCCTGTAGTTTCTGTCACTGCATAAAAACCAATGAATTCCTCATTTGGGAAACAAGTCATGGTCAACATAACGAAGACAAAAAAACTCTTGCTCTGTACCTAAGACATCTTGTGTTCCATCAACAATTAAGGCAAACTGAGTAACAGTAAGGGACTGAATGTTATTAGCTATTCCTCTGATGATGTAATTGCTCATTATGCCAAGTAGTTCATTCTGAATTTGAGGATTTGTGTAATTATGCTTTGGTGCTAGCCACTTGACAAGGACTGGATCATCTGCTCCCATGCATTTTAGAAGTTGGGAAAAAGTCCCCCTCTCTTCAGCATGGCCTCTCAATGCAATACCTTGTTGACCCAAATACTGAATACACCCTACAATCTTGACTATTTTTAATTGACCAAGTAATCCTCATTAAATAAAACCCATAAAAATCACAGCATACTTTTAAAGATGTATAATAATCTGATGATCAAACATTTTTAAACATTTCTGTACCCCTCCCTGTTTTCTTACCCGTTTATCTGAAAGAGCTGCCTGTCTGTTGTCTTTTCCCTGTTCCTCACTGTGATAGAGAAAAGCCGGAATGTAAAACAGTTTCTCTTAGGAACTTGACTTGTATAAAGCTGTTTACTGGAGTCTTTAAAACATTAAAGGCATTAATGTGTAGCCTAACTTTACAAAGCTGCTGTTTTTCTATACTGTTTCCTATTTTATTTTATTGATTTTATGGCATCTTCTTTACCTGATCACCTGCTCCTTCTCTCCCTCTGCTGACTTTTCTACCCTGCTGCAATATTTACCTCGAAACTTTTATAAAGACATGTTAAGAGATTATACACCTCATAACGTTATGAAATTTGTGTATAATCATCATTCATAAAATTCTAACATTGTAGTGATTATCAAAAGAAAGAAATTAAGTATTGAAACCGCCAGTAGGCGGCAGCATTTCAGTGTTTTAATGAGTTAGCCACTTAAATCGTTCGTTCATCCAATTCTTTCAAAAGTCAGATTAATTTAGGAAGAAAACAAACACTGATGTGAATAATTTTGTTATTGATAATTACAGACACTATTGAAAAATAAACTAGCAAAACAGACAGCTGCTTTGGTAAATTGTTATACTGATACACGGGTTTCTTGTATACAAACAATACCGGATGCGCGCGCATCCAGGAGGCAGAAAACCGCTATCTGTTATGCCGAGTTCAGTAAAAGAACATTGTAATTAACGTAGATTTCGCATTGTTTGTAATTTCTTGTTGACTCAAAAATAAATTGCAATTTCAGAGTTGGATCTGTTTGTTTGTGTTTCATATTAATATAACATTATGTAAAACGTCCAACTGTTTACGAATCAAAATCCGGACATATTGTGAACATCTGACACCCAGCACTGGCTCGGTTAGTACAATTGACCACGCAACAACTCCTTGGCATTTTGACTAGCGACAACACCACCACTATGCTACTAGCCTAAACCCTTTACTCTGGTACAAAGAGCGCGGGTCTTTTGCCTCCTGGTTGCGTGCGCAAGCAGTGATGACGTCGCTGAGAAACCCATGTATAGTTATAGCTTAATATATTGCAATGGATTATGTGGTGTCTATTTAGCTTTTACACAATATTCTTATACCTCATTCTCAGTACATGCTTAATTTTTTTGCATCCCTCTCTGACCAGCAGTTAAATATAGTCCGCTATGCAGCGCTTCTCTTCAATTTTGGTGCTAACGTTACCCGTGTGCTCTCCCATTCAAACAGCACTCGCGTTGTTTTGGTGAAAGTGCAACTCATTGGTTGGGAGTACCAATCGGTTCAATGGAGGGGGAGTATTTTTTGTCTGATTTATTATGACAAACTCATATTTGATTAGGAACAAATTTATGGTTACAAAATAAATGAATTCTACATATTTTTCATTTGATCTACTGTGATTTTCATGTTTAAATATTGGGGGGGTTGTAACTGATGGATTTGAATATTGGGGGGGGGGGTTACCTCTAAGCACCACCACGTTTCCAGACAGTAACTGAGAGAAGCGATCGCCGGAGACTGCTGCGCCCTGGAACACAGGCAGGGTTGGCAGATCGATCTCCCGAGGGCACTGAGGAGAGACGGGCACCGTTTACTGCGGAGTACCCCGCTCTTCCCCAGAGGGGCCTGCCCTCCGAGGTCCTGAGCCACAGCATCAGGACTCTCAAAGCTGAAGTTTCCTATTAAAAATAATGGTCCTCAGACCCACGTCATCTGCTAAGAAGACTCGATTGACCAGAGCCTGCTCGGGGCAAGACCCAATGAAGCTCACTTTGCAGGATGCAGGTTCTTCCACCTGTTACCAAAGAGGTGCCTCTGGGAGGGATGTCCCGTATACAGGACGCCTAAATTTACTTCAATATATTACAATTAAATCCTAATCTAATCATGACAAACTATATATCGTTGGAAAGGTCTATGACTCCTAAATAGATATTTGGCCACGTTTTGTTGTTAAAAATTATTTAGGAACAGTAATAGATTAATTTATGACAAGAGTGCACCTCAAAACATATACAACATAACAGAAGTTCTGATCTTTGTCACAAAAAAATCTTCTTCGCTTCCTTTTCCCCTATCACATGTTTTAGTAATCATCAGAAATTATATATAATTTGAAAGCTTAAAACTCCAAATTCATTCTCTGTAAACCATTTTGAAATCAGACACTGCGTTACCATGGAAATCGTACTTTAAAATCTTTTGGCGGTCTCCTCCCCCTTAGTGTGAGGTGTCATATTCCAAATATATTACGGACAAAATAGATATTGTTGGAAAGATCTGAGTCTCATAGACATAATATTGAGAGAGAAATTGATACATTTGTGACAGAAAAATGCATCCAAAAAATTCTATGGAGTTTGAATGGCACCCGGTGGCTGTTTGTGGTATAACGCCTAAACAAAATTGGATATGAACCTACACTTTTTTTATATCAACTTCAAATTTGGAACATAATTTTATAGCAAATTTGGATTAAAACATTTTATTAAATATTTATTTTATATAAAATATAATAAAAATAGTACAGTACATTTTCTTTACAGTAAATTTAAACTTCTATAACTTTATGCTTTGATTTTTTTAAATGATTTTCAAACTTCACTTCACTTCTGCAATACTCTGCAGATTTTCTTCTTTAAAAAGAGACCAACCTTTGGTCTGAATTCAAAAGCGTTTATGAGTTATAACAATTTAAGTGTGAATAGTGTACTTTCACGTCTATGTTCAAAAATGGGGGTGACAGTTAAAGGGTTAAATGCATCAGTAATATCTGCTTTGCCCATCCAGGCGCCTTTCCCCGCAATTTTAATAAATTGAATAGCATGGTCTATCGTAGCGTGTACATTGCTGCTTTAGAAAAAAGGACTCGGAGCCAAATCGGAGATAATAGCCAAATAAATATCAAATTCAGTTCTTCTTTTTGGATAGACCTCGCAAATTGTGTCTCTGAAGACTCCAAATACAACAATGAATTCTACAAGTGACAGGCTTTTGAAAAATCTAGGGTCACATTCTTTGAGAACAACAGAGAAATCCCCACAATCAACGATCCTTTTATCTATGACCCCAGAAGGGCAAACCTGTTGGGTCTCGGGGCTAATCACCTGTCTTTTTGGTGTGGGTGTGTGTGTGTGTGTTGGGATGGTTTGACAGCTCACCGCGTCTGCCTGTTTGTGTTTTCCCCGCCTCCCTTGTTCCCCGTTGTTAACCGTAATTGCTCGCCACCTGTTCTCTATGTCCTTCTAATTTTTTCCCCTTTATTATTCCCTGTGTTTCTCTGTCTATTGTCAGACTGTTGTTATTCGTTCCAATAGCTCCGATCATCTAGCAGCTCTTTGTACTCACCCTGTCGTGTCTTGTCCTCAGGCTCCAGTGTGTTTGGCTTATTTCTCTGCTCTAGTTCTTACAAGCCCAGAGCTCCTAGTAGCTTCAGCTGTTCGTCCTGTCACTGCGAGTGAAGCCTGTGAAACGTGACTCATCTGCTGTTCATCCTGTCACTGCGAGTGAAACCTGTGAAACGTGACTCATCTGCTGTTCATCCTGTCACTGCGAGTGAAACCTGTGAAATGTGACTCATCTGCTGTTCATCCTGTCACTGCGAGTGAAACCTGTGGAACGTGACTCTTTCTTCTCTGTCTCCGCTTTGTGAATAAAGCCTTGAGTTTACCCGCACCTGAATCCAGCCTGCTTTCTCCTGACAGAACAGTCTGACCATATTATGGATTCAGCGGGATCTGGTCCGCTTCGCTCGGCTCTCGCTCAACAGGGAGTGTTGATCGGGCAGCATGCCACTCAGCTCAACACCACCGCGCTGGATGTGGAAGTTCTCAGTGCCCGAGTCTCCGAACTCCAGACACGGGTGGACGATCTTCAGCAAGAGGCAACGAGCCGGGGTCCCGTTTCTCACACCGGTATGTCACACGAGTCCGAACCCCATGCCAACAATCCGCCGGTCTACGATGGCGATCCTAACGCCTGTCAAGCGTTTCTCTCCCAATGCTCGCTGGTGTTTTCTCTGCAGCCCCGGCGTTACGCTAATGAAGAGACCAAGGTGGCTTACGTCCTTACACTCCTCTCGGGCCGTGCCCGCGAATGGGGAATCGCCGTTTGGAGATCGCGGGCTCTCTGTTGTGCCACTTTCGCGGATTTCAGTCAAGAGATGGCCAAATTGTTTGATCGCTCTGCTCAGGGTGACGAGGCGGCGGCCCAGTTATTACGACTGTCTCAGGGGAGGAGCTGCGTCACTGACTATGCTATCCAATTCCATACTTTAGCTGCGGCATGCGGCTGGAATGAGAGCGTGCTGCGCGCTCGTTTTCTTGAGGGGTTGGATTTCGCCATTTCGGATGAACTCGCGGCCATAGAGCTCCCGCGGGAATTGGATAGGCTCATTAGTCTCGCGCTCCGCATTGAGGGTCGTCTCAGCCGGCGCCGCAAACAACGGCAAACACCCGCCCCGTGGCGCCACCTAGAGTCCTCTTCAGCCAGTTTAGCCAGCCGACAGCCCTCGGAGGAGGAGCCCATGCAGTTGGGTCGTCTACGGCTTACACCACGGCAGAAGCAGGAGCGTCTGTTGTCGGGGGCGTGTCTATACTGCGGCAAGGGAGGCCACTTCGCCCTTCAGTGCCCATTAAAGGGCCAGGGTCCACCAGTGAGGCGGAGTGTCCTGGTGGGCACGGTTCTCAGCTCAAGCTCTTCTGCAACACGCACTCAGCTGCCGTTCCAACTCTCCTTCCAGAGTCATTCACACACTGGACTCGCCCTTGTGGACTCAGGGGCTGAGGGGAACTTCCTTGATGCTAACTCTGCTCAACGTTGGAAGATCCCGCTTGTTCCTTTGGCTAGCCCCGTTTCAGCATGGTCATTAGCTGGCCGTCCCCTTACCACCATCACCCACGTCACTCCCAAGATAGACCTCCATATTTGTGGCAGTCATCATGAGCGGATTGAACTGTTTATTATTGATTCCCCTAAGGCTCCTTTAGTTCTGGGACTCCCATGGTTGCACAAGCACAATCCCCACATTGATTGGGTCTATAATTCTGTTTTAGCCTGGACTCAGTCTTGTCACGTGTCATGTTTGGGTGCTGCTTTTTGTCCTGTCTCTGTGTCTTGTGTTTCTCAGGAGGATCCCTCTGACCTGACTGGTGTTCCGGAGGAGTACCATGATCTTCGGGCGGTCTTCAGTAAGGCCCGGGCCACCTCTGTTCCCATCACAGGAACCCGACGCAGCGGTTCCATCCGCCCTGGCTTTCGTCCAGCGCTGCCGTCGCACCTGGGAGAGAGTCAGGAGGATTTTGGTCCAAGCCTCTGACAGAACCAAGGCTGCAGCTGATCGTCGCAGGTCCTCTCCTCCTACCTATGTGTGTGGTCAACGGGTTTGGCTCTCTACCAAGGATCTGGCTCTCCGGGCGCCTTCTCGTAAGCTGGCACCCAGATTCATTGGGCCTTTCCGCATCACCAAGGTGGTTAGTCCGGTGGCGATCAGGCTCAAGCTCCCTCCTACTCTTGGTCGGGTTCACCCGGTGTTTCATGTTTCCAGGGTCAAGCCTGTGTTCTCTTCCCCCCTTAATCCTGCTTGCAGTCGCCCCACCCCCCACCCCCTCGTCTTGTGGATGGATCTCCTACCTATACGGTTAAGAGATTACTCGATGAGCGGCGCCGCGGCAGGGGGTTTCAGTATCTTGTGGACTGGGAGGGGTATGGTCCAGAGGAGAGGTGTTGGGTGCCGTCCCGGGACATTCTGGACCGCTCGTTGATTGAGGACTTCCGGCGGCATCGAGGTAGGCCCCTTCCTAGAGCGCCAGGTGACGCTCCTGGGAGGGGGGGGGGGGGGTACTGTCGGGTCTCGGGGCTAATCACCTGTCTTTTTGGTGTGGGTGTGTGTGTGTTGGGATGGTTTGACAGCTCACCACGTCTGCCTGTTTGTGTTTTCCCCGCCTCCCTTGTTCCCCGTTGTTAACCGTAATTGCTCGCCACCTGTTCTCTATGTCCTTCTAATTTTTTCCCCTTTATTATTCCCTGTGTTTCTCTGTCTATTGTCAGACTGTTGTTATTCGTTCCAATAGCTCCGATCATCTAGCAGCTCTTTGTACTCACCCTGTCGTGTCTTGTCCTCAGGCTCCAGTGTGTTTGGCTTATTTCGCTGCTCTAGTTCTTACAAGCCCAGAGCTCCAAGTAGCTTCAGCTGTTCGTCCTGTCACTGCGAGTGAAGCCTGTGAAACGTGACTCATCTGCTGTTCATCCTGTCACTGCGAGTGAAACCTGTGAAACGTGACTCATCTGCTGTTCATCCTGTCACTGCGAGTGAAACCTGTGAAATGTGACTCATCTGCTGTTCATCCTGTCACTGCGAGTGAAACCTGTGAAACGTGACTCATCTGCTGTTCATCCTGTCACTGCGAGTGAAACCTGTGGAACGTGACTCTTTCTTCTCTGTCTCTGCTTTGTGAATAAAGCCTTGAGTTTACCCGCACCTGAATCCAGCCTGCTTTCTCCTGACAAAACCAGTATTTTTTTAGCATTGCCAACTAAGATCTGATTTCTCAAACTTGCTGGCAAAGCTGCTGTAAGTGAAATGAATGGGTTTCCACTGGATGGTGCAGGAGTTGCCGTCGCCAGCGTGTGTTATGGTGACACGTCACACTGGGGAACACCTGGAGATTCTACGGGGAGTAGTGAGACTTATCTAGCACTGCTAAATATTAGCGTAGATGCCATTCTTCTAATAATGTAGCAAGTACATAGGGTGTTATGGGAAGTGTTTCCGGTTCCAGTTTACCTAATTAATGCAGCCTAAAAATCCTTTAACGGATTTGGATATTAAAAGCATATTAGTATGTTATGTGTAACCCAGGTTAAAGAGATGGTTAGTCATCCATCACAATGAGAAAAACCAAAGAATATATTTCTAGCAAAAGATAATTGAGCTTCACAAATTGGTGAAGTGGCTTTAAGAAAAGAGCTAGAGCAGTGAAAATACCCAAATTCTCCTAGCTCATCCAAAAACAAACTCCAGCATATTTATTTATCAGACATGACAGGAACTTTAAATGGGACTGGCTTCTATGATCAGATGAAACTACAAAATGAGCTTTTTAGCAGCAAACACTCAAGATGGGTTTGATGGGTTAAAAAGTACCCCATGTGTACAATTAAATATACTGCTGTATTTTTAATGTGGTGGGCCTATATTTCTGCTGGAGGTCTGCTGGAAAATAAATTTTACTTCTGAAAATGTAATTTTAACAAGAAGTATGTGTATTATTAGTTGTAATTAAATTTTTTATATGATAAACACATTTCTGTGAGTGATGACATCATTTCTGATATCAAGAATACGTGTTGTTACTAGTGGAAATATAATTCCTGATATCAACAATTCATATGTTTAAATGTTAAAACGGCACCAAAACTATTACAGATATCAAAATGCATTTGTTACTAGTTACAATTCTAAATGCACATATCAGCTTTGTATTTCTTACTAATATAATTTTTGCTATCAAGAATTAATTGTCACTAGTAGATAATTTAGGTAAATCACATTATATTATTAGTCAATTATATGTCAATTCTTCGTCATCAGTTAGGAACCTAGGTGTGCTATTTGATCGCAATCTTTCCTTAGAAAGCCACGTTTCTAGCATTTGTAAAACTGCATTTTTCCATCTCAAAAATATATCTAAATTACGGCCTATGCTCTCAATGTCAAATGCAGGAATGTTAATCCATGCATTTATGACCTCAAGGTTAGATTATTGTAATGCTTTATTGGGTGGTTGTTCTGCACGCTTAGTAAACAAACTCCAGTTAGTCCAAAATGCAGCAGCAAGAGTTCTTACTAGAACCAGGAAGTATGACCATATTAGCCCGGTCCTGTCAACACTGCACTGGCTCCCTATCAAGCATCGCATAGATTTTAAAATATTGCTTATTACTTATAAAGCCCTGAATGGTTTAGCACCTCAGTATTTGAATGAGGTCCTTTTACATTATAATCCTCTACGTCCGCTACGTTCTCAAAACTCAGGCAATTTGATAATACCTAGAATATCAAAATCAACTGCGGGCGGCAGATCCTTTTCCTATTTGGCGCCCAAACTCTGGAATAACCTACCTAACATTGTTCGGGAGGCAGACACACTCTTGCAGTTTAAATCTAGATTAAAGACCCATCTCTTTAACCTGGCTTACACATAACATACTAATATGCTTTTAATATCCAAATCGGATTTTTAGGCTGCATTAATTAGGTAAACCGGAACCGGAAACACTTCCCATAACACCCGATGTACTTGCTACATCATTAGAAGAATGGCATCTACGCTAATATTTGTCTGTTTCTCTCTTGTTCCGAGGTCACCGAAGCCACCAGATCCAGTCTGTATCAAGATCAGAGGGTCACTGCATTCACCCGGATACAGTACGTATCCAGACCAGATGGTGGATCAGCACCTAGAAAGGACCTCTACATCCCTGAAAGACAGCGGAGACCAGGACAACTAGAGCCCCAGATACAGATCCCCTGTATAGACCTTGTCTCAGAGGAGCACCAGGACAAGACCACAGGAAACAGATGATTCTTCTGCACAATCTGACTTTGCTGCAGTCTGGAATTAAACTACTGGTTTCGTCTGGTCAGAGGAGAACTGGCCCCCCAACTGAGCCTGGTTTCTCCCAAGGTTTTTTTCTCCATTCTGTCACCGATGGAGTTTCGGTTCCTTGCCGCTGTCGCCTCTGGCTTGCTTAGTTGGGGACACTTCATCTACAGCGATATCGTTGACTTGATTGCAAATAAATGCACAGACACTATTTAACTGAACAGAGATGACATCACTGAATTCAATGATGAACTGCCTTTAACTATCATTTTGCATTATTGACACTGTTTTCCTAATGAATGTTGTTCAGTTGCTTTGACGCAATGTATTTTGTTTAAAGCGCTATATAAATAAAGGTGACTTGACTTGACTATTACTAGGGGTGTAACGATTCATTGATATGGTGTACACAGCTCTGGCCAATAAACAATCGGTTCACAGTGTGTGAAACATTCAGCTTCAACAAGCTGTGGTGAAGTGTTAAAAGACCATTCCTCTTCTCTCTCTTCCTGGACAGAACAATCATCAAGGAACACCTCTCACAGACTTCTGGGAAACATTACAGCTACACTTGTGGAGCAAATCTAATAAACATTTTGGTACAAACATTGTCAGTAAACTAATGAGGTTAGAAAAGGGGAATATTACTGCAGCAGAAAATGCCAATAATAACTGCTATTAAAATGACTTATTGGACGTATATAAGCAGAACATTACTCGAGCACACAAACAGGCAAGTTCTTGAGGTCTTGAGCCATTAAAGGGTTAGTTTACCCAATTAAAAATTATGTCATTAATAACTCACCTCATGTCGTTCCAAACCCGTGAGACCTCCATTTATCTTCTGAACACAGTTTAAGATATTTTAGATTTAGTCCGAGAGCTCTCAGTCCCTCCATTGAAGCTGTGTGTACACTAGGGTGGCCATTCGTGCCATTTTCACAGGATACGTCCTGGCCAGGATTTCTATATTGCCTAAAATATCCAGGTTTTGGCTTTGTTTGCGCTGCACAGACCAATGGCTTCTTAACTCTGCTTTTGAATCGCTATCATATTACTTTTTTTTGTCATACACCGATCAGTCAGCTCAATGCTGCTTTCCAGTCCCACACTAAAATGTACACGTATTTGCATCGCTTTGACCGTTCTCTGTAGATCCCACCTTCTCACGCACCACAATTGGTCGATTTACGTAAAAAGTCTGCAGGTTATTGGTCAAATGATCATTACCGTCATGTAAACAGGAAACCAAAGCCAAAACCTGGATATTTTAGGCAATATAGAAATCCTGGCCAGGACGTGTCCTGCGAAAATGGCACGAATGGCCACCCTAGTGTACGGGCTACATCAAAATAGTCCATGTGACATCAGAGGGTCAGTTAGAATATTTTGAAGCATCGAAAATACATTTTGGTCCAAAAATAGCAAAAACTACGACTTTATTTATCAGTCTTCTCTTCCGTGTCTGTTGTGAGAGAGAGTTCAAAACAAAGCAGTTTGTGATATCCGGTTTATGAACGAATCATTCGATGTAACCGGATCTTTTTGAACCAGTTCACCAAATCAAACTGAATCGTTTTAAACGGTTTGCATCTCTAATACGCATTAATCCACAAATGACTTAAGCTGTTAACTTGTTTAATGTGGCTGACACTCCCTCTGAGTTCAAACAAACCAATATCCCGGAGTAATTCATTTACTCAAACAGTACACTGACTGAACTGATATGAACAGCTTTTAGGTTTCATCTCATGATGAGCTGAGTTTTCTTTACTTTCTCAGTCTAGGACTTGTAGAGATTCAAACTTATTTTTTGTTTTTCAGGTGCAAATCTTTTAATTTGAACAAATTTTACCCAAGCGTATCTGTTAGCATACATTTGATATGTTAAAGAAGGTGAGATTTATCCTGAAATGTTAAAGTGTCACACTGGAAGTGCTAAATATAAGAAATGTACCAGCTGAAAATACTTCATCAGATGGACACAGAGTTAAACAGCAGGAACATAAAAGCCCTTTCATTCTCATCTGGAGGAAACGTAATGAACTTTAAGCTGTGCTGCTATTCTAGATTGTACGAAGGATAGGACACAGCAGAAGAAAGTTCATCACTCTTCAGCAATAATAAAATAAAGGACATCCAAGTAATTTAACATTGAATTATTGCAGGTTTGCACTTGACTGTTTGAGTAATCCATGTTCACCTTCAGTCTAGAGCTACAGTAACCATCATGTTCACACGACAGTCAGTAACTGGGTTAGTAATGTCACTTGTGTTATCCCCAACACTGTTCATGGATGGGTTTATGTTCCATGTCACAGATGAAGCACTTCTATGAAAATCTATATTCAGCCATGTGCAAGAGTGAACTTGATCAGAGAAGATAGCATTAAATCACAAAACTGAAGAGACTGCTTTTTAATTTGAGCATGTACTGAAACTTAGTTCAATAATCAATTCAGCTCAATTACACCATGCAATGAAAGCAAAAACAAAGTAAAAAAAGCAAACCACAGACCTATTCGAGAGCAATATTACAAAGACACACACCAAAAGCTGAGCTTGACTTCTACACATTAAGCATGTACTCTTTATTGTACACTTCACCTTTAACAAACGTTTAGAGCATCTCAGATAATTGAAACAAGCTGTATTCTTCTGAAATAAGTAAATGTATATTTTCTTGCTGCAATACATTTTCCGTGAATGCAGTAAAGTATCAAAAGCTTGCAAAAAATCAGAAATATCACAATTTATCAACAACATTTAAACCAGGCAAGAATTTCTGTAGAAGATCTGTACAAGAGTTGGCTGCTGCTTAGTCTTTCAGGAACCAGCAGAGAACTTGAAGTGCTATCTGTCAGAACAAACCCACCGTGTCTTTCATCTTTAGTTCAGTCGATCTAGAAGGGGCATGCTCCGTTAGAAAACCTCGAGGTCGGTGGAGGTGTAGACGACAGGGCTGTCCTCTGTGCCCAGTGCAGACTCCGACGGGCCCTCGGGGGCCTCCTCCAGCGAGCCCAGAGCCTCTTCAGTGTCACTGGCAAACGTTTCTCGGGACACGTCGTCATCCTCCTGGAGGTTGAGCGTGTTGATGGCCTGCTTCATCTGCTTTGCTACTACTCGCTTCCGTCGCTTCTTAGCTGACTTTTTGTTGTTGTATTCTTTCTGGTTCTCCTCATGAAATATCTCCTGTACCAAGAGAACACGCATAACATTTCTGAAATCTGTATGTAATGAGGAGATAAACATGCAAATAAACCCCAACATCAGCTTCAGACAGCAGGCCTTTAGAGTCCGTGTCAGACCAGACAACGAGTGCTTAACCCCACCCACCACCGATCTCATGAAGCAGATAAGCTCCTCCCAACGAGTGCTTAACCCCACCCACCACATGAAGCGGATAAGCTCCTCCCAACGAGTGCTTAACCCCACCCACCACCGATCACATGAAGCAGATAAGCTCCTCCCCACGAGTGCTTAACCCCACCCACCACCAATCGCATGAAGCGGATAAGCTCCTCCCAACGAGTGCTTAACCCCACCCACCACCGATCGCATGAAGCGGATAAGCTCCTCCCAACGAGTGCTTAACCCCACCCACCACCGATCGCATGAAGCGGATAAGCTCCTCCCAACGAGTGCTTAACCCCACCCACCACCGATCGCATGAAGCGGATAAGCTCCTCCCCACGAGTGCTTAACCCCACCCACCACCGATCCCATGAAGCAGATAAGCTCCTCCCAACGAGTGCTTAACCCCACCCACCACCGATCGCATGAAGCGGATAAGCTCCTCCCCACGAGTGCTTAACCCCACCCACCACCGATCGCATGAAGCAGATAAGCTCCTCCCAACGAGTGCTTAACCCCACCCACCACCGATCGCATGAAGCAGATAAGCTCCTCCCAACGAGTGCTTAACCCCACCCACCACCGATCGCATGAAGCGGATAAGCTCCTCCCAACAAGTGCTTAACCCCACCCACCACCGATCGCATGAAGCAGATAAGCTCCTCCCCACGAGTGCTTAACCCCACCCACCACCGATCGCATGAAGCAGATAAGCTCCTCCCAACGAGTGCTTAACCCCACCCACCACCGATCGCATGAAGCAGATAAGCTCCTCCCAACGAGTGCTTAACCCCACCCACCACCGATCACATGAAACAGATAAGCTCCTCCCCACGAGTGCTTAACCCCACCCACCACCGATCGCATGAAACAGATAAGCTCCTCCCCACGAGTGCTTAACCCCACCCACCACTGATCGCATGAAGCAGATAAGCTCCTCCCCACGAGTGCTTAACCCCACCCACCACCGATCGCATGAAACAGATAAGCTCCTCCCCACGAGTGCTTAACCCCACCCACCACCGATCGCATAAAGCGGATGAGCTCCTCCCAACGAGTGCTTAACCCCACCCACCACCGATCGCATGAAGCGGATAAGCTCCTCCCAACGAGTGCTTAACCCCACCCACCACCGATCGCATGAAGCAGATAAGCCCTGCTGTAGTTTTCATTAGCCGTATTTCGACTGTGGCCAGAATAGCGCAGGGTTTCCACCGTCAGGGCCTGAAGCTCCGCTGCGTGTCACTAAAACACGCCCTTTACACGCCTCCCAGAACAACGTCATGCAACCTCTTCATTTCACCAACAAAGAGAAGTTACCAGAAAACTAAGAAATAAATCACTGGAACATGCGCGATCACACACGAACATGATAAAAGCGCCCGTTTGTTTGCATGCTTTGGTAAATATTCAAATTTAAAAGCATCGATGTTTTACTATAGAGTAAGTGATACATTGATCATATTGATTTGATTTATCAGGACTCAAGATTAATCACACATAAATACACTTATTTTTATTTTATTTATTTTCTAACGCTTTTGAAAATAGCCTGCTCATTCAGTCGAGTCCGTTTCTGTTTATTTGTAGCCACATTTAGAATGAATGATAATATCTCTATTTTTATAAAAGCCCCCGAACAAAAATCATTATTATATTTTGATGACATATGCTAAGTAGAGCTAAACTCTCGAGACGAGGCTTGTGACAGATAATATAAGTTACTAAATAAATACTCGATTGTGATAGAGAATAATAAGCTGACATCTGTTTTCTCCAAGTGGTTGCATTTACCATGTTTACTATGGTAATGTTAATGTTTAGCGTGCACAGTCTTTTACATCGTTTATAAATATTTCTGCCTTGTATGGTGATCATAATCCACATCGGATCAAGTTATTTCAAACACTCGCTGCTAACTAAGAGTGAGTTTTGAGCTCAACTTCTTTTAAAAAGTCTTTAATACAGGTGTTAAAGCTGTTATCTCTCTGAAATGATCCGCAGAGCTGAGCTCTCCAGACGTGGTTTGTTCATGACCCCTCCTCTAGCCCCAGCTGGCCCGCTTTGGCCCAAGCCAGAAAAGCCCCTGGAAGTGACAGTGGAAACACGACTGGCCATGGCACGTACTAGCACGGCCGGTTTAAGCTCAACAGTGGAAACACGGCTATAGTGAGGCAGCTGGTGGCTCTGCAGTCAGATGCAGATTAATGAAGTGTTCGTGAAGACTTGAGATGTGTCAGTGTTGACGCACCTTCACCTGTCCGTCTGAGATGCTGGGTGTGTTCTTCAGGAGGTTCAGATACACTCCACCAGGTGTCCGTCTCCTGCTGCCATCCTACAGGAAAGTCAAACAAACATGCTTGTGCATTTGATTCATTAGTGTAAAACACTGCTAACAGCTAAACTTATTTAATGATGTGATTGTTTGATATTCAAGGCGTCATGCTCAGTCTTACAAACTGTCCCTCCATTTGTGTCTACAAATATATTTAGCAGAATAATGAGCAAATGCTATGATTAACTAGTAGGTACATGTTAAAGTGGCTCTCTCTGTGCACACATCGGTGTGTTTAGCTCTGAACAGCCAATCCTGGTGTATTCAGTCAGGTAGTTTGGACATACCACAGTGTAGAGTCCTCCGGTCTGCTCAATGGTTGCCGTCTCCGACAGCAGCTCGATGGCTTTCTTCTTTCCTATCACTCTCACCACTCGCTCGATCAGATCCTTCTTCGGCTCCATGAGTCTTCAACAGAGAGCAAACCAAAGCACCGTTACAGAACAGCTGACTCCTAGATCAAGAACAAGCTTAACGCTGCAGCAGGTGATGGTCTTCAGAAACACTGTGCTATTGCCGGTTCCTTGTTCCTTGCCTAGCAATCGTTAAGTTAAGAGGTCTAAATGTATTTATATATTCTGTGGAAGCCAAGTAATCAAACTGCCCTACAGCGCTTCTGAACACGGACTGATGCAGTCTATCCTAGTAATGTTGTCTGTGAACATAACTGTGTTCAGGGGGCGTGGCTTTGAACAGCGACTGCAGGGGGGGGCGCTCCTGTCAGTGCTATCAGGCTAATGTTAGCATTTTCCAAGTTCTCCTATTCTACCCTTAAGTTACTGTAGAATTTATATTTAGGTTTGCACATATAGATGTTCAAAAGTTATAGCATATTGTTGATGTATAAAAACCAGCTGCTTTTATCCTCCATGTTAATCAGTAATTCACACATGATGAAAATAAGAAAGTAAGCCCTGTGCGCTTCGGTCTTTATTAGAAGCGGACTGACTCTGAGCGTGTGTGTATTGTGTTTCTCCTGACCTGTGGGCGATCTCCTCCACCACTCTCTCCTCAGGGTCGTCCTCCAGCAGCGGGTATCGGCCGCTCAGGTCCATCTCGGCCCGCGGGCCCAGCCTCTCTTTAGCAGGACGCTTCCTCTTCAGACTCGGACAGCTCTTCTGCTGCATGTATCCGTCCAGCTGGCCGTCCAGCGCGCTCCTCAGGCCCTGCTCCTGCTCCTCGCGCTCCTTCTCCATCAGCTTGCGGGCCAGGATGTAGTTGTAGGTCTCGCTCTGGCGACTGCTCATGCTGACGCTGCTCTCCATGCCCATGATGCCCAGCTCTGCGGCCACAGACTCCTGGCTCTGCTCCTGCACCACGGAGCCCCAGACGTTGTTGACCCTGCGTCCGGAGCCGGAGGGAGCGCTGGAGCTGCGGAGCCGCTTGTGTCTCCAGGCCACGGCCTCGTCTTCAGACGCAGAGTCACTGTCGCTGGAGCCCGGGCTCTTCAGGCTGCGGTACCCAGAGACGGAGGCCGAGCTCAGAGACGGAGCGCCGCCCTGCAGCACACACCAGCACACATCTCCAGTCATCATTTGTCCATTCACAGTAATAATGCAGTGAGAGTTTGTGAGATGGGATCTGATCATCCTCAGTCTGTCTGGAGTCACATGAAGAAACAGAACACACTGAGACTCAATCAGAAGAACTGTGTCTCCAAGACGCTTCAACAAACCTCCTGCAAACCTACAGTACTGTTAAACGCTTAGGCACTTGTGTAAAAACGCGGTCAAAAATAAAGTCATAAGTAGATTTCTTTATCAATTAAATAATATGAACTAAATGAAATCATCATTTGTTGTGAGCATCCTCTGGAGGTTTGTTGAAGTGTCTCTGAGACACAGTTCTTCTGGATGGAGTCTGTCTCAGTGTGCTCAGTTTCTTCCATAGACAGTAAAAGAAATGGATGTCACGTGAGCAACCTGTACGTCTTCTAATCGCTGTGCCAAGAGAAATCTGAATCACCCACCGAATCTTCCAGAGAAGGCGAGCGTGAACAGGAGCACATTTTGGTAAGTATTCGGAATAATTATCTCCCTTGACTTTATGCCTCCACGTCCCCCCGATAGCCTCATAGACAGTAAAAGATTGTGTGGTAAGATTGTAAGGTAATTTCTCTACTGTGCGACAGAGAGTCGCTGGTTATGACGCAATCGCTAGCCTATTTTATTTTATTTTTTTTACAAAAACTGCTTTTACAGGAACATAACGTAAGATACAAGGTAATGGAGCCTTTTATACATTTTCGTGTTTCTTTAGAAATAATTAATGGACAAATAGAGTCTTTAAACGCCTCAGATGTAAAGTTATTCGCTGTCAAAGTGACGCCAAAATGAATGGGAGTCAATGGAATGCTAACAGCAGGTGGGGGTCCGCTAGCCAATGGCGGCGCACAGGGGTGCTTCAATAAAATATGAAACCCTGCCCCCCTGGTTTCTTCATGTCTGATGATGATCACATCTCCTTCTGACACACTACAGCAGAAGACTGACATGAGCTGTTGATAATATCATTACTGTATTCGGTCTCTGAGAAGAGATCTTTACCAGATGAAGTAATCCGACAGGCACTTCAGAGACAAAGCAAGTGTTTTACAAAAACAAGACAGAGCAGGAACGTGTGAGTGAAGAGAACGAAGTTCAGAGAAACTCCGTCATCTTCTGAAACAGCACGAATCTCTCACTTACACACACACACACACACACACACACACACACACACACACACACACACACACACACACACACACACACACACACACACACACACACACACACACACACACACACACACACACACACACACACACACACACACACACACACACACACACACACACACACACACACACACACCTGCTCTCGCTGCTCCTGATCTGAATCCAGCTCTCCGTCCTCCAGCTCCGCCATTCTGTCTTCATCGCCCGCCATTTCTACCATCCGGAAGTGACGCGCATATTTACTACAGCTCCGGCGACGGCGCTCACTCTCATTGGGCGCGTTTTCTTCTTCTGCTTCTTCTTTGCACACTAGACAGCACACTCCCGCCACCTGCCGGGAGCTAATGCGTCTTATCCTGTTGGTGTTAAACACGTGTTCACTAACATCCCATTACACTAGTGACCAGATCCTTAATTCCACTTTTCCTAATTCTTCCTTTATCCGTTTCCTCTGTTCTTCATATGGATCCGTTTCACAAGACTGTGATGACGCGTTTAACGGTCATCAGCATCGTAAATCTTAAATATGAAAGTTTTTGTATTTTTATTTATTGTTATTATTTTTAATATGAACATTTAAAATAGTATTATTTGTACTATATCACCTTTGCATCAAATAAATAAATAAATAACCCGTTCTCGCTAATGCGAGGGTGTTTCTAATCCAGTAGTCATCAGTCTCTCAGTTTGTTTGCTATTATTCAAAGTCATGAAAACACTATCGTGCAGTTATTCTTTTGCTATCTGAGCAAATGGGTATGCAAAAATATTTTTGTATATTTATAAATATGTTGCCTCCATTTAGTCTCTATCCAGTGCTGTTGTCATTCTCTAAGGATCTTTCTGTACTATGCTTTATTTCAGATATTAACTATTTAATACTTAGTTATTCTTTTCTTCATTGTTTTTGGTGTTCTGATGGTGTTTCAACATCCAAAAGGTTGCATTGCCGTTTGCGG
The DNA here is from genome assembly GCF_963082965.1 of Carassius carassius. Classification (NCBI taxonomy): domain Eukaryota; kingdom Metazoa; phylum Chordata; class Actinopteri; order Cypriniformes; family Cyprinidae; genus Carassius; species Carassius carassius. The sequence continues at coordinate 799,482 of NC_081799.1, forward strand.
TCTAATCTCAATGAAATGCCTCCTTCCAGTCTCATCTCCTTATGAAGTTAATCAGATATGTCTTCCTTGCTCATTAAGAGTGTCCTGCGTGACATCTAAGCTCCTGTGGGATGTGTTCCTGAGACGGAGGCTTTATTCAGCTGTTCATGTCTTCTCAGTGTAATCTCCACGCTGCTGTTTCATCTTTTCCTTCACATATATTTCAGATATATTCACCTTCAAGCCCACTTTATGTTTCTCGATGATTACAGACTTTGCTCATTTTTCTGAGTGAACGTGTTTAATAACAGTTGTTTGTGTGCCTCTTTTGACCTGAGCTCAGTCATGACAGAGAGGCCTACACAAGTACACATTAATAAGTGTTCAGCACAGTAACAGATGAGGACAGTAACACACGTGTACCGGAGCTGTTAGTGTTATTGTACAGCTGTTGAGCACTAGCACACTGATCAATGCTCAATGATTTAAAACAACAACTTTGCTCTCACTGAATAAATATAATGATCTTTTACTTCTTTGAAATCAATAAATGTTAATGTAATTATTAATCAGTCAGGATGGGGGCTTAGAATTGTCTCATGCGGGCTTAAATGTGCCAAAGTACCAATAAAGACCTTGACTTTATTAAAACAATATTTTAATTATATATTCAACTAATTAATGCATTTTCAAATGAGATATAAATCTTACATTTGAACAAATGATTTTTCTTGTAAATAATGTCAAGATCTATGAGAAACACCTAACGTTAGGTTTGGTGGGCTTGATAAGTACACTCTACTCAAGTTTATTAACACATGATTAAACGTGATATTCATGAGTTGTACTAAACGGGGATCTTGGTCAACAGAAGTTCAGCGGATCTGTCTGAAACAGATCACATGTGTCCCTGCAGCACAGAAGCACTCATCAGCAGCACGGGTATATCTGTAGTAATAGACAATACATTGTATCCGTCAGAATTATATATGTTTCTTTTATGTTTTGTGCTCCAGGGACAGACACACGTGTGTATTTGAAGGGGTGAGTCGCTGGCTGACCAATCAGAAGCGCCGTGAGCACGTGACCGCGGACGGCTGCGCGTGGCGCTCCTGCGTGCCGTGCGTCAGTTGTTCGCCATGCAGCGCGTGCTGACGCAGAGAGTGGCGCTGCTCCTCGCGCCCAGAACTAAACTCTTTCCGAGTGTCGGATCCGCGGCGGTCAACATGTCGACGCTGCTCGTGAACCGGCCGCAGTACGGCTGGCTGAGAGAGCTGGGCCTCAGCGACGACAACCACGGCGTGTATAACGGCTCCTGGGGCGGCCAGGGACAGGTGAGAGGATCACTGACGCGACGCGACGCGACGCGCGCTAAATATAGCCGCACCGCGACGCGCTCGTCACTGCACGATCAATACAGCTTCGGGTCACTTCTGTTAGATTAGAGCAGGGGTAGCAAGTTCGGTCCTGGAGAGCCGCAGTCCTGCAGAGTTCAGCTTCAACCCTAATCAAACACATCTGAACAAGCTCATTTTTCAGGGTTCGAGCTGAACTCTCCAGGACCGAACCCTGGTTTAGAGGCTTGTGTTAACTCCGAGTGAAGTTACAGCTCTAGTCAAGGATAACTACTAGTTATAGTTTGTTAACCTGCTTCCTCACTTATGGCTTCTGCACAGATCAGAAAACAGTCAGTCTGTTATTTCTAACTTCTATTAAACATCAGCTTAGCTAGTAAAACATTTACAGTATGTTGAAAAATACTGATAGTAACAAGTGGTTACACTTTATCTTAAGGAGTCATAAGTTGCTGAGAAATCTAATGTATCGATTCAGTATCGATTAATAAAGTGGCGTGGCAGACTTGCACCACGGCAGATTGAATGACTTCAGTATGAATCTGTCCCTCACAGGAATATGGGACAGCTTCAGGACACTTCAAATATAGTGCACAAAAACAGGTGCTTTATCATGTTTTTGTGTCTTTCGCTGGAGCTCAACAATAACAGAATAGTACACACACAATATGAGATTTGGATCGGTCTCGTCTGACGATACCCGATCCACAGAAAAGGCCAGTATCGAGCCGGTACCGATCCCGATGAATGCCTAATTTGAACATTCAATACAAATAACGTACTTAAACAAATACTCAACAGCAAATACTTAAACTAATAACAAAACACACTTCCAGTAGCTGATTCAGAAGCAGCAGATTGTTGTAGTAGAGTCAGAATGATCTCCTCTCCTGGGTTCACGAAACGATCGTCCATAAAATGAGTTTCTGTTCTGTTGGAAGTGATCTTAAAGATTCCTGAATGCATCTTCTGTCTGAAGAACAAATAAAGTGCTTATCTTTCTCCTAGATACACACACATCTCCCTGATATGACCGCCTTTAGAAGCATTAGAATACATGACTGCAAAGTGAATAATACTTTAAATAATGTTTATAAACGAATTATAATTAAGTCGTTTAACCAACTATACACGCAACGCCGTCTGCATGTCATGTTCATCATCAGTAGGGCTCGTGGACCGCCGCGCACCCCGCCGCATGCAGGGGGTTGAGACCACATGTGCACGAGGGGAATGATGAGACAGAAGTGGTACTGTGTCTTTTGAAAGCTCTGCGGACGCTGCTGCGCTCAAGAAGGAACAAAACGTGGATTGTGAAGTATACCCGGGGCGGGCCTTAGAGCCGCCTCCTTAAAGCACACGTTGGATCCTAATGTGGATTTTTATTTTCAATTCGACGAATATTCGAAATTCAAATAATTTTTTGACAGCCCTACACGTGACTTTCACATTACGCTCATATTGCGCTCGCATCAGGCCATCCTTAAAAATATTGTTGTTTGTCGTAACCCGACCGACCCTGTCAATTTAGCACTGACTCAAATATTTTTTTTTTTTGCTTTTAGTCCGAACGACTTGCCGATTGTAAATTTGTGTTAAGACCGACAAATTATTTTTTTACTCCTCAAACAACTAATACAAACGCAATAAAATACTATTAATTATATTTTAGTAAGTATTGTAAATATATAAATTGCCTAGGCCTACATACAAATAAAGGTTTCCACTGATGTCACACTGTGTCCTGTGCGTTCGCTTCGTCTCATGCTCTCACTCACTGTCAGAGTCAACGGTTCGCGCTTGGTAATGATGGCTGCGGCTGCAGTAAACTAAATGTTCAAAGTCATACGGGTTTAGGCACAATAATACGTCTAAAACATTCATTAAAACAGCTCGACACCGCTCTAACTTGGCACGAAGTTCTGGAAAAACTGTGCGCAGATCTTTTCCCATCCCTTCTCCTCTCTAGTATAAAACTTCTCACATCTATTGCACGAATCGATTGGACCAACCAACACAAGTTTCGAAAACGAAAATAGGAAATTGATTTTAATGGCCTTCTCTCGGAGCGCATCCAGGTTTGTAAATTAAAAGCGTGTTCAGACTGTGTTTGGTCTTCAGAGTTGTCTTGGGTGTGAACAGGACAGTGTTGAATGCATGCTCTGTGTCGTACAGGTGGTCACTTCCTACTGTCCAGCCAACAATGAGCCCATCGCCCGAGTACGCCAGGTAACAAACACACAACACATGAATAAAGCACACTGAAGGACATGCCTCTCTCTGAATGAATGCTGTCTTTAACCAGGCGACCATGGCAGAATACGAGGAGACCGTGCAGAAAGCACAAGAAGCGTGGAAAGTGTGGGCAGATGTAAGCTTTCATACGGTCAAGAACTGAGTACTCTTACAACAGACACACATCATCACTTCATTACTGGATTTTCAGACTTCATTTGTAACTTGTAAAATTATATGCATCGAGTGTTTACTTGTGTTCTTGATCATTTTAGCAAAGGAATAATCCACCCCTTTCATTCAGATCGAAATGTCATTGAGATTGAGCTCAGTCAGATCGATTAAGGCTTTTCAGTCCAGTTACTCACAGATTATATGGATGCATGTAAACATAGCCACTGCTAAAGATATCCAGAATCTTTTCACAATAAATAAGTGATCTTTCAGTGCTCCGAGCCTAATTAAATAACCATAATTCCTCCTGAACACTTCTTGACACGTTCTCCAGGTGCCTGCTCCCAAGAGAGGGGAAATCGTGCGACAGATCGGGGAGGCTTTAAGAGGGAAGATCAAAGCTCTGGGCAGCTTGGTAAGGTTGATGGAGACGGCTGTAATTGGTGAGGGGTGAGCGGTGTGACCGTGTGCTGTGTGCAGGTGTCTCTGGAGATGGGCAAGATCTATGTGGAGGGTGTCGGGGAGGTGCAGGAGTATGTAGACGTGTGTGACTATGCTGTAGGACTGTCCCGTATGATCGGTGGACCCATTCTACCCTCAGAAAGTGAGTTGTGGTTACACAGGTTGTGTTGAGAGCATGCAGACACTGAGTGTTGTCTCTGTGCTCCGAGGGCCGGGTCATGCGCTCATCGAGCAGTGGAATCCTGTGGGTTTGGTAGGGATCATCACTGCCTTTAACTTTCCTGTGGCTGTGTACGGCTGGAACAACGCCATCGCTCTCATCTGCGGCAACGTCTGTCTTTGGTTAGTCCTCCGCTATCTCACTGCAGGATGGATCGCTACAGCACTCAGTGTGCAGTCCTGACTTGTGTTTCTTTGCTTGACAGGAAAGGAGCGCCAACAACACCCCTCACCAGCGTCGCTGTCACCAGGTACAGCTTTCTGTCTGACATGGATCCGTTTCCCCCACTATTGTTATTTCACATGTATTTCAGAGTGAAACCACTTAGCAGATAATAATAAAAAAAGATTTTGGTTTGTTTATTGTTATATTTTATTGGTCATGACTGATTGGATCGTGTAATGTGTCACAGGAAGAGCATGTTGTGACCTTCAGATCCAAGATATCAGGTTAAAACAGATCAATACAAAAATGATTGGATGAACAATAACCAACAATTATGGATGAACTTGACTGAAAACCAAAAATGCATTTTATTAAGTTTATTATTTTATTATAAAATTTAAAATTAATTTTGTAAGATTTAGTTTAATTTAAATCAATAATTTTAATGATACAACATAACATAAAATACAAACCAATAAAATTGCCACACTTTTATTGAAAGTAAAACCATAAAAATTGGATAGAAAATATATCAATGTTTAAGCATTTATAATATTTATAATTTTTTTTCATTTTTTTTTCAATTATCCAAATAATGTGCAGTTTTCCAAAGCTGTTATGTGAGCATAGTGTCACGAGAGGGTACGGTCATTTTACCTTCATAGAGCAGAGCATCACACCGCCAACAGTTCAGTCAGTGCAGCCCTAGTAAAACCAGACTGTGTGTAAATCCTGCCAATTAAACCATCAGCTTCACAGATGTTAAATTATATACAGGATGCATTCAAAGTCTGAGGATGTCAGTGATTTTCTTTTTGTTGTTTTATTAACATTAAAGGAATAGTTCACCCCAAAAAGTCAAAATACTGTCATCTTTGTCAAATCTGTCATACTGATTTTATTTTTGTATCATCATTTTACTCACTCAAAAGTGGTTTTAAACCTGAGTTTCTTTCTTCTGCTGAACATAAACTATTTTGAAGAATGTGGAACACCGAACAGTTGCTGATCTATCAGAGTCAGTGTGGATCATTGGACCGCTGTTTAACACGCTTTTTAGTGCACACGCTTTGGTTGTGCGTGCTCAGAAAAAGCACACATCAGAACCGTGTGCAAATGAAACATTTAACCGGCGAGGCTTTAAAGCACATGCAGATAATGTTGTTTTGTGATTGTGAATACGTGCAGTGTGCTGTGAGAGTAACTCTACCGCTGAGTTAACATTGATGTGAATGTATGTACAGTATCTTGAGATGGAGACACAATACGGCGATATTCCTTCAAAAACAGATCGTGCAGACATTTTTATTGTCCACGGTCAAAGATAGTCACATCGCACACCCCTACTGAAACGCCTGAGCCAATCAGTCTGCCGTCAGTGTGATTAAGGATAATTATCTTCCATGGCGCTCTCACAGCATTGCATGCTGTGTTTCATGTTTGTGTGTAGGATTGTAGCTGAGGTGCTTGAGCGCAATCATCTTCCTGGAGCGATCTGTTCGATGACCTGTGGAGGTGCTGACATCGGGTATGACACCAACACACAGCTGAGATACAGCACATCTGTGCTTTCCTCAGTCACACGAGACCATTAGAACATCAAGGACCAGACCAGACTCTTGTACACACGTGTGTGTGTGTGTGTGTGTGTGTGTGTGTGTGTGTGTGTGTGTGCAGCACGGCCATGGCCAGAGATGAGCGAGTGGGTCTGGTGTCCTTCACAGGCAGCACTCAGGTGGGCAAACAGGTGGCCATGATGGTACAAGAACGGTTCGGTGAGTTTTAGCATTCATATTAACATTCACATGTAATCATTTAGCTGATGCTTTATCCAAAGCAACTTACACATGAAAATATCACTTATGGTTAGGGATGGGTATCATTAAAGGTGCCATCTGTCATATCTGGCAAAAAAATCAAGTCATACTCCACATTCCATACCAGATGGGGGCAGTATGCCTCAATAAAGTGAATTGGTCTACTCTAGAGTAACAAACGAGAAACGGCATAGTCTCTATGCTCCGCCCCTACCTTCACAACAACCCTACAGCCATAGCCGAAGCCTATAAGACAGCGGTTCTCAATTGCAGTCCTCGCGCCCCACTGCTCTGCACATTTTGAACGTTTCTCTCAGCGCTTCAGACATTTGTTCTATTCGAACATACACTCTAAAAAATAAAACATTGGGTCAACAAAAAAAAGTATGTTAACGTTTTCCACTAGAATCTTTATGTTAAGACTACTGGCAGAATTACATTAATTCAAAGCGATGTTTTGAGTATGGTGAATTACCTTTTAGGCCACAATAAAACACATTTCTAAGTAACATGAACTCAATAATTTCCAACATGAATGCAAGTAATTAAGTTGAGCCAACATAATGTTTTAAGTAAGGTGAAGAAGTTTTTTGGCCACAATAAAACACATATCTAAGTAACATGAACTTAATAATTAAGTTGAGCCCTGTCCTATAATAAAGACATTTTCCTGTGTTTTCCAGGAGGGAAAACAGAAAGATGACAAACACATTCTGAAAGGTTGATAGATTTATTTTATATTTATTTATTTAGCACTAAATCCTTAAAAGTGCAAACAGCAGCATTTGTAGGCTACATTCTCCTAAGACACAAAACATGTCTTTAATAATTGCACTGTCCATGGAGCGGACCTGAGTCACATTTCACTGCTGGTTATACAGGTCCTTCTCAAAAAATTAGCATATTGTGATAGTTCATTATTTTCCATAATGTAATGATAAAAATTAAACTTTCATATATTTTAGATTCATTGCACACCAACTGAAATATTTCAGGTCTTTTATTGTTTTAATACTGATGATTTTGGCATACAGCTCATGAAAACCCAATATGCCTGTCTCAAAAAATTAGCATATCATGAAAAGGTTCTCTAAACGAGCTATTAACCTAATCATCTGAATCAACTAATTAACTCTAAACACCTGCAAAAGATTCCTGAGGCTTTTAAAAACTCCCAGCCTGGTTCATTACTCAAAACCGCAATCATGGGTAAGACTGCTGACCAGAAGGCCATCATTGACACCCTCAAGCGAGAGGGTAAGACACAGAAAGAAATTCCTGAACGAACAGGCTGTTCCCAGAGTGCTGTATCAAGGCACCTCAGTGGGAAGTCTGTGGGAAGGAAAAAGTGTGGCAAAAAACGCTGCACAACGAGAAGAGGTGACCAGACCCTGAGGAAGATTGTGGAGAAGGACCGATTCCAGACCTTGGGGGACCTGCGGAAGCAGTGGACTGAGTCTGGAGTAGAAACATCCAGAACCACCGTGCACAGGCGTGTGCAGGAAATGGGCTACAGGTGCCGCATTCCCCAGGTCAAGCCACTTTTGAACCAGAAACAGTGGCAGAAGCACCTGACCTGGGCTACAGAGAAGCAGCACTGGACTTTTGGACAAATTTTGCATGTCATTCGGAAATCAAGGTGCCAGAGTCTGGAGGAAGACTGGGGAGAAGGAAATGCCAAAATGCCTGAAGTCCAGTGTCAAGTACCCACAGTCAGTGATGGTCTGGGGTGCCATGTCAGCTGCTGGTGTTGGTCGCCTGTGTTTTATCAAGGGCAGGGTCAATGCAGCTAGCTATCAGGAGATTTTGGAGCACTTCATGCTTCCATCTGCTGAAAAGCTTTATGGAGATGAAGATTTCGTTTTTCAGCACGACCTGGCACCTGCTCACAGTGCCAAAACCACTGGTAAATGGTTTACTGACCATGGTATTACTGTGCTCAATTGGCCTGCCAACTCTCCTGACCTGAACCCCATAGAGAATGCTAATATGCTAATTTTTTGAGACAGGCATTTTGGGTTTTCATGAGCTGTATGCCAAAATCATCAGTATTAAAACAATAAAAGACCTGAAATATTTCAGTTGGTGTGCAATGAATCTAAAATATATGAAAGTTTAATTTTTATCATTACATTATGGAAAATAATGAACTATCACAATATGCTAATTTTTTGAGAAGGACCTGTATATGCTATTTATAATTTTGTATGTGACGAATAAAAATCTTGAATCTTGTACCCAGAAGTTTTATGAGGAGGAACAGTGTTATAAAATTAAGTAAAACCCTGTGCATGAACCACCATCCTTATGTACACATGAAAATGATTTTTAAAAAAAATTACAGGTGGCTTTACATTCCAGGCACTAATTTCAACATCAAATGAGCAAAGCTTCTTTCAATAAACTTTGGCAGTACTTACATTATCATCTCTTCTCTCATCAATATCAGACTGCTCATACTCCTGACTAACTTAAGGAAAAATATCCAGCAAAAGAAGGCATCGATGATGGCAATCTTCATCACTTGCATCGCAAAGTCTCCGTCAAGCTCCTCCACATCCTTGAAGAAATTAAAAGATGTTAGGAAGTATAAAATACATGGCTCAAGCATAAGTGCATAAGGGAATGAAGGGTGACCATGTAGTTCAAAGCCTATCCCACAGGAGGCTGGTGCACGGGATTGAAACGGCCATATCTCCACATGGGAAGGCTACAGAGACATGCAGTGCAAACAAAAGTAAAAATTAAAAGTATACTCAATTACTTACATGGTACTGTTTGAAAAGGTGCTCTTCAAGATAGACTATGAGGCAGCGAATGGCAATTTTTCTCCGCCTTTCAACTGCTTTGTCCTGATTCAAGTGTAACCCAAATCACGATTTGAAAAAAAAAAAAATAACAAAAAGAGTGTTAGTTAGAGACCTAAAAAGGGAGATAAATTAAGTAAAATGATTCAAGGAGGTGTGTGTGTGAACACAACCGATTTATTTACGGTGGATCTGAATTACAAAAGTTAAGTGTTAATGTTTCTGTCTCACCCTGTATCTCTTTACGGCTTTCTTTAGTACTGGATCACGGCAGAAAGCCACACCTACACACACACACACACACACACACACACACACACACACACACACACACACACACGACAGTATTTTAAATTTCATTCAATTTCAGTATTTCTTCAATTCAGTAACTAAATAAGTTTCACCTGTGTCATTGTCACTAATTGTAGATGGACTCTGACCGCTCCTCACCTCAGGGGAAGGAGAAGGTGATGTCTGGTTTGTCCTGAGAGGCAGCCCAAGTCTCAACTTGAAACCTTGGTGCACGACACCAGGATACCAGAAGATGAAAGCGAGTTTTTTGTCCGTGCAAGGCACACGGCAAAGAGACTGAAGACCTGAGTAGAGAGATAAATTAAGTAAAATTATTTGAGACGTGTTACAGCCGTGGCAGGGTGACCCACCAGTGGCCAAGTGTGTTTTTTATGATGGGGGCCAATCTTAAAGCAAGCCTTGTAATGCTGGTAATAGGATAAATTACAACACAAAAATGTCAAGGAAATTATAAGGGTTGCTCACGGAGGATGGATATTTTAGTGCAAACAAAACAATTATTCATCATGAATTCACAATCTATATTTTAAATAACACATGAAATTACTGACTTTAAGTAATTATGCATATTTTTAAACAGCTTTCCAATCACTATGAATCTTTTTAGCACCGTTTTTTAATTGTGATATATTTCTCTTTTAAACATACATGTAACAGTCACAACTTATTTCCCTTTCAAAACATTTAAATGAACTGTATTACCATTACTGTCCACCGTAAAGCAAGCATTTTCTTAGAAATTAACCTGTGTACTTATCAATTCAAATCAGACATTCAGTTTAATTGTATGGTCACTACAACTACACTACACTTTCTTCCGATCTATCATCGTGTCAATTCTCAGTTGATTTTGATAGTAATATCAACTTTGATTAATATGCACGAGGGAGGGAAAGCAAGACAGAAGACTGTGAGAGCGTGCGCGCGGCCGGAGGAGGGTCTCTCTCTCTCTCTCTCTCTCTCTCTCTCTCTCTCTCTCTCTCTCTCTCTCTCTCTCTCTCTCTCTCTCTCTCTCTCTCTCTCTCTCTCTCTCTCTCTCTCTCTCTCTCTCTCTCTCTCTCTCTCTCTCTCTCGCTCTCTCTCAGTAACATGCGCGGACGCCTGTCACAACTAGCAGTCAGTAATTTACATCACTCACCGATCAAATAAGGCTTTCCACTTATCACTCCACGCAGGTTCTGTTCATAGACAGTAGGTTCTGTTACTGAACAATCCAACACGAGACAACAATATGGGGTAGCCAAACTGTTGCATGATTGGCTGTTAGCGTGTCACTCCCTACGTTGCTAGGTTACCAGAGAGCGAGTGCCTTTGTTCTGGTTTCTTCCGACGAAGAAAACAAAAATATATCGAATGTTTTATCGAACGCATTTTTTATTCATATTGATTACATGTCTATCTTACATTTTATTCATAAACCTTAAAAACACACTCTTTTGTAGTAAAATACAAGCAGAAGATTAAAAAAATGGAATTCCAAAAAATTTTAATGGTAAAAAACGAAATTTGGAAAAATAAATAAAACGAAATTTAGGAAAAAATAAAACGGAATTAATAGGGCCTTACACAACTCCGACTGGTTTTGAGCAAGCAAAGTATTTGAACAAATAGTGTAGCTACTCAATCAGTGACAGGCTACAGCTATAACTAGCTAACTTTACCTCGGCACACAGACTATAATGTTACTATCAACACTGCTCAACTTTTAGAGTAAGGACTTGCAGATTTCGGTATTCGGTTACAGTAGGCTACCACCAACTGAATCCTGAGCAAATGTGAATATGTGTAATTAAGCATAAAATTACTTACCATTCACCACATGCTTCACTCATCTCGTCTGGTTTTGAACATGGGCACGGAAACTGTGGGCCGTTTACACGTCATCAAATAGTTTTTTACATTAACAGAACTTAAAATTAAATTGTTTTTTGATTAACTGAAAATGTTAAGCTCTGACAAGTCATGATAGTATATTCAATCAATAGGCATAGTTTGTGTGTCATCCCAACTCAATAAAATAACAATTACAATTAAAAAGTCTAACAGTATCTCAGAACTTGATATTTTATTTCACAACGATATATAAATTTAAGTAATGACTAAAGGTCCTCTGAATTAGTTTTTAGAGTGTAAGTGCCCTGCGAAGTGGACATCACAGGATATTCAGCCATGATTCCAGTTCGAAGTGAACGTAGCTATATGTTCCAATCAAAGTGCATTGAAGTGTGCAAGACGTGAATTTAAATTGTATTGATTTACAGAGGTATATGATGTCACAGTTGTCCATGTTTAAAGACCCTGCACAGCACAAATCAGTGAATGAATGTTTCGATGTGAGGTAAACTTCAACAGATTTCCCCTGTAGAGTAGGGAGCAATGAACAATTGGAACACAGTTCATGCACGGAGTTCATTTCTAACGAGCTGATTATCTGAATCAGGTGTGTTAACAAAGAGAAACGTGCAAAATATGCAGAGCAGTGGGGCGCGAGGACTGGAATTGAGAACCGCTGCTATAAGAGGACGTTTTGCCTCCAGAGGAACGTTGGGTGATGTCAAGTGATTTTGAAACATGACATCTTCAAGCTACTCCCCTTCACCTTTACCAGTGAATATGTTCATATTCGTTTTGTTCATATTACATTGAGTTGTATATACACATTATTTGAATTAAATTAATTTGACAGACAGCATTCTGTCAACATCATTGGTCAACATCAGACAGCTGATGTTGACCAAGCTAGCGCCAACCGACGTAACCAGAGCTGCCAACTCTCAAGCATTCACCGTGAGACACACGCTATTGACTCTTTTCACACGCTTTCACGCCACACATCAATTTTCTCACGTACAGAAAAACCACGAAGCAAAGAGGACACGGAGACCAACAGACTAGTTAGAGCAGGTTACTTATGATATAAAAATATGGGTAAGTTATAGCTAGCTAATTATCAAACGCAGCTACGGTTACCCATCGCTAACATTAGCACGTTTATAGAACAGCCTTCGATACATTTCTATGTTATAACTTCCCGAAAAAAAATAAACAAACATATAAAACAAACTTCTAGCGAAATACTAACAGCATCTAACTTACCAATCCAAAAGAAATGTTGCAAGTTCGGTGTCAAACCTCATTTCTTTCAGGTCCATCAGGTGTCTCCAGAGATTGAAAGCAGTGCCGATGTTTACTCTGGTTTGGCTCCTTTTCTTATCGGATTTGATTTGTGATTCCGAGTGCGGTTGTTTCCCTGTAGCGGGTGGTGGTCTCTTGCCAAGGGCTTCAACCATCCTTTCGCTTGATTGACATCAGGTTAGATTACGCCCACAAGCCGTGCGAGTTATTCGTGTATTGCAGGTTGGCTGGTGGTTATGATGGCCGAAACTGGTATTACGACACCTGTCGGGCCGGGGCTAGTAATGCTACTGCTAATTAAGGTTGATATCTCTGCAGCACTATAACTTTACATTTTTTTAATGACATCATCGCCCTTATTTCTTCTCATACTTTTAATGCGTGTAGGTCATTTTTAAAATATTTTTAGCTCAATTTTTGCAGATGGCACCTTTAAGGTTTTAACGGTATTACTACTCTTAACGGTCCGGTACTTTAACGGTATTTTTATCGGTACTTTGTGTTGTGTTAGGCAGTCGAAAACTTTGCATTTCTCCGTCTGCACGTAATGCACTTTTGAAAGAAGCTTTGACAGATTGCTTGTGTTTCCGCCCTTACATGCAAAAATGTTGTTGCACTCCTGACAACCAGCACTGTCTGCATCAACTCTAGTGAAGTATATCCACACTTTCCGCCATCGTCACTCTTTATTATTAAGCGGGAGTTTTCATACTGTTATGCATGCGCCGCGCTCGTTTTGTGTGTGTGTGTGTGTGTGTGTGTGTGACTGACTGACAGCCTCCGCGGCGCGCATGAGAGATCTCGCAGATATCACAGACAAACATCTTAATATGATCGCACATTAGAAATGTTTGGTGAGATGAAATGTGCATGATAACATTATTAAGCAAAAATACATAGTACATTAATCCCCCCCCCCTCCAGTACTGAAAGCAGAACCGATAGCGTCAGATCTTACTGATACTACAGTCTTTCATATTTCAGCCCCGGGGCCAGTTTAATACCGGGTTCGATACACATCCCTGTAGTGTTGTCACGGTACCAAAATTTCAGTATTCGGTACCGATACCAGTGAAAATCCACGGTTCTTGGTACCAATTTCGGTACCAAAGCAAAACACAAAAATATGCTAATTAAAAAAAAAAAACTTTTTATCACTAAAAATAAAACCAATGCCATTCTTTATACTTATTTACAATTGTGTTTAAAGTTCTTCTACAAGTAATATAATTATGAAAAACAGTAAACAAGTTTCACCCAAATTTAATTTGTCTTTTAATTTATGAAATTTAAACACATTTTATTTTTTGGTAAATAAAGAGGATTTGCTATTAAAATTAAAACATGTAAGAAATATTGTGTGATTAATTTTTAATTAACAGTAGTAGCAGTATCACATACATTTGACTAAATAATAGTAATATTTCTAGCACAATGCCTTTATGTAAAAATGAGTTTGTAATGAATGCATATTTGTCATTTTAACTGAACTTAAGACTGGTGGTGATGCTTAAGACATTTTTGTTCATTGAGGGTTTCTGTAAAAAAATAGTAATAGATCATATTAATTATTATTAAAAGATAATACTACTACTAATTCTACTATCATACTAATGTATATACAATGCACTATGGATTGATGAGCTGCTGGGTTCATGAATATTAATCACGTTGTCTGCGTTCGGTCAAACTGATTTGCTGAAATCAAAACAGGGACGGTAAGAGATCAGCGCCAGCCAATGAAATTGCCATTTGCGCATTAGCTCCGCCCACTACCGGAGAAACCGGCAAATCTTCTGCTTGTTCGAAAATATGAATAATTCTAAATGAACTCCATTATTTTGACAGGAGAAGACAACAAAGAATATAGTTTACATGTAGCGTGTCGATTCAGCGTGGTAAGACTCTCGCTCTCTCTCTCTTTGCATGTGTGAGAAACAGAGCGATCAGTAAAGCGGCGGCGAGTCGTGCGCCTTCACACAGAGTTTACAGTTTGGCAAATACCATAGACCGTAAAAGAGGCAAATACAGGTGTACTGTGCGTCCATTGAGATGAATTGAAAAGTACAGATCGCTTGATGGAGAGAGAACTGTGAAGCGCTCAGTCAGTGTTCAGCGAGTGAAAATATATCTGCGCCAATCTTATAATAGCCTCGAACACACACACACTGGCGATTAAAATCTAAGAATTTATTAGCCAATGGCTAACAATAGACATAATTTACTTGCCCTGAGTAAAATTTATTCACATATGCGAGTGATTTACTCGCAATGTAGAAGCTGTGTTGACGGTTTTCCGTGAATACCTTTAAATTGACACTGGGTTTACTTAAATGAAACGGTAAAATGCATGTGAAGTGACTCAGAACAGTTCTGGTGATGTTGTATGTCCTCATTACTGCAAGCGTCATGCGCTTCAGTCTATGTAGTAAACAAACCATTAATTCACACAGAGACGCGCAGAACATGCAGGATGCAGATTTCAACCAACTTTTGCAGCTTAACATTTACAGATACTGCTCCGTATGAAGATATGATTTGATTAACTTTGACAAATTTCGTGACTGTTCATATTAAAATGTAAGTTTCATTTTCATGACTGGATTTTGAGATTCCGTCCGCGTGTTCTGCTTCGCGGAAATCATGAACGGGACCTCGATACTACCGGTACTTAAAGAAACCTGGTACCGTCACATTTACATTTTTTTAGTACCGACTTGGTTCCGAAGTACCGGGTCTTTTGACAACACTACATCCCTGCTTATGGTAGACTTACCATTTGCACCATCTGGGCCAACATACAATACTATGATTACACGGATTCTTTCATTCAATCATGGATGCTAATTACCACATACCAGGATGTATGCTTGAAATGTTGCAAATAATACTGTGCACACATGTTGCAGACCATTGCACTGCGGTTAATACCAAATTTACTCAAATTAACTGATAAGTGCTGCCATTTCTGATGCATATGAGAAACATTAAAGTGGAACAAAACAAGAGCTTCTTGTTTGAACTGCGCTCAAAAGACACAGCGTGAGTTCGTGGGCTTCTCAATCACACAGTGTTATTGCTGTTTGTCTGAATATCAATATATTCTATGAACAAAGACCCAATGGAGAACACTTTCTCTGCTTGTTACGTAACAACTGTTCAGAAGTAACCGGGCCACACAGCGCCACCTAAAGCACAACATCACCATTGCAGGATTAACCCCACCCTGAACACTGAATACATGAGTTTTCTCTTTAACAACGCTGATGTTCTCAACAACACTTGACGCAGAAGAACAGGACACTGTGTGACAGTGATTTAATTAGAAGGCTTTTCAGTCCACAAATCCTCTATTCACCACAGATCTGGTTGTCTTGTTCTGATGATATAACCACAATGTGCTGTCTGTATATAGCACCTTTCTATAACTTTCACTCAGGAGCAGAAACCTGCCTTTAAACTTGATCTTATCTTTGTCATCTGATCTGATCAGTCTCTGGCCACATCGCCCAGCTCTCGCTGTGAGAACTGAACCCTGAAACGTTGTCATCAGGACAACCGTAGATCAATGTTTTGGTTACTGATTCAATCTAAGGTTGGTGATTTCTAGAGTGATTATTTTCTTTTTTACAGGTCGTCAGCTGCTGGAGTTGGGAGGAAATAATGCCATCATAGGTTTGTTGTGTCTTATTTCCTGAAAGCGTCTTTGAATTACATGTGTTAGTCTTGAGTTATTCACACTGAGACTGTAGGGCTGATGAAACTGAACCCCAAGTGTTTCGATGTGTAGTACAGTAGAGTGATTGCTGTATGTTTCCCCAGTGTTCGAGGATGCTGATCTGAATCTGGTGGTGCCGTCTGCTGTCTTTGCCTCTGTGGGAACGGCTGGCCAGCGCTGCACTACGACCAGACGACTGGTTAGGACATGTGCTGAGCCAATTCTAGTTTAACCACACACGGTTCAGTCCGATTGTTAGTCATGTGATCTCTTGCTGTTAGATGCTGCATGAAAGTGTACATGACGATGTTGTGGAGAGGATCGCTAAAGCGTACAAGCAGATCCGCATCGGTGACCCCTGGGACCGTAAGTTCAGTGGATAATCATGGGCCTCCATCACTAATAATTGCATGGACCGTTTGTATTTATATGCACAGGAACTTACAGGCATGTCATCTCTAGTATGCAGATTTAGTAAATGAGACGCAATGTGTTGTGTCTGTTGCATGAATTCTTGTGTATTTGTTAACAGCAAGCACTCTTTATGGACCTCTGCACACCGAGCAGGCTGTTCAGCAGTATCTGGCAGCCATAGAGCAAGCCAAGCAGCAGGGCGGCACCCTCGTGTGTGGAGGACAGGTAACACTCTTCATGTTGTCATCATTACACTAGAAACAGGGCATCTTCTGACAGATAGTGCCCTACATATGTGACTGTGATGTTCCTCTAAATCAGTGCTTCTCATTGAAGGGTTAGTTCACCCAAAAATTGTAAATTTTCTTGTCTTTTCTTTTCATTTATTATGCAATTATGTGTGTATGTATGCATGTATACACACACACTCATCTAAAGGATTATTAGGAACACCTGTTCCATTTCTCATTAATGCAATTATCTAGTCAACCAATCACATGGCAGTTGCTTCGATGCATTTAGGTGTGTGGTCCTGGTCAAGACCATCTCCTGAACTCCAAACTGAATGTCAGAATGGGAAAGAAAAGTGATTTCAGCAATTTTGAGCGTGGCATGGTTGTTGGTGCCAGACGAGCCGGTCTGAGTATTTCACAATCTGCTCAGTTACTGGGATTTTTACGCACAACCATTTCTAGGGTTTACAAAGAATGGTGCGAAAAGGGAAAAACATCCAGTATGTGGCAGTCCTGTGGATGAAAATGCCTTGTTGATGCTAGAGGTCAGAGGAGAAAGGGCCGACTGATTCAAGCTGATAGAAGAGCAACTTTGACTGAAATAACCACTCGTTACAACCGAGGTATGCAGCAAAGCATTTGTGAAGCTCCAAACCGCACAACCTTGAGGCGGATCGGCTACAACAGCAGAAGACCCCACCAGGTACCACTCATCTCCACTACAAATGGGAAAAAGAGGCTACAACTGCACAAGCTCACCAAAACTGGACCAAAAATGTTGCCTGGTCTGATGAGTGTCTGTTGATTTCTGTTGAAACATTCAGATGGTAGAGTCAGAATTTGGCGTAAACAGAATGAGAACATGGATCCATCATGCCTTGTTACCACTGTGCAGGCTGGTGGTGGTGGTGTAATGGTGTGGGGGGTGTTTTCTTGGCACACTTTAGGCCTCTTAGTGCCAATTTGGGCATCTTTTTAAATTCTATCCGTTTTCTTTTCATTTATTATATTATTTAAAATCCCTTGCTACGTGTACTTAACGTTTGTTAAGCTAACTGAGACTTGTTATAGCACTTGTATATCATTGCTCTTTTTGTTGTTTTTGATTGCTTCCACTGTCCTCATCTGTAAGTCGCTTTGGATAAAAGTATCTGCTAAATGAATAAATGTAAATGAATAAAACATCATTCAGAGCAAGTATGGGGGAAAATTTGCAGTTCAGGTTTGCATTAATCTGTATGAACGCATGCCCAGGAGACTACAGACATTAAGGCTAAGAGTTGCCCAACTAAGTATTGATAGTTGTGTAGATACTGTCGTACTAACAGCTGTCTGAATAATGTCTGGTAGATTGTGATGCCTTACATTTCTATCAAAGTTATCAAACATCAAGATGAATTTGTTCTGACACAGTTTAACTCCGAGTTCTTGTTATATTTAATTACCATCTTCTAAACTTGAGAGAATAAACTGTGATAATGTGAGAACAGGTGTGGGGCAATCACAGATGTCTGTCTCACTCTGACCCCAAGAATCAATCATCGAGCTGCATGCATTGCTCCATGAATTACTAGCTGGGACTACTGCAACAGAGCCTCGTAACAAAGATCGTTAAATGTTTTTATATGTTCCTCTCTCAAGCTTCACCTGCTTCATTTTCACAAGGTCAGATAACTTTACTTGAAGCATTCCGTTTCATTGGTGAACTTTTTAGCATTCAAAGTTTTAGGTTCACTTTTTTTGTTAAATCCGTTGTTAGTTTTGTAATGAAACAGGCAGGTTGCTATCAAACAACATCCATGTGCACTGCTCTAGCATGGTCTAGTGCTCACCCACAGGAAACTCAGTTCTTTCATTCTGCTGCTTTGAAAAATATCACTTTTGTATCTTGCATTCATAGCATGTTTGTGAAATGTAAGCTTCATAACCGAGATGATGTATTGAATTCTGATTCAGATAATGGACCGCCCGGGTAACTATGTGGAACCTACCATTATCACTGGACTGCCACACGACGCCCCCATAGTCCACACAGAGACCTTTGTGCCTATCCTTTACGTGCTTAAATTCAAGGTGGGCTGCTTTATTTCATTCTGGTTTTGCATATTGTTATATGATATAATTATAATTTTGCTGGTAATTATTTCCCCACTGGTTTCAGACGGAGGATGAAGCGTTTGCCTGGAATAATGAAGTGAAGCAAGGGCTCTCCAGCAGCATCTTCACTAAAGACATGGGTCGAGTGTTCCGCTGGTTGGGGTGAGTGCAGGAGTCCGGGACGGTGTTGGTGTTGGGGAGTTGAAGAGAGTGTAACCGTTGTTTGTCTATAGGCCCAAAGGCTCTGACTGTGGCATTGTGAACGTCAACATTCCTACCAGCGGCGCTGAGATCGGAGGAGCCTTTGGTGCGTATATACACATTCATTTACGCTTAGCAGTTTAAACACTGCCACAAAGGAAAAGAAATAGAGACCAAAATAAGGGTTCAAGTTTTCCTTTTTATTCCTTGAGTCCCAACAAAATCCCATTTGTCTGCTATTCTGAATTCTGATGAAGCCTGAACAAGCAGCTAAAAACAGCCTTCACCCAGGCTAGCTGTTTTCTGGCTAATTCCTATTAATAGCATGCTCTTGGGAAGATTGTTAGCACAGTGACCTCAGGTTGATGTGACATGGCAGAACTGTTAGATTTAGCTGTATTTGGTGAGCAGTCATAACATAATCATTATCAGAGTTGTTGTGTCTGTGAGATAGAGCTTTATACCTGATAACAAAGGCTACAAACTAGGGTTGTGCTGATAGATGATAGTATCGTGTATCGACGATAGTCAGAGATATCGACGTAAGCGGATGTATCTGTCGATAATCAAGACGATATTAGGCTCATTCTCCTATTGATGGATTAGATTATAATAATAAAAACTATTATTATTTTTATAAGACGGCCTATCATAATTCAGCTATCAAACTGCCCAGCTATTTCACTTCAGCACCACATTTCACACACACACACACACACACAGCGTGTGCAAAAGAGGATTAGAGTCTGTCGCTGAAGAAGTTGTAACGCTTTGACTCGGATAACTCGTTAAATCCATGAAATGAAAGAGATAGAAAACGAGGAGTTGGTGTCCCACACATTTAATGGCTGCTACACGACAACACGCTCTTCTCATACATGACGGATTAACTCTTTCTTGGCGTTACAAATAAAGTAAAGACAAAATAATAACATCCATAGTGATTCACGTAGCCCTTCTCTTAAAGACTGATCACTTCTAACACGCACTATGTGGTGATGACGCAGAAGGACTCCGTGAGAAACACTGTGGATGATAAGTTCGCTCTGCTGTTTTATTTTCATGCACATCGCACTTAATGTGACTAATGCAAAATACAGAGTTTTGGCCGTTACAAAGTCTCCATCCACAAACAGACGTACATCGTCTGCAGATATAAGGTATTTCATTGCACTTTAACAAGTAATCTGAACAGTGCTGTATGACTGATGCATCAGTTCAATTCAACTTTACTACAAATATATCAACTTACCTGTTTTAAATACTTTATATTTAACTTGTTCGTTTATGTCCAATATTAGTGTTAAACTGTTGGACTTTAAATCTACTATTGATGTTCACCGTTGACTGATTCTGCTGAAGATTAGACTGATAACTTCCCTGCGCAGATGAAGCAGATCGGTCACAGTACGGTGATATGACCATTGTGTCACACTATATATGAACTAGCTGTTTTAAATACAGTAATGTTATATTTAATGTTAGTTCATCAATATGTTTGTCTCTAGATTCCTTGGGCCATAGGATGCGCATTTTTGAGTTTTGTCATAGTTTTTTTTTTTTTACTTCCAAAGCAATCATTTGATCTTTATTAAAGAGTCACTCCACCCATTTGCATTAAGAGGTCCATTGTTAGAAAACCAGTCATACTATTGAATGGTTGTGCAACATTCTCTCATTTTCCCCTGAGACGAGAGAAATCCACTATTTACCTTTTTCACTTCCTCCTACAATGACGCAAAAATCGTCATTTGACGTCATTGTAGGAGGAAGTGTAAAAAGGGTGGATTTCTGTAAAGACTACAAGCACAAGTAGTCTGCCCATAGGGGGTTGTACCCATGGGCGAGGCTAGCCCCTTTTTAGGGGTGCTGAAGCACCCCTAAAAAGGAGCTCAGCACCCCTAAAACTTGGAGTTAGAAATGTTGTTATAATAAAAGTTTTGTTCGTCTTTTACACGGTCAAATAATGTCCAAAACATACTCCGTAGTTTGTGGGTGTTAATGAGGAAAATGAAAACATCCCCGCATAGCAAATGGTGTCATCCTCTTCTCTTCTTCTACTTCTCCTCTGTACCTGCACCGCTCAGCACGACCGTCATCCAGCGCGAAACACACGCAGAGTGAGAACCCGTGATGTAGTGTTGTGATCGGTTATGATGCAACTAAGTTCCGAAACCATATCGGTGAATACTGGAGTCAGTATCCTGAATCACCATGGTGGTTCTATACATCTATAATCTATGCTACATCTATAATAAGTGTTTATTTTCGGACTATTTTAGTCCGGCGGGTCCCCGCCGCTGTGGAGTAGCACAGGACCTGGGTGACTCGTCCATAGTCATAAACGGAGAGAAGTAACGCCGGTTACAATGTTCTTCCGCAAGACGCATGCAGTTCTGTTTATTAACTGCTAGAGCGTGAAACAAAAACAGAAGCGCGACAAATAAACTCCGTACCTGTGTAGTGCGTACGTGTGTCTCTGTTGTTAAAGTTTATCGTTAATTTAATACTCGGGAGTCATGTAAACATGACGTCACGTGCGTCTTTTCTCGTCAGTCGTCATGGAAACATGAAGCGCTGGCGTTTTGAGTGAAAACAAACGACGTATCACTGAAAACACTCACTGTGGCTTTTTAAAAGAATTGTTATTAATTTCTAGATTTATATCTGTTATTTTTCAGTTGTGGCTGACTATCAAACTAGACAATAAAATAAAGTTTCATGTTTTTCTTTTGCTGTATTTATTCATTCATCACACACAGGATTTAACCTGAACTATGGAAGCAAAATAATGACTTATGTCTTTGAAACAAAAAAGCATGCTGAATAGCACTAACTGAAAAATAATGCATTGAATTAACAGTACTTGCATTTTAATGCCTTGAATTTCCAGGGCTTGCATTGTTAGGTCTTGAAATTTTATATAGTTGTTCATTTAAGCTGTGAATATTTCAATTAAAAATATTTCACACACCTTTCCATAATTAAAAAATCAATAATTCATATTCACGTTCCAGAATTCACTTACAAAATATTAAATCGGTTAAAAATACGATGTATAATATTCAACAGGCAAATTTCGGTCCATTTTATTTCACTTTCCAAATTCGCTTCCACAAATTCAGTGGTTAAAATTCGGCAGATAATTCGCCCTTTCACATCCGGGAGCTGCAGGAATAGCAGTAGAGCACAGAGGCATGATCTCCATCTACTGTCAGTCGCTCACCAGCAGGTGGTGCAAGCAGCTGTTAAATAAGGCCAAAGCAACAGGTGGATTAAGTAATACAGTTACAAAAACTGATCTGCAGAAATTAAGCAAGCGCTAAGCAGAAGTTTTGATTATCGGGGCATGTGGAAAAGCTGATTGTGCGTATGTTTATTTCAACCTCTTTGCTGTGACCAAGTAAGCAGCATTCAATGGAGATTATTATGGTGTTTTACCCAACGCTGAATTACAGAACTAACATTACATCTAAGGAAGACATATATTGCTTTCGGTTGTTTAGTTTGCCTAACTTTGTGTAATGGCTTGTGAGTCGCTGTGCTGTAATACTGGGGATCCCCTCACGTCACACTCCAGGATTCCCCAATGACGAGTAATGCTTCTCAGTCAAATAATACTGTGATATAAGACCTCAGATCTCAGAATACATTTTATTGAGGATTATGCAAACTATATACAGGCAAGCAAATGGGATCAAAAAGAATCCAATGCGCTGCATTTTCTTTATAATTGATTTCCATTACCGCTGATCTATAAAGTCGACAGTCACACAAAGATATCAAGACCATGATTAGTTTTAACAATATGCAACCAATTTATATTAACATAAAAAAATGAGTTAAAAACAATCTAGGTATATTCTGAAAATGTAAACTGAAGAAATTATTGACGTGCTACCGCACCCAAGGGACCGTCTGACAATTCCACTGACTGGGTTAAAAGGTCCAATGTGTTTTAATTAAAATTTTAAATAACACAGTCAAATTCTTAATCTTGTATTTCTCATAGTGATTTTCTACAGGTGAGATTTTGCCAATACCTCCCTTCATATATTTACAGTATACAATCATTTACATATTAAAGATCCCTGGAAAGGGTTTTCATGTTCCAACAGTTGTAGTGCATTGCTAGATACAAAACTGACTTACTAGGGATGGGTGTTTTCCACAAATATCACATTCGACTATTTGAGCTCACAAAAAAAAGAATATTCGAATATTCGTTTATTTAAATTAAGTTTAATGAGTCAGACATTTTTCAGCAACATTTGTTTTCGTCATTTTGAACAAGCTTACACACAATAAGCTTGAACATTACACATTGTGTTTTGTAGCTGAAAACCTTTAACAATGCGTGCAAACAAATAAAAGTACAGATTAAAAGCAAAAAAATAATAATAAGTGAACAAAGAAAAAACGTAAAGCAGCCTGCAGCAATTAGGCTATTGTACACTTAACTTTTAAACTGTCAGCAAATCTTTTTTGCTTTTTTTTCTATTCTTTCAAATGTTCTTGTTAAGAAATACGGCATGTAAACATGATTGGGGGAAAGTCGGCTCCTTAGTCTGTTAACAATAAGGCCAGCCGCGGAGAAAACGCGCTCTGATGGCACAGACGTTGTCGGGACTCACAAATAACGGTGTGCTAAGCGAATAAGTTTTGTGAAGCGCTTCGTGTTTTCGTTTACCACTGAATGGGATCCTCATCTGGTGGAATACATGGAATACATGGCTCCAGCAAGAACTGTTCCCACTCGTCTCGGCTGAACTCTCTGTAATCATCGCTGAAGTACTGGCTCAGCCTTTGCCAGCCTTTTCCTACGAGTTGTTATTGCATCCTCTGCATCGTTGGTGACGGCGGCTGCATCTGCACCACTTGCATCAAGGAAAATGTTCTGAAAATGTTCAAATAAAGTTTTTTTTCTTAATTCTCTCATGTTTTCATCGAGAAACCTGAGATGTTTGTGCCGAAGGTCTAGGGCAGACGCGAGAAGAGGAGTTTTCACTGTATTCTCCAAGTTAGCGGTGTTTATTCGTTGCATGAGAGATGCTGCAACAATGTTCTTGAATTCGGTCACTTTCTGTGATTCTCCACGGCATATTTGAAGTACTGTAGAAGACCGCAGTTCTTAGGGGGCGTTCACTTATCGCGTCTTTTGCATGCTCAAGTTCGTTATTTCCAATGTGGGCGCGCGGTATGCACGCTCATAATGGAAGCGACGCGGTCGCAATGCGCACGCGGAGCGACGCGGTCCCGTTTTTTCCAGGCGCGTCCGCACAGCATCGAGTTAAAAACATCTCAACTTTCAGAATGCCGCAAGCGCACCGCAGGTCATGTGACAAGAACTAAACATTCAGCTTCATCCTTTCCCTGAACGTTGAAAGCTCAGCCAAGATGAAGGACCAGCTGATCATAGCTGTATATGGATTGCCATTTTTAAATAAATTTAGTAGCAGAGCTACTGAAAGCGATTTTTTTGTGCTGCAAATCCATTTATCCTTTACTGAAATTTCCGCGTCTTCATGGAGAGAGCGCGTCATTGTTGCTTAGCCTCAGGAGCGCTTCTGCCCGAGCGCTTTGGAAAAAAGGAGAAAGCGGCGCACATAGCCTTTTCCACGCGTTATTAGGCGCGATATGTGAATGGCCCCTTATTCATTCATTAATTATTTTTTAAATAAATTAAATAAATTATTTTATATATATAACATGCACTTTTTCTTGTTCCGTAACTTGCGTTCATATCCTCATCTGTCTGTATATAGTTTGCATCATCAGTAAGATGTGAGTTTGTCTTTAAATCGCTGTCACTGTTAGTGCGCTGAGCCACGTGTTTTCTTTTCTTTAACAGATTTCTGAGGGAAACCGCGTGAAACCTTGAGCGTTCGTTCATATTTTACATCTGCTTAACTGTCTATATAGTTTGAATAATCATCAATAAAATGTATTCTGAGATCTGAGGTCTTATATCACAGTATTATTTGACTGAGAAGCATTACTCGTCATTGGGGAATCCTGGAGTGTGACGTGAGGGGATCCCCAGTATTACAGCACAGCGACTCACAAGCCATGACACAAAGTTAGGCAAACTAAACAACCGAAAGCAATATATGTCTTCCTTAGATGTAATGTTAGTTCTGTAATTCAGCGTTGGGTAAAACACCATAATAATCTCCATTGAATGCTGCTTACTTGGTCACAGCAAAGAGGTTGAAATAAACATACGCACAATCAGCTTTTCCACATGCCCCGATAATCAAAACTTCTGCTTAGCGCTTGCTTAATTTCTGCAGATCAGTTTTTGTAACTGTATTACTTAATCCACCTGTTGCTTTGGCCTTATTTAACAGCTGCTTGCACCACCTGCTGGTGAGCGACTGACAGTAGATGGAGATCATACCTCTGTGCTCTACTGCTATTCCTGCAGCTCCCGGATGTGAAAGGGCCAATTATCTGCCGAATTTTAACCACTGAATTTGTGGAAGCGAATTTGGAAAGTGAAATAAAATGGACCGAAATTTGCCTGTTGAATATTATACATCGTATTTTTTAACCGATTTAATATTTTGTAAGTGAATTCTGGAACGTGAATATGAATTATTGATTTTTTAATTATGAAAAAGTGTGTGAAATATTTTTAATTGAAATATTCACAGCTTAAACGAACAACTATATTACATTTCAGGACCTAAAGATGCAAGCCCTGGTAATACAAGGCATTAAAATGCAAGTACTGTTAATTCAATGCATTATTTTTTCAGATAGTGCTATTCGGCATGCTTTTTTGTTTCAAAGACATAAGTCATTATTTTACTTCCATACTGAACCAGGCTTAACTCCTGAACTCCTAGCATTACTCTCTCTCTCTCTCTCTCTCTCTGTGTGTGTGTGTGTGTGTGTGTGTCTGTGTGTGTGTCTGTGGCCTGGCAGTGAGCAATGGACATACGACAATTCTTTAAAAGAAAAAAGACAGATTCAGGTGAGAGAGTAGGGACAGTCCATAATGACCTCTGTCTTGTTTTTTTCTTCTGCTGAAAAGAGTTAAGTTAAAGTAACAGATAATGCAAACCCGCTGCTGTTGTATCAAATTACTTATCTAGGCAATGGTCCCCTGCTTTTATTTTTTATTTATTTATTTCAAACTCACAAGCTTCTCTTGTGAAAGGAATTTGTCATTTAAAAAAGTTTCTAAGCCCAATAATAATAATAAAGACATTTAAAATGACTCTTGATATGAAGCTTGTTTTATTATTATTTATTGATGACATATTGGTTTATGAAAGTTCAGACAGGCGTGCATCCAGATATGTTAGAGATGGCCATTTGTAAATAATTTACAGAAGATGAATTACATTTTGTCGTCGTACCTGTTACTTTGTTCAATGACAATAAAGTTGAATCTAATGTAACCAATCTGATGACTGTTGATACAAAAGGAGGCACATGGAGTTAACGGTCAGGAAAACCAGCTGAGTGAAGAAGGTTTTGTGTTTGTTACAGGGGGCTGTCTGTGTGAACTCTCACAATTAAGCTGTTGTTTTGAAAAGGTCTCAAAAAAAGAAAAAAATTTGGAATTAGTTGAATCAATGTTAAAATTATAAAGTTATTTTTCAATAGACATATTTTTTGTTTTCGTGTGAAAAGAGGGTGGGTGGAGGCATTGGGGCTCATTGGGTGCTCAGCACCCCTAAAGCTCTGACCCTAGAATCGCCCCTGGTTGTACCTAATGCGCTAACAGACCTATCACACATCAGTGCCCGTGCGTTTGATTTCACCGGGAGAAACTTAGAGGAAAATACTGATTTTTCAGACGGATGCATTGGGGAGGATTTTGATTTAGACGAAGTTATGTTAGAAACGGATGTTCGTGGCTACCTTTATGAGCCACAGTACAGCGACGAGCAGCTAAAAAAACATGAAAAGCGTCAAACTAACAGTAAAACATGGTTGATTTACATCGATAATAGCAAACTTATATATAACTTTTAGCTAAGTGTCTAACGTTACATTATTACGTTACATACTAACTTTACTTACTCATTTCTTGACAAGTGTAACGTTAGTTACTGAGGCAGACACATTAAAACAACAAGCGAGCAAAACATACAAGATATTTAGTTCGTAAACAGAAAAATCATAGGAGATGTGTTTCTTTACAGCAGACGACTATGTCAGTGTGTGTTCTCAGTAGCCACTAGCTGCTAATAGAGTCTAGTCAGAAATAACATTACCTCCAGGCAAATGCGTTTAGTGCTGCTAGTGCTGGTGGTTCCCGGCGTTCCTGGCTTTTCGTCATCGTCGTCTGGCAAGGAAAATACTGAAGGAATTGCGTTTTTCAAAAGCGCGGGTCTCTTCAATCCTAGGGGGTTAGGCGCATAATCTTCGGGCTTGAAATGTAAACTGCACACCGTCTGATTTTTTAGTGCTTCAAGTGTTGTGTCCTCACCGAACTTAGGGTTATTGATAACGTAGCCACTTTTTGCACAAGTCCGTATCTTTCGGGAATCTGTGAATACCATACCATGGTTGTAGCAGGCACTGCAAAATATCACTGTGCCTGAATTATTATGCCAGAATGAGAGTATAGTTCCTAGCCATATCGCCTAAAATATCACAACTTTTCATTTTCTGTCGGTTTTAGTACAGGATGTCACTACAGAAGAGTCAAGTTTTAAATAGGAAAAATATTTGATAATTTTTGAGCAAGATGCTAAAGGTCTAATCAGATTCAATGATCTATGCTAAGCTAGGCTAAAGTGCTCCCGCCAGACCCAGAGATCTGCTGAATGGATCAAAAACGGTAAACTCAACTGTTTAACTCTAGGGAAGTTGGAAAATTAATCTATTTTCGAAAATAGTGAAGTGTTCCTTTAACTTTTCAGTGTTGCAATGCTGACACTTTTACCGGTTATTCAATTTAAATTCTTATCATGGCTTCTAAACTTATTCTTTAAATCATCACTAGAATTATTTGGCAAATTAATCTCAAATTCCCTAAAAAAAAAAAACCCTTTGGTCTCAAGTCAGTGGAGAAACAGAGCAGTTCGAAGGTCCAGCATGATTTTAGTGGAAAAGGAATGTATTTCTGTCTGAAAGCTTGGTCGATCAACCTCATTGTCCAGTTCAGTTCAGTGGGTCCCAACCTTTTTCAGCTCGCGGCCCACACAACCAAACACGTATGTTTGCACGGCCCACTGCAAAACATTTTACTGACCCCGCTACTGTTGGGTTAATAACCTAGTACTCAGAAACTAGATTGTTAACTGTCTTTATTGAATGAACTGGCAATGAACAGAAAATAACGCGGGCTGGCACCGCTTGGCACAACTGCTGTTGTTCTGTAGCATACACAGCAAAAATATCAATAATCAATAACAATAATGTGTGGTTTATTCTCAAACCAATCAGCGAGCTCGACTAGGGGAAGCATAGACCGTTTAATATTTCTTTTTTGTTATTTAATTATATATGTATATGAAATGATGTTATTATGTTCTGACTTAGACATTTTTACATATATGAACCTACGTGGCCCTCAGGTTGAAAACCACTGGTCCAGTTGATCTGTGTTGTGTTTGCATGTGTGTGTACAGGAGGTGAGAAACACACCGGAGGTGGCCGCGAGTCTGGCAGTGACTCATGGAAGCAGTACATGAGAAGATCCACATGGTGAGTTTCGGTCTACGTCACATCCTCAGGAAATGATCCTGCATGCTTGAAATAAAACATGGAGTTTATTATCCACCTTTTTCCTACACGCCACGACGCTTTGCGCAAATGATGGGAGTAACTTCCATTTACACTGTAAACAATCAGCTAAAGGTTTGCACTATGAACATAAGCATGTTCAGAAACTGGGTACAATGAGGTGACATTATTTCACTCACCTTTCAGTCATCGAGCATTAAAAGGAAAAAAAAACATTACAATTTGTGACCCTGGACCACAAAAGCATTTTTAAGTCGCTGGGGTATATTTTTTAGCAATAGCCAAAAAACGAATTGTATGAGTCAAAATTATAGATTTTTCTTTTATGCCAAAAATCATTAGGATATTAAGTAAAGATCATGTTCCATTAAGATATTTTATGTAAATATATCAAAACTTAATTTTTGATTAGTAATATGCATTCCTAAGAACTTCATTTGAACAACTTTAAAGATGATTTTCTCAATATTTAGATGTTTTTGCTCCCTCAGATTCCAGATTTTCTAATAGTTGTATCTCAGACAAATATCGTCTGAGCCTAACAAACCAGACATCAGTGGAGAGATCATTTATTCAGCTTTCAGCAGTGTTGGGCAGTAACGCATTACTTACTAATGTGTTACTGTAATTTGATTACTTTTTTTAGTTACGGAGTAATTTAACACATTCTAATTTTCGAAATAGTACTTATAGAGTCAAGCCGCGTTACATTGCTGACAGAATGCAGTGTTTTATAATCTAGAGATTGTGAAGGATTAGAGACCTGCTCCTGCGAGACCCAAAGCAACATCAGCGCGGGAGAAGATGCACGAGTCCTGGTGTGAGAGGGTACACACTCGTGTGCGCAGGATGCGGGAGATTCACAGGACTACCGAAAATAGAAATATCTAAACATAAAATATCTAAAACAAATAAATGGTTATTCATCTATTGCACAGATGCAACATGAACTAATATAAAATATAAATGATTAACTGCTGCAAGCGTATATCCAGAGTTTCTATTTAGGTTATAACACACGTTTGCAGCGTTGAGCAATGCATTGCTGAAATTCGCATGCTCACAAACCTTATGAAAGATTTATTATGCATATATTTATTGTTAGAACTGAGATTGTGATGAACTGAGATGTCTTTTAGAGATTATAAAAGCAGCGCTATTTGCTTGCATTCTGCCAAACCATGCACGCAGCCACTTGCTTTCGTTCAAAATAACAGTTCTGTAAATGTTGATGCTGTAATAACATATTTATCAGGAGCATGTAGCCTATGCTGTGATTTCATATGTTTCATGGAGAAAAAAACTAACCTAACAAGTAATGTAACTAATTACTAATTACTGTTGAAATAATGTTATCATAACAGTGACGTGATTATTTTTAAAAGGAGTAATTAGTAATTTGATTACATTTTCAGAGTAACTTGCCCAACAGTGGCTATCAGATGGTGTACACATCTCAATTTAGAAAAATTGACACTTCAGACTAGTTTTGTGCTCCGTGGTCACACATTACTTTCAACATACCATGAGTAACTCCTAAAGATCCTCCTCCTGTCCGCAGCAATTACAGACATATATTACTATATTGATATTTAACATGTCTGTATTTTGTCTTTTTGAGTGGAACTACTTCAAACCGGATCATTTAAGACTTGTTAGGAAAAAGGTGGCGATAAAATGGATACAATAACTCTCCTGTTGACAAATTTAACCATCACTGAAATGCCCTTTTCTTGCAGCACTATCAACTACAGCAAAGATCTTCCATTGGCCCAAGGGATCAAGTTTGAATGAACCGCATCGCTGCCTAGTTAACTGTGTGAAATAGCATTGATGATGGACAAAACACTTGTTTCCATGTTGATCTGTGTTTGTATGGCCACATAAAGTAGTCCCAAACCGCTCATCATTTAATGGATTGTTTGATAGCACTTAGCCATAGCTTCAAGTCTTGATGCTGTTTCTTACCAATAAACCATGAAAGGCCAGTTTCTGTCCACTTTCTGAACATATTTTCATCCGGGCATATTACTAAATAATTTCACGTTCTCACTTACATATAATAAATAAAGGTTATGTGTTTTTGTGGTGCTGTCCGAGGGGAGGGCTCCAAGCTCTGAATTTTGTCCTGTACCCAGAGTACACCCCCAAATGTAAAAATAAATGCAAACGCATTTATGGAGTTTTTCCTTGCCATTACAGCTTAAGTATATGGTGAAGAAATTCTGTGAGAAATGAAGACTCGTCTGGAAAACCCTTTCTCCTTGATCTGGCACAAGAAGTTATGTGTTTGTTGTCAATTTTACATTTCAATATAAAATTACTAAATAACAAGAAAGAGGCGCAGTACTTTACAGTAGAGACGGGAAGACTGGATTATTTTACGGACTCAATTTATATTTTTCTATATTTCTACATTTAATCTATAAACTGATCTGACTCATAAGATAACAATAGTTACAAGTAGTAATCACAAAAGTACTATAATAAGTACTAGTACCTAATGAATAACTACTAGTATCTATTAAATAAGTACTACAGTCGTGGCCAAAAGTTTTGAGAATTACATAAATATTGGAAAATGGAAAAGTTGTTGCTTAAGTTTTTATAATAGCAATTTGCATATACTCCAGAATGTTATGAAGAGTGATCAGATGAATTGCATAGTCCTTCTTTGCCATGAAAATTAACTTAATCCCAAAAAAACCTTTCCACTGCATTTCATTGCTGTCATTAAAGGACCTGCTGAGATCATTTCAGTAATCGTCTTGTTAACTCAGGTGAGAATGTTGACGAGCACAAGGCTGGAGATCATTATGTCAGGCTGATTGGGTTAGAATGGCAGACTTGACATGTTAAAAGGAGGGTGATGCTTGAAATCATTGTTCTTCCATTGTTAACCATGGTGACCTGCAAAGAAACGCGTGCAGCCATCATTGCGTTGCATAAAAATGGCTTCACAGGCGAGGATATTGTGGCTACTAAGATTGCACCTAAATCAACAATTTATAGGATCATCAAGAACTTCAAGGAAAGAGGTTCAATTCTTGTAAAGAAGGCTTCAGGGCGTCCAAGAGAGTCCAGCAAGCGCCAGGATGGTCTCCTAAAGAGGATTCAGCTGCGGGATCGGAGTGCCACCAGTGCAGAGCTTGCTCAGGAATGGCAGCAGACAGGTGTGAGCGCATCTGCACGCACAGTGAGGACAAGACTTCTGGAAGATGGCCTGGTGTCAAGAAGGGCAGCAAAGAAGCCACTTCTCTCCAAAAAAAAACATCAGGAACAGATTGATCTTCTGCAGAAAGTATAGTGAATGGACTGCTGAGGACTGGGCCAAAGTCATATTC
Source organism: Carassius carassius (assembly GCF_963082965.1). NCBI lineage: Eukaryota > Metazoa > Chordata > Actinopteri > Cypriniformes > Cyprinidae > Carassius > Carassius carassius. The sequence goes on from NC_081799.1 coordinate 831,858, forward strand.
TCCGATGAAGCCCCTTTCCGATTGTTTGGGGCATCTGGAAAAAGGCTTGTCCGGAGAAGAAAAGGTGAGCGCTACCATCAGTCCTGTGTCATGCCAACAGTAAAGCATCCTGACACCATTCATGTGTGGGGTTGCTTCTCATCCCAGGGAGTGGGCTCACTCACAATTCTGCCCAAAAACACAGCCATGAATAAAGAATGGTACCAAAACACCCTCCAACAGCAACTTCTTCCAACAATCCAACAACAGTTTGGTGAAGAACAATGCATTTTCCAGCACGATGGAGCACCGTGCCATAAGGCAAAAGTGATAACTAAGTGGCTCGGGGACCAGAATGTTGAAATTTTGGGTCCATGGCCTGGAAACTCTTAATCCCATTGAGAACTTGTGGTCAATCCTCAAGAGGCGGGTGGACAAACAAAAACCCACTAATTCTGACAAACTCCAAGAAGTGATTATGAAAGAATGGGTTGCTATCAGTCAGGATTTGGCCCAGAAGTTGATTGAGAGCATGCCCAGTCGAATTGCAGAGGTCCTGAAAAAGAAGGGCCAACACTGCAAATACTGACTCTTTGCATAAATGTCATGTAATTGTCGATAAAAGCCTTTTTAAACGTATGACATGCTTGTAATTATATTTCAGTACATCACAGAAACAACTGAAACAAAGATCTAACAGCAGTTTAGCAGGAAACTTCTTGAAAACTAATATTTATGTAATTCACAAAACTTTTGGCCACGACTGTAGTATCTAAAGAATGCTTACTAGTAATATTTAAATATTTATTAGTCACTATTGCACCAGTCAGAAATTAAAAGATGATATCACAAACAGAATAACTACAAGTCCCTGTTCGTTTGGAGATATTGTTTAACCTCATAAAGAACTAGTGAGAATGTATTTGGAGATACCTTCATTTAAACAGATCATTACATAAAAATGAGTACATCTCCACCATCCAATCAGAGTCCACATGGTAATACAATGCAGTATATGTGCTTAGATATTGCTAATTGGTTACCATGAAAACACAAAGAAAGATTACAAACCTGTTGTCCAATGCTGTTGTCATAGGCCTATGACAGTATAATGATATGTTTAAGTCCAAAATTACTCACAACATCAGTCGAGTATGAAATAACGTACTGTATTATTGCAATCTGACATGGTTTCATTAAACAGAATGAGGCAGAAATCATGTCACTTTATATTATTCTTCCATCCATCCATCCATCATCATTCCGCTTATCCTGGGCCGGGTCGCGGGGGCAACAGTCTAAGCAGAGACGCCCAGACTTCCCTCTCCCTAGCCACTTTCTCCAGCTCTTCCGGGGGAACCCCGAGGTGTTCCTAGGCCAACCGGGAGACATAGTCCCTCCAGCGTGTCCTAGCTCTTCCCCGGGGCCTTGTCCTTTCGGTCATGACCCACAGCTCATGACCATAGGTGAGAGTAGGAACATAGATTTGACCGGTAAATCGAGAGCTTTGCCTTACAGCTCAGCTCCTTCTTCACCACGACAGACCGGTACAGCAACCACATTACTGCAGAAGCTGCACCGATCCGTCTGTCAATCTCCTGTTCCATCCTTCCCTCACTCGTGAACAAGACCCCAAGATACCTGAACTCCTCCACTTGAGGCAGGAACTCTCCACCAACCTGAAGTGGGCAATCCACCCTTTTCCAACTGAGAACCATGGCCTCGGACTTGGAGGTGCTGATTCTCATCCCAGCCGCTTCACACTCGGCTGCAAACCATCCCAGTGCACGCTGAAGGTCTTGGTCTGAGGAGGCCAACACGACAACATCATCCGCAAAAAGCAGCGACGAAATCGTATGGTCCCCATACCGGACACTCTCCGGGCCTTGGCTGCACCTAGAAATTCTGTCCATAAAAATTATGAACAGAACCGGTGACAAAGGGCAGCCCTGCCGGAGTCCAACATGCACCGGGAACAGGTCTGACTTACTGCCGGCAATGCGAACCAAGCTCTTGCTCCGGTCGTACAGGGACCGAACAGCCCTAAGCAGGGGGGCGCCGACCCCATACTCCCAGAGCACCCTCCACAGGATGCCGCGAGGAACACGGTCGAATGCCTTCTCCAAATCCACAAAACACATGTGGACTGGTTGGGCAAACTCCCATGAACCCTCCAGCACCCTGGAAAGGGTATAGAGCTGGTCCAGAGTTCCACGACCGGGACGAAAACCACACTGTTCCTCCTGAATCCGAGGTTCCACTATCAGCCGAATTCTCCTCTCCAGTACCCTGGCATAGACTTTCCCGGGCAGGCTGAGAAGTGTGATCCCCCTATAGTTGGAACACACTCTCCGGTCCCCCTTCTTGAAAAGAGGGGCCACCACCCCGGTCTGCCAGTCCAGAGGTACTGTCCCCAACTGCCATGCGATGTTGCAGAGGCATGTCAGCCAAGACAGCCCCACAACATCCAGAGACTTGAGGTACTCCGGGCGGATCTCATCCACCCCTGGTGCCTTGCCACCGAGGAGCTTTTTAACTACCTCGGTGACTTCAGCCCAGGTGATGGACGAGTCCTCCTCCGAGTCCCCAGCCACTGCTTCCTCAACGGAAGACAAGTCGGTGGGATTGAGGAGATCCTCAAAGTATTCCTTCCACCGCCCGACGATATCCCCAGTTGACGTCAACAGGTGCCCTCTTCACTGTAAACAGGGTTGGTAGGGCACTGCTTCCCCCTCCTGAGGCGTAGAACGGTTTGCCAGAATCTCTTTGAGGCCAACCGATAGTCTTTCTCCATGGCCTCACCGAACTCCTCCCAGGCCCGATTTTTTTGCCTCCACGACTACCCGGGCTGCAGTCCACTTGGCCTGCCGGTACCTGTCAGCTGCCTCCGGAGTCCCACAAGCCATCCAGGCCCGATAGGACTCCTTCTTCAGCTTGATGGCATCCCTTACTTCAGGTGTCCACCACCGGGTTCGGGGATTGCCGCCTCGACAGGCACCGGAGACCTTACGGCCACAGCTCCGAGCAGCCGCAGCGACAATGGAGGTGAAGAACATGGTCCACTTGGACTCAATATCTCCAGACTCCCTCGGGATCCGGTCGAAGCTCTGCCGGAGGTGGGAGTTGAAGATCTCTCTGACAGGGGGCTCGGCCAAACGTTCCCAACAGACCCTCACAGTACGTTTGGGTCTGCCGAGTCTGTCCAGCTTCCTCCCCCGCCATCGGATCCAACTCACCACCAGGTGGCGATCAGTTGACAGCTCCGCCCCTCTCTTCACCCGGGTGTCCAGGACATATGGCCGAAGGTCTGATGACACAACTACAAAGTCAATCATCGACCTCCGGCCTAGGGTGTCCTGGTGCCATGTGCACTGATGGACACCCTTATGCTTGAACATGGTGTTCATTATGGACAAACCGTGTTTAGTACAGAAATCCAATAACAGAACACCGCTCGGGTTTAGATCAGGGGGGCCGTTCTTCCCAATCACGCCCCTCCAGGTGTCACTGTCACTGCCCACATGGGCATTGAAGTCCCCCAGTAGAACGACGGAGTCTCCAGTCGGAGCACTTTCCAGCACCCCTCCCAGAGACTCCAAGAGGGCCGGGTAGTCTGCACTGCCGTTCACCCCATAGGCACAAACGACAGTGAGAGACCTATCCCCAACTCGAAGGCGCAGGGAAGTGACCCTCTCGTTCACCGGGGTGACCTCCAACACATGGTGGCTGAGCTGGGGGGCTATAAGCAAACCCACTCCAGCCCTCCGCCTCTCACCATGGGCAACTCCAGAGTGGTAGAGAGTCCAGCCTCTCTCAAGAAGTGTGGTTCCAGAGCCTAAGCTGTGCGTGGAGGTGAGCCCGACTATCTCTAGTCGGTACCTTTCGACCTCCTGCACAAGCTCAGGCTCCTTCCCCGCCAATGACGTGACATTCCACGTCCCTAAAGCCAGATTCCGTGCCCAGAGATCGGGTCGTCGGGGGTCTCGCCTTCGACTGTCGCCCAATCTACTATGCACCGGCCCCTTACGCTCCCTCCTGCAGGTGGTGAACCCAAAAGGAGGGTGGCCCCACGTCACTCCTTCGTGGCTGAGCCCGGCCGGACCCCATGGGGGGAGGCCCGGCCACCAGGCGCTCGCATACGAGCCCCAACCCCGGGTCTGGCTCCAGGGTGGCGCCCCGGCTGCGCCATGTCGGGTGACGTCTCAGTCCTTGCTTTGTTTGTTAACATAAAAAAGAGTTTGTGAACTATTCTTAGTCCGGCCCGTCACCAAGGACCTGTTTGCCTTGGGAGACCCTACCAGGAGCATATAGCCCCAGACAACATAGCTCCCAGATTCATTCGGGTACTCAAACCTCTCCACCACGATAAGGTGACAGTTCAAGGAGAGGTTATATATTATTCTATACAGTAATAAAGGCTATATTAAACTTTATTCTTATAAAAATACCAAAGATGGCTTGAAGAGCACAGATAAAACCATATATTGTTGTAGTCATTGTTTATTTTCTTCATGTTTCATCAGTAAAACGTCTGTCTGCATGTTATTCAGTTAATAGAGTGCTCATTATTACTCACAAAACCCTAATTTGAGTAGAAATAGCAAAAATAATTATGAACTTTGAGGTAAACATTTGTAAATCCCTTTGTTTTTCTCCAGGTTAACGAAGTGTGCATTATTGCATCTATATATATTATTATATTTATTTTTAAATACTCAGTTCTGTATATCATAGTGAAATATTGTTATTACAAAGGTAAAATTCCTTCTTTTGATTAATGTTTTTATTTAGAAATAATAACCATAATCATTATTATTAGTCTTATTGGTATATAGGTACTTTTGCCAAGTGTCAAAACAACATCAGAGGCAGACATGAAGTGCATTATATACACACCAGTGGAAACCACAGCACTACATCCCAAGCAGGAAGTACCGCAGACACAGAGTCCTCTGAGGAATATGTATACACAATTACCCAACAAAAAATAAATCTCCCACATGCAAAGATAAAGGTCAGTGACTGTAATACAAAAGTGATGCTTGATTCTGGGGCAACTGTAAACATCATTGATGAAGCAAATTATCAGAGACTGAGACGTAAGCCCTCACTCACTAAATGTACAGTTCCCATCTATCTGTATGGTTCAAACACCCTACTGCGTACCCTGAGAAAATTCACCTCACTGGTGGAATCCAAATCACGATTCACAAACGCAACTTTCCAAGTACTTCATGGCAGTAACGGCAGTTTACTTTGCTATGACACTGCCAGTCAGTTGGGACTAATCAAAGATGCTAACACACTCCACACAGCTCCAGAGCAGCCAGTGCAGCCACCACAGCCTATGACAACCTCAAGCCAGACGGAGATGAATGCAATAGGTCATCTGCTCACTGAGTATGGTGACCTCTTTTGTGGGATGGGAAAATTAAAGGACTTTCAAGTCAAGCTGCACATAAAGAAAGACGTTCCTCCAGTCACAGAACTCACAGAAGAGTACCTTTCCATATCAGAAAGCAAATTCAAGCTGAATTACAACGTTTAGAGGAACTTGACATCATCGCTGTAATTTGCCATGCCGAGAAGACTGCAGACCTCGCTGGCATTGGTTGGGGAAGCAGCATCATGTAGAACCTGAACCTTCTTGGGATCAGGAGAAAAAAACCCATCTGAGAATGTGTAACTGAAGAAGTTTAAAGTGGTTTGTGCGTAGGAGCCTTTGGCCTTCTTAAGAGTCAGGTTCTTCTCCTTAAGTCGCTGAAATGTTGCCCCTTAAAGCTTGATCATGGCTAGCCTTCGTTCTGCCAAACACCAGAATATAATCACTTAGAATAATGACTCTTGGGGTACCATCCAGGGCTTATTGAAATGAATTTTGAAATACTTCTGCTGCCGAGGAAAAACTCAGTCTTTCATAACGTTGCAGTCCTACATGAGTGAAGAATGTTGTGATATAATGATGATGGCTCCAGTTCCAGCTGATGATATCCACAGTTTAAATCCAGTTTTGAGAAGAACCTGGCTCTATTGAGCGTTTGTATTACATCATCTACTGTAGGTGTGAGATGTCTTTCTCGTTCGATGGCTTGATTTGGTATCCTCATGTCCACACAGATGCAAGTCCAGTGGGTCTTGGGGCCGTGTTGGCACAGAGAAATGGCCCATATGAACCAACCAGAGTGATAAGTTATGCAAGCAGAGCCATGTCACCCATCAATCAAAAATATTCACAAACCGAATAGCTCTCGCTATTGTGTGGGACTGTGAGCATTTTCACATGTATCTTTATGAGGCACCACTTACCTTTGTCAGTGACCACAATCCTTTGGAATGGATTTAAAATGACCCCAAATCCAAGCCGCCTGCTCGTATAGGAGTCTACGCCTTGAGCTTTATATTTGATAATACCTAGAATATCAAAATCAACTGCAGGCGGCAGATCCTTTTCCTATTTGGCGCCTAAACTCTGGAATAACCTACCTAACATTGTTCGGGAGGCAGACACACTCTTGCAGTTTAAATCTAGATTAAAGACCCATCTCTTTAACCTGGCTTACACATAACATACTAATATGCTTTTAATATCCAAATCCGTTAAAGGATTTTTAGGCTGCATTAATTAGGTTAACCTGAACCGGTAACACTTCCCATAACACCCTATGTACTTGCTACATCATTAGAAGAATGGCATCTACGCTAATATTTGTCTGTTTCTCTCTTATTCCGAGGTCACCGTAGCCACCAGATCCAGTCTGTATCCAGATCAGAGGGTCACTGCAGTCACCCGGATCCAGTACATATCTAGACCAGATGGTGGATCAGCACCTAGAAAGGACCTCTACATTCCCAGTGGAGACCAGGACAACTAGAGCCCCAGATACAGATCCCCTGTAAAGACCTTTGTCTCAGAGGAGCACCAGGACAAGACCACAGGAAACAGATGATTCTTCTGCACAATCTGACTTTGCTGCAGTCTGGAATTGAACTACTGGTTTCGTCTGGTCAGAGGAGAACTGGCTCCCAACTGAGCCTGGTTTCTCCCAAGGTTTTTTTCTCCATTCTGTCACCGATGGAGTTTCGGTTCCTTGCCGCTGTCGCCTCTGGCTTGCTTAGTTGGGGACACTTCATCTACAGCAATATCGTTGACTTGATTGCAAATAAATGCACAGACACTATTTAACTGAACAGAGATGACATCACTGAATTCAATGATGAACTGCCTTTAACTATCATTTTGCATTATTGACACTGTTTTCCTAATGAATGTTGTTCAGTTGCTTTGATGCAATGTATTTTGTTTAAAGCGCTATATAAATAAAGGTGACTTGACTTAACTTGGGCTAATGTATGCTATTGCTAAGACACTTGTGTTTCTTTTTTATTTTTAAACAACAATTACCGTGTTTTAAGTCTTGCTGTATTTGTCCTGGTTTTTCTGACCATTCAATGGTAGAAGCTTGTGTGTTTATTAAATCTGTGAAGCATAAGAGTGCATATTGGCATTGTTTTTGGACAATGTTTACTTTTCTTTTGGATGGGATGGAGAGTTCAAAAACATAATTTTACCTCAATACAGCAGTGGTGGGATGTTGGAAAGTTATAGATACAAAAACTATGTAATAAAGTATAATTCTAATGTCAGACATCCCAAGTCTCCCGGAAGTTTCGGGAGTCTCCTGCATATTGAAAGCGGCTCCCTGAGACCCGCGAATTAGTTAAAATCTCCCGGAATCTAGACCGAGCGAGCAAAAGCGCGCATGCAAAACAGATACTGTGTTTCAAACCGTGTAGCGCACGCACGGCAGAGAGGGAGAGGGAGCGAGAGACCTTGCGTGTGTGTGCTAATGTGCGTGTGTGCGAAGCGCATGTAAGACAGAGAGCATCCTGATTGGCCTGTTTCTGCAAATCAACCAATCAATTGTCAGTGTGGGCGGGCTTTTATCTTTACTCCCGAGTCCCGAACAAAATTAATCAGTTATGTCTATCTAGAAACAGGAGCACCATGGCAGAGGGAGAGTGCCACAAAACAAAAAAAGTATAAGACACATTTTACGGCAGACTACACGAAAGTGTACTCCTGTCTTATAGGTGTTAAACATAATGACAGTCTTGCTCAAGCATTGCCCATGGAGGGTTATGTGATTGCAAAAGGCATGTTGAGATGAGTTGACAAGTTTAATTTCATCTGCATATTATTCAGGCTAGTTGCCAAGGCTACATGAAAACAACAAACTCCTTAGACCTGTTTAAAGTTGCAATGGAAAATAAATAAATGCAGTTTACATAAATTGTATAAACAGATTATATAAATAGTAAAAGTAATCTACATATTTAAACATAATTAACGAATAATTACATAGGCCTATAGCTTATATAAATAATATTTTATGCTTTTATATCTTTTAGGGATCACAACATGTTAGGGAGGCTAAGCGCAGGGAAGGCTGCTCCAATATATCTCAGTTCTCCCATTCAGATTCAGGTGACTACAGCTGAGATCTATTTCCTTCCCTTTTTTTGGGGTGGGGGGAATACCTCCCTGAAATGACCTTTTGCAGGTTGGGATGTCTGTAATGTCACAAGAACAACTATTCAAAATATTCTAAATTTAGAAATGGATATCGTTGAGCTCCAAGTGTTGTGTGGAACCCATAGAGATCAAGGCCAAATTCAGACTCTTAAGGACAAAAAAGTATTCAGTGTTTAGGGTTTGTGGATTGGATGCATCTGATTAGGGTTTCTGATATTCAAAAAAGGGCTGTTAGCTTCTATAAAGAGATATATGCTTCTGAATGGGTGGAGGACAAGTCAACAAATCTATTCCTTTTAGATCTTCCACAGGTGACCGAGGAGTCTTGTGCTGGTTTGGTGCATCCTCTGGATGAACAGTGGATGAACTTTTTAAGGCACTGCAAAGTAGGACTGTAGTACTCGAGTCCGGTCAGCAGCGTCATACATCAGCAGCTTCATTAACGCACTCACAACAGACACGGAAGAGAAGACAATGCTGAATAAAGTTGTAATTTTTGCTATTTTTGGACCAAAATGTATTTTCGATGCTTCAACAAATTCTAACTAACCCTGTGATGTCACATGGACTACTTTGATGATGTTTTTCTTACCTTTCTGGACATGGACAGTAGACCGTACACACAGCTTCAATGGAGGGACTGAGAGCTCTCGGACTAAATCTAAAATATCTTAAACTGTGTTCTGAAGATGAACGGAGGTCTTACTGGTTTGGATTACATGAGGGTGAGTTATTAATGACATAATTTTCATTTTTGGATGAACTTACCCTTTAAGCAGCTGTCTGTCTGAAGGGGACTGCCAACAAGTTGTAGGAGAGCAGTTTTAACTCTGCTCCTGAAAAAAAGGTGACCTCAAAGAAGTCAAGAACTGGAGACCAGTGTCTTTGCTATGCATCAACTACAAGGTTTTGTCAAAAACTTTGGCCAATAGACTAAAGGGACTTATTTGGGCAGGTCATCCATATGGATCAGTCCTATTGTGTACCCAACAGCTCAATAGTGGACAACATATATTTAATTCAAGATGTTTTTGAAGTATCCAGACTTTTTAATCAAAAGGTTGGTCTGATTTCCATGGAGCAGGAGAAGGCTTTTGACTGGGTGGAACATCAGTTTTTATGGTATACTCTTGAAGATTTTGGAGTTTGTTGCTATGATTAAAGTGCTCTATTGTGAAATTTAAAGTATACTGAAAGCAGGCACGTGCACGGGGGGGGGGGGGGGGGGGTGGGGGGCGTTGCCACTAGGTGCCCAAAGTGCCCTTTTGTCAAAGCAAAATTTCCTAAATTTTTTTGTCATAACATACAGTTTGGTGAATTCCTGCCCATGCCCAATCTAAATATTAGTAAAATTTCTGAATAATAATTTAGCCATCAATAAAATGACCCACATGATGACCTTTCACCTGACGATGACGACCTCATCCGACCGGGACGATTCCTCACGCCGCGCGCGCATTTTTTAATTGCCAGAGGATATTTTCAACAAGCTGGTAAGTGGTGTTTCATTCTCAGCGAAGTGATTTTGATGTTTATTTACTTATTATTATTTTACAAGAACGACGTTATGTGAGAACATGCAGATATGTTGTTTATATTGCGGTGTGTAGCCTGTAGTGTAGAAGTAACGCTAGCGTGCTGTTTGAGGGAGAAACCTTTCACAGGCATCGAGGGCAGAGGCGTCATGCCCATTCGAAGTGAGGGAGCACGTGCCCCCTCAGATTTCTGAGCCAAGTGGATTTTAAATGCAGCTTCCAAAAGACACACACAAAAAAAAATTGCCTATTAATCTTTTTTTATATATTTGATACAATCACAGCGGTGTGATTAGATCGTTCAGTGCACAGCATCAGCTGCTAAATTCAAATCAGCGTTCGCTGGCTGGCGCTGAGCCAGAGACAGAGAAACCAGGCTCAGCTGGGGGGCCAGTTCTCCTCTGACCAGACGAAACCAGTAGTTCAATTCCAGGCTGCAGCAAAGTCAGATTGTGCAGAAGAATCATCTGTTTCCTGTGGTCTTGTCCTGGTGCTCCTCTGAGACAAGGTCTTTACAGGGGATCTGTATCTGGGGCTCTAGTTGTCCTGGTCTCCACTGTCTTTCAGGGATGTAGAGGTCCTTTCTAGGTGCTGATCCACCATCTGGTCTGGATACGTACTGGATCCGGGTGACTGTAGTGACCCTCTGATCTGGACACAGACTGGATCTGGTGGCCACAGTGACCTCGGAACAAGAGAGAAACAAACAAATATTAGCGTAGATGCCATTCTTCTAATGATGTAGCAAGTACATAGGGTGTTATGGGAAATGTTCCCGGTTCTGGTTTACCTAATTAATGCAGTCTAAAAATCCTTTAATGGATTTGGATATTAAAAGCATATTAGTATGTTATGTGTATGCCAGGTTAAAGAGATGGGTCTTTAATCTAGATTTAAACTGCAAGAGTGTGTCTGCCTCCCGAACAATGTTAGGTAGGTTATTCCAGAGTTTGGGCGCCAAATAGGAAAAGGATCTGCCGCCTGCAGTTGATTTTGATATTCTAGGTATTATCAAATTGCCTGAGTTTTGAGAACGTAGCGGACGTAGAGGATTATAATGTAAAAGGAGCTTATTCAAATACTGAGGTGCTAAACCATTCAGGGCTTTATAAGTAATAAGCAATATTTTAAAATCTATGCGATGCTTGATAGGGAGCCAGTGCAGTGTTGACAGGACCGGGCTAATATGGTCATACTTCCTGGTTCTAGTAAGAACTCTTGCTGCTGCATTTTGGACTAGCTGTAGTTTGTTTACTAAGCGTGCAGAACAACCACCCAATAAAGCATTACAATAATCTAACCTTGAGGTCATAAATGCATGGATTAACATTTCTGCATTTGACATTGAGAGCATAGGCCGTAATTTAGATATATTTTTGAGATGGAAAAATGCAGTTTTACAAATGCTAGAAACGTGGCTTTCTAAGGAAAGATTGCGATCAAATAGCACACCTAGGTTCCTAACTGATGACAAAGAATTGACAGAGCAACCATCAAGTCTTAGACAGTGTACTAGGTTATTACAAGCAGAGTTTTTAGGTCCTATAATTAACACCTCTGTTTTTTCAGAATTTAGCAGTAAGAAATTACTCGTCATCCAGTTTTTTATATCAACTATGCAATCCATTAGTTTTTCAAATTGGTGTGTTTCACCGGACTGCGAAGAAATATAGAGCTGAGTATCATCAGCATAACAGTGAAAGCTAACACCATGTTTCCTGATGATATCTCCCAAGGGTAACATATAAAGCGTGAAGAGTAGCGGCCCTAGTACTGAGCCTTGAGGTACTCCGTACTGCACTTGTGATCGATAGGATACATCTTCATTCACTGCTATGAACTGATGGCGGTCATATAAGTACTATTTATAAGCACTGTTAAATTCATCCAAAGGAATTTTTATGTTGACGATGGACTGGTTTGCACTACATCCGACACTGAAGCAATCCAACTGATTAAGGAAGCGAGAGACCTTTGTAGCACAGGCAAGCTTAGACTACACAAATTTATCTCCAACAGTTAGGAAGTATTGAAATCAGTACCAAAGGACGAGTGTGCAGAAAGTGTCAAGGACATGGATATGGCTTTGGGAAAGCCACTTGTGGAAAGAGTTCTTGGCGTTCAATGGTGTGTATCCTCTGAAGAATTCCAGTTCAGAGTGATCATCAAAGGAACACCCAAACACCAGAAGAGGAGTACTCTCTACAGTTGCATCCATCTACGATCCATTGGGGTTCGTAGCTCCTTTTATTCTCTGTGGAAAGCAGATCCTACAACAACTGTGACGAGACAAAGTAACTTGGGATGAGCCACTCCCAAAAGAGCTAAGAGCAAAGTGGGAAATCTGGCTACATGATCTTCGAAACTTATCTAATGTAAGGATCAGAAGATGCTATATCCCAGATAACTTTAAAGATGTCAAGCAGTACGAACTTCACCACTTCTCGGACGCAAGTGTCATAGGTTATGGGGAATGTACTTACCTCAGAGCAATCGATGTCAAGGGAGATGTTCACTGCACACTAGTCATGGGAAAAGCACGGGTTGCTCCTACCAAGGTAACCACAGTGCCACGGCTTGAGCTATCGGCTGCAGTTGTAGCAGCAAGAACAAGTGTTATGCTAAGAAATGAGCTTGAAATATAGGGTCTTCAAGAACATTTTTGGACTGACTCAAAGGTGGTCCTCAGCTATATAAACAATGATGCCAAACGGTTTCATGTGTTTGTAGCGAACAGAATCCAAAGAATCAAGTCTACTACAGATCCTGCACAATGGAACTTTGTAAAGTCTGAAGATAATCCTGCGGATCATGCGTCAAGAGGTCTCTGCAGATCAGCTTGTTGCTTCAAATTGGTTTACTGGCCCAGATTTTTTATGGGAAAAAGAGCTACCCAGAGGAGATGTTATGGTGGGAGAAGTCTATGATGATGATCCGGAACTTCGAAAGGTGAGAGGAGGAGAGGTCATTGTTAGACCGCCTAACAAAGTTCTCTGACTGGAAAAGAGCTGTCAAGGCTATTGCTCTTCTAAAGCGCCATGCTAAGCAGATCAAGGGCATCAAGGATAAAGTAAGTGGAGCTACAAGTATTGAGGAAAGGAAGGAAGCAGAGCTTTTTATAATTAAGTTGGTTCAGAGGAAAGCATTCAGCAGTGAAATCAGATATATAGAAAAAGGCAAGGAAGTAAAACCCAAAGACAAAGTAAACAAACTACACAAACGGAGTCCGTTTGTAGATGAGCATGGTGTGCTTAGGGTTGGAGGACGATTGACAAGATCTATTCTTCATCCACATGTCAAGCATCCTGCCATTGTGCCAAATAAGAGTCATGTATCATCGTTGCTTATTAAGCATTACCATGAAAGGGTGTATCATCAAGGAAGAGGAATAACTGCCAATGAATTACAATCCAATGGAGTATGGGTCATAGGATGCAGCAGTGCTGTTGCCTCACATATTTACAAGTGCACAACATGCAGAAAGTACAGAAGGAGCACACAAGATCGAAAAATGGCGGATTTGCCAGAAGAAAGAATGGAAATGACATCTCCTTTAGAGCCATACATATTGAAATGCTTGATGACCTCACTACAGATACCTTTATCAACGCATTGCATGGATTCATTGCAATACGCGGACATGTAAGACAGTTGAGATGTGATCAAGGCACTAACTTCGTAGGTGCAAGAGTTCTTGAATGCAATGAAGAATTTGGATCATGAACGGTTGAAGAAACATGAATGTGAGTTCGTAATGAACTTCCCTTCATCGAGCCATATGGGAGGCATATGGGAGAGACAAATAAGGACTATCAGAAGTGTTTTAACTGCAATCCTTGACCAGTCTGCTAAATGACTCGACAGTGCCTCTCTCAGAACCTTTCTGTATGAAGTGATGGCTATTATAAATAGCAGACCTCTGACAACCAAGCATTTAAATGACCCAACAAGCCTTGAACCTCTCACGCCCAATTATATTCTTATGATGAAGTCTAACATAATATTCCCACCTCCAGGTGAATTTGTGAGTCAGGATCTATACTTACGCAAGAGATGGCGTCAGGTGCAGTTTTTGGCAAATGAATTTAGGTCAAGGTGGAAGAAGGAGTATCTCTTTAATCTTCAACAAAGACAAATATGGCAGAAAGAGAAGAGAAATACGAAGGTAAATGACATTGTTATCCTGCAGGAGGACAGTTCTCCACGTAACCAATGGAGATTGGCAAGAGTGACAGAGGTGTATCCGAGCCCTGATGGAAAGGTTCGAAAGGTGAAACTGTTAATTAGTGACTCGACCTTGCTCAAAATTGACGGTCGAATATTCCCTCTAAAAAATACACGAATATTCGAACTATTCGAACATCTGGTTGCGCATGTTGTCAATGACGCGCATTACGTCAATAACAGGACAAAATAATACAAAGAGACAAAACTACTTGTATAGGTAGTCTATTTAAGTTTAAGCATATATGACAACGTATTACCTACACAAAAACAAGGAAATCAACTAATGGCCAAGACTGCAGACCTCACGCTCTCTCACCCTCACGTTCTCTGCGCATAATGGTTTAAATGAACAAACACATTTTTGTGCAAGCAATTTAAGGTCGCGACTGTTGTCCCAAATATAGCAGGCTTCATTCAGTGATTGAAACAAATATTAATATTAATTGAAGTTTTACAGCATATAGAACTGACATTGAATGCTCCGAGCGAGCTGTGCTGTGGTAAACATGGAACTTTTCCTTGACATGAAACAATAAATAATCAAACCTCGGATCCATTGCTTGACAGAACTCCCCGAAGCGTGCCCCATCCGCGATACTGATCGGTCTCATGTCCTTACAAATGAACGAAATTATTTTATCCGTTATGGCCTCTTGTCGTGTTGCAGACAAAGAGCTTGTGGCGGGCGATGCAAAGTAACGTTAAGTGTCAAGACGTGACTGTTTAGCTGGAGTTCCACACATTATGCCATGCTCATTTGGGTGCACATTTTTGAGATGTGACCTCATGTTGCTAGTGGTCGAATGGTATGCTAACTGTATCTTAAAAAGCTTGCATACAACAATCTCGCGGGTCAACAATTTTACCTCATTTTCTCTGCTGCGGTCGAGTTGGGCTCTGCACTTGCTGTCATCTTCCATGAAGACGCGTCAACTTTCAGCAGTGATGCTGTGCCAGACAGTGCGACTCCTGTGAGGCTGTGACCTGTCCCTAAACCCTCAGGCGCACTAGCGCGCCCACTCGCAAAGCAGACAACCACGCCTCTACTAACGCGGGCCTTTTTTTCCACTTTTTCTTTTTTATTCGAATATTAATTTTCACCTTCGAAATTCATTTTTTAAAAACTATTCGAATACATATTCGAATTTAGAATATTCGTTGACAGCCCTACTGTAGACCTCTCACGACTGTTTTAAAGACAGCTCATTATTTCCATTCACTCCACCCCCTCCCTTCTGGGCTCCTTCCAAAGCCTCTACTATGGCTTGCTAAGTAATGTTATGTTAGCTATATTACGCAGCTACGTGTGCTAATGACACATGCTTCATGAAAAAAATATGTATAATCAAAATACAAAAAGAAAGATTTACCTGTCCAGCAGAAATAAAGCCATCAAGGAGTCACTTTTTAGCCCCTTGAGTTCCCTCAGTTCTCGCCATCGCTGGAAAGCCACTCCGATATTTACTCGCATTTTATTTCTTTGTTTATCCAAAGACTTTTTGTTCATTGCCTTTTCTTGTACTGTTACTGTCTTCCTTTTTTGCCTGGTTTGCCTTCACTAACTGCGTAGGCTGGTACTGTGAATTTTGCTTGCTGTTTCTCTGCCATTGTTTTGGTATTCCTAGGATCCGTGCCTGTTGAATTCCTCCAATCAAACGTGCGCGCGCAAGTGGGCAGGTCATGTGTGGCAAAAGGGTGGTTGCCATGGTTGCGAGAGAGTGACAGTCGCCTAAGCCAATCCTATGTTTCGTCCCGAAATGGAAATAATGAGCTGTGTTTAATACAGATTAAACGGTCTAGAGTCACTCGATTTTTATACTCTTTTTATCAGAGTACTTACATTTTAATTATGCATTGATATATATAGAAAGTTTAAACAAATTTGGAAGAAAGTTGTTTATACATGTATTACCTACCCTGCCTTTAAGCAAAACATGGTCAGGTCCCTAATTATTATTTTTTTTAAATCAATTTCACTGGTAGCTTACAGTATGAAGAATTTTTGGGTATAATATTTCACAGATCACTATTTTGCCATACTCACTTACATAAATGAACTAGTGGCCTGCACCCACTAGTAAAACAAATTGGATTTTTGGATTGACTTTGGATAAATTCTTGTTAAAACTACAAAGTAATTCAATCAAGAGCAGTGAGTGATTTACTTTCATTTTCATACATTAAAGACACTGACAGCAGAGCTAGTAAATTAGGCGCGGTCACTTTAAGAGACAAACGCATCCATTATAATGATACACATCCGATTTTTTTGCAACTCTTTACTTTCACTTAAGACATAACCACATACTTTTTTTTCGAACACACTTTGCAAGACGGGTATTTTGACGTATTTTGTTTGTATTTGTTGTCGGTACAAAAGCAAGAAGACTTTGAGACGCGTCTCTGCTTGCTCGCTCTGAACACCAGAACACAGCGCTGCTGAATTGAGCTTTTTCACTTTTCGCTCTTTTTTCTGTTTATTTAAACTGCGATGTGTATTTGTTTGTTCAGGTGCAGGAGGACGTGAGCGTCCTGAAGGAGAGCTCGGTTCAGTGTTGCTGTTCGTGAGACGCGGCTCTCTCTCTCGTGCAGACCGAACACAGCGCGAGTCACCAGCTGCTCAGTTCAGCTTTCCCGCATCGCGGGGCTGAAGCCAACTTGATGTGTTGAATGCTCGGAGCACGTTATAAAACGTATTCTTAAAATACACATTTCTGTTTTAATAAATGTTCATATTAAATCATAGCATAACACATAAGTAGGTACAAAAATAATCAGTGATGCATATGTGACCATTTTGGTCGCAGTGTAGTTCCCTGCTTTGTTGTGCAGCGCCGATCATTCGCTGTGACGTTCAGCCTGACAGAGAAAATCTCACAAGCACATATAAACACTCATTTTCATGTGTATAATATATTCTTCTAATTGTTTTGTGCCGTTTCGCTGCAGTGTTTTAATGTGAAAGGCTGTAAATTCTCTATGTGGACTTCAAGTGTTCAGAGAAATACATCGTGAGCTCTCGGCCAGTTGGCTGCCGCGAATATATCATGTTATTACTTTAAACAGTTCAGAAACATCTGAATTTAGCTCTTGGTGTGTTCTAAAGGGTAGTAATATATATTCGCCATAATATTTTATTTTTAAAAGGTCTTAAATAAGAATAGATTAGCTCGTTGTGAGCTCAGTGGAGACTGAGCTGCCTGAGCTGACAAGCCGTGATTCTTCTCTCGTCTTTCTGACTGCTCTCTGCCCAGAAATCAATTATTAATGAGCCCTGACCCCTGTAATAATCAGATATGTTGGTTTAGCTTGTCAGTTTGAGGGAAATTGTATTATTTACTTGTATTGACCGATTTAAAAGTGAAATTAAACCTTAGAACGGGTATTGCAACTGTAGGGGCGCAATTTTTCTCAGACAATGTAAGTCTATGGGTAATGTATTTTTACATTAAAAAATTAATAAAAAAAAAAGTTAAGTCTGATCACTCTGAAAAGATATAGCAACAAGCACCGCTCTATCCCGCCGGTGTCTGCCGAGTTTGGGGCTTGTGGCTTTAAAGCCCTAGGAGGAGAAGCGTTTAGAATTTTTAGTCTCAGAAAAATAATAAGAAGGAGAAGTTTAAACAACATAATTAAGTATTTCCACAGGTTCATTACTTGTATATAAACACAATAATTAGTCAATTACAGGCCTAAGCCAATAATGTACTCAGGTTATTGCAACTAGCATACGAAATATTATGACAACAGTCATCCTTCAATTCTTCAAAAATATTAAATGAGTTTAGTTTAAACACAGATATCAGCACCCATGTGATGACGGAATAAATTACTGCTCATATACGGCATTCGCGTTGAACAAGAGTGAATGATTTGTCCAGGGTTTTTTTTCCTCTCATGTTTTTGTAATATCAGGGAAGCCAGAATGCACATGCATCAACAGAAACATTTATTTGCTGAACCCTGTTTTTTTTTACGTGCCATTTATAGCAAGCCATATTACAGATGATATTACAGATGCTTTGTCAGATTTAAGCTGAAGCGCGTGCCGAACCGTGTGTGGTGAACCGAACGGTTCAGTTTTTTTCAGCGAACCGTGCCACCTCTATTACCTCAATAATTAATCAATTACAGGCCTACAACAATCATGCCCAAGCAGACGGATATAAGTACATCTCATCACACCGGCACCCGCGTCTAAATCAGTTGTATAGTCTGGTTTTCAGTCTAAAACAGTTGCGTCAAGTCTAAATGTCTCGTCTGTTTTGGGAGGTGCGCTCGCAGTCAGCGGAGGCTCGCGCTGCAGTGCCAGGCGAAAGTATAAAGAAAGCAGTTGTTTTACAGACATTATATGTAAACTATAGGCTATTTGATTGGACAGATATACCCCTCTTCCTCCGCTAGACACAATTTACTACACACAATAGGCTCACACATGGTGCATTTTAAATTAATAATAATGAATTTAAATTTTTTTTTTTTTTTTTCAGATTTTGAAAAATCTTCGCGATCGACTTAAAATGCTTCCAAGATCGACTTGTCGACCGCCTGTCTTTACCCCTCCATTTCACTTGTTTTGGGTGGATTCGAGGACTGCTCACCTCTCAGGTATGTGTGAACTGTTCTGTGGAAAGCGCATTGATGTGTGAGCACATTGTCCCAGCTTAGTTATGAGCTGAACATTTTAGCAAGTGATGCATATATTTTAGTGGTGTTTTTCTTTGTTTGTATTTGGCTTAGGATTATCCTTTTCATTCGTGGTGATAGTTTTTTCCGCTGGAGCTACCATTATAGCCCTGTTGCTTTTCTGCTGCTATACTGCGAGAACATCATATCTCCCCACTCATAGAGGGGATTGTTGCTGTCTGGTTTCACTGATTTATATAATTTTATTTTTATTTTGGGGTTGACGCTCACTGGTGTTTAGAACAGGAGCGCAAAACTATGTGTTTGCTCTGTGCGAGCCTGTCTCCCCTGTTGTTTGAATTGAGTTAACTTGTTTAATTTTAAATCTGATATTTGTTTTAATTTAATTTAATAATTTTAAATTAAATATTTGTGATTTCTTATTAAGTGTTACTATTTTCTGCTTTAAGGCTATACTGTGATACCATTCAACTGTGTTTGATTGTAATACATTTTTTGAAGTTGTATATATATATATATATATATTTTTTTTTATTATTTCCTTCCAGGTGCTGGGGTCCCACAGGTGAAGGATTTCTTGTGGTGGTGGTGGTGCTGCTCCTCCTCCAAACATTTGCCGTGTGACACTTTTGAAGCATTTTGGTGGTGTGATCTGAGTACACGGTGGTGTGTGTGTGTGTGTGTGTGTGAGTGTGCTTTTGGCTAACTTGCTTAGTGATCACTCCTCCTGTGGTGTACCTCAGCCCTTTATGTCTGTGGTTTTTGTGTCTTTAGCCCCTTTCACACTGCACGTCAGACCCGGCATACTGCCGGAACATTGCCAGGTCGCCTTCTGTGTGAAAGCAAAACTGATTCTGGGATCGATCCCGGGTCGGGGACCTAGTAACATTGCCGGGTTCAGTCCTGGGACGAGCGCTGTGTAAACAAAAGCCAGATATAATGCTGTGTCGTAGTGATGACACACGTTATCGCGCTACTCTTTTACCGGCTGTTTTGAAGGAAGATCAATGTTCGCGACAAAAAAATATGTGCAAACTGTAATGAACCAGAGATCAGTTAGTTCCTCACTTTCCGCGCTGACGCCGAGATCGTTCGCTTGCTTCAGTGAAAGTATAACGTGCCTAATGTTTTCGACTCGTACATTACACATAATCCTGATGTCACGTGTCGTTACGGGATCTTTACGGGTTGTGTGTGAACGCACGCACATATCCCGGGTAATCACTGGCAGTGTGAAACAGCAAAATCTAGTGACCCAGGAACAATTGCCGGAACACTTTACCCGTGTATTTGCCGGAATCGCTGTGTGAAAGGGGCTTTTGTAAGCTGCGTAAGTATTAGTTGGAGTTTTTTTTTGTGTATTTGAAACTTTATTAGCCATACATCTTTTCCAAGCCTTAAGATGCTGCCTTGTACATTGACTGCATTTTAATGTGATATGTCTTCTTGCTTTAAATTCAATTTTGTATTCATACAAATTTTGTACTGTTGATACCCACGTTTCTGCCTACCAGTTTTTTAGAGAGTCGAACCTGGGTGACCTAATCACAATCTTGTAGGTGTCATTTATATGTCCCTGGGTGAAATTCCCATGGGTGGCGTAGTCGAAATTCCTTGTATTTAAATCCTGTTTCGCTTCCCGCCACAATCTGGCGCAGTCGGCAGAAGATGTGGGTATTGTGTTTGTTAGTTTAATATTTTTGATATTCTGTATTTCTTTCTCTTTTGCAGAAACCACATAGCCGCAGTCTTTCTTTCATTATTTTTCATTTTATTTTTTGCATGATTCACAATCATGGACGATGAACTACGTGAGTTAAGAGAATTAGTAGTCCAACTGAAGGCAGACAAAGAAAGATTACGACAGGAGCAAGTGCCGGTTGCACAGCCTGGTCCATCTGGTGCTCCGATACCTGCAGCTGGGGACCCTCCACCCACTGGTTCAAGTGTAACGGAGTGATTAGTTTTTATTCCTCGTGACAGAAAGTGTCCAAAATAGGTAGGTAGGTCCGGCATTTTCATCGATGAATGGGTGGAGGAGGTCCAGGCCTAAAATGTCAATCACCTTATGGCATGCCTAACTGTGGCCTTATGGCTTATGGCATGAAACTTTGCTGCACAATCAATTCATGGAATATGTTAATGATGGTTCTCTCCAATGTGAATTAACACAGCTAGTCCGTCGCCAACCCACTGCTATGTTGTTGGATGTTCGCAGTGAAGCTATTTTCTGGTAATGGGAGGGAGTGCCGGGGGGAACACGCGGTTGAAGTCAGTCCGTTCCTTCTGCTTATGGTATCCAGTATGGAGTACAGGTACATCAGAACACAGGGAGTAATGCCATTTCAACAACATCTGAATTGAGCGAATTACGAGAATTGATGAAAAAAGCAGCAACAACAATTGAATCAATTGACTCAAAGTATAGCTCAATTTCAAAATCTCCAGCTGCAAATGCGATCATCCCACCTAATCAGATTATTTGTAGAAGGTGTCAACAACCTGGTCATTTTGCCAGGGATTGTGATGGAGAGTGGCGACCATCTCGTTTTCCACCAGCACTTGCCGATTCCTTTGAGTGCACAATCATCTAGACAATTGTCGGGATAACTAGTTCCTTGCGCTCAAGTGGGATAGTGACTGAAAGGTTCCGGGAGTACCTACTAGGGCATAAGTGTATAGTGTATACCGATAATAATCCTCTTAGCTACCTGACCTCTGCCAAGTTAGGGGCAATGGAACAGCGTTTGGCTGCCCAGTTGGCTGCCTTTGACTTTGAACTCAAATATAGATCAGGTAAGTGCAACCACAATGCTGATGCCTTGTCGTGTCAAAATTTTCTGTTGATGGGAGGTCAGGATTTGTGCCTGGGTGCCACTGTCCCAGTAGTGTTGCGTCAAGCCACCCAATGTGGTTTGACAACTCGGGTGAATCAAATTTCATAATTTCCTTGTCCCACCAGTGATATGTGTATGCAGCAGGAGGCAGATTCAGTCATCAGGGAGCTGTTGGTGTTCTGGAGGTGGAATTCACCCCCTAGCTCTAAGGAGCGCAAGAAAACTTTCCAGGTCTGCTATGATTCTGTTTCGGCAGTGGGACCATTTGGTGGAGAATGATTGGGTGCTATATCGCCGGGTGTTTTTGCCCAGATGGTGGAGAGGAGGTTCTCCAAGTGCTATTGCCGGTGGCCATGAAGTCTGAAGTAGTGATTGAACTTCACCAACTGCACGGGTACCAGGGGGTGGAGCGCACCACCCAGCTGATACAGCAGCGATGTTATTGGCCACGGATATCCTAGGACATTGCCCGCTGGTGCCAAGAGTGTGAGAGGTGCCAGTGTGCTAAGGGTTATCAGCCCAACCATGCTAGCTTCATGGGACATTTGTTGACCGCACGGCCAAATGAGATTTTAGCTTTATATTTCATGTTGTTGGAGCCCTCAAGTACTGGCCTTGAAAATGTTTTGGTCATTACAGACATTTTCACCAAGTACTCCTTGGCTGTACCTACTAGGGACCAACGAGCTGAGACTGTGGCCCAGGTCCTGGTAGTCTAATTGTTTAGCAAATTTGGGGTGCCTGGTCAGATCCATTCAGACCAAGGCCGTAATTTTGCTTGGTAGGGTTGAAAAACCACTGGCAGGTAGTGTGCATATGTGGGTCCTGGAGCATCAGGATCAGTTGCAGGTTACTTTTGAGGGTGCTTATGAGCGTCGGAAGGCCAGGTCGGAAGGCCAGGCATGATCTGCAGGTACGAGAAACTCCACTGAAGGAGGGTCAGTTGGTCTACCTCTGCGACCAAAGTGTGAGAGGTAAATACAAAACCCACGACCTGTGGAGTTCAGTGGTGTACCAGATCTTGAAAGCACCAAAGGAAGGGGGTGCGCTGTATACAATTGCCCCCGCCACAGATTTAGGTAAAGTAAAGCACATGCACCAATCCTTGCTAAAAACTCTGATTGGTAGAAACCTTTTCCCCGTCTTGCAGGACAATCTGGTAGTTGAATCTGTGCAGTCGCGCAGAGAGGAGGAGTTAGATGAGGGAGATTTGTTTGTTTTTGGTGCCAGAAACTGTCTAATAAAATCTTTCATTGGATAATAAGAATTTAAAATGGGGGGGGGGGGGTATAATTATGAAATAAATGTTTTTCTCTAATACACACTGGCCACAATTAAGGACACCCCTAGAAATTCTTATGAGTAAAATATCTCTGAAATATATTCCAATTCATATTCACAATTTTGAGTACTCCAGGGTGATTATAAACATGAAATTATCCAGCCATTGTTTCCTGTTTAACAGAAATATAAATAGGGAGGAAAACAAAGACCAAATGCCCTTAATCATCCATCAAAATGAAATAAAACAAAGAATATATTTCTAATGTGCAGCAAAAGATAATTGAGCTTCACAAATTGGTGAAGTGGCTTTAAGAAAAGAGCTAGAGCAGTGAAAATACCCATTTCCACCATCAGGGCAATAATTAAGAATTTCCAATCGACAGAAAATGTTACAAAACTGCCTGGAAGAGGACATGTCTATATCGTCCTAATGTGTAGTAAGGAGGAGAGTTTGAGTAGCTATAGACTCTCCAAGGATCACAGATGGAGAACTGCAGAAAATAGTTGAGTCTCAGGGTCAGAAAACCTTTAAGAAAATTGTCAAACAGTACCTTCATCACCACATGTTGTTTAGGAGGGTTTCAAGAAAAATTCTCCTAGCTCATCCAAAAACAAACTCCAGCATATTCATTTATCAGACCTGACAGGAACTTTAAATGGGACTGGCTTCTATGATCAGATGAAACTACAAAATGAGCTTTTTAGCAGCAAACACTCAAGATGGGTTTGATGGGTTAAAAAGTACCCCATGTGTACAATTAAATATACTGCTGTATTTTTAATGTGGTGGGCCTATATTTCTGCTGGAGGTCCTGGACATCTTGTTTAGATACATGGCATCATGGATTATATCAAATACCAACAGATAAAAAATCAGTAAGTGACTGACTGTTAGAAATCTTATAACACACACACCCACACACATACAGTACAGAGCAAAAGTTTGGACACACCTTCTCATTCCAAGAGTTTTCTTTATTTTGATGACTATGAAAATTGTAGAGTCACACTGAAGGCATCAAGGGCTATTTGAGCAAGAAGGAGAGTGATGGGGTGCTGCGCCAGATGACCTGGCCTCCACAGTCACCGGACCTGAACCCAATCCAGATGGTTTAGGGGTGAGCTGGACCGCAGACAGAAGGCAAAAGGGCCAACAAGTGCTAAGCATCTCTCTGGGAACTCCTTCAAGACTGTTGGAAGACCATTTCAGGTGACTACCTCTTGAAGCTCATCAAGAGAAAGCCAAGAGTGTGCAAAGCAGTAATCAAAGCAAAAGATGGCTACTTTGAAGAACCTACAATATGACTTATTTTCAGTTGTTTCACACTTTTTTGTTATGTATATAATTCCATATATAATTCCACATGTGTTAATTCATAGTTTTGATAACCTTCAGTGTGAAACTACAATTTTCATAGTCATGAAAATAAAGAAAACTCTTTGAATGAGAAGGTGTGTCCAAACTTTTGGTCTGTACTGTATAAACACACACACACATATATATATACATATATACACTTTTGTTATTGAGATGTACTCAAAGATCTAAGACTTTTTCTATGTACACAAAAGGCCTATTTTAATTTTGCCAGCCTAAGGCACACCTGTGCAATAATCCTGCTGTCTAATCAGCATCTTGATATGCCACACCTGAGAGGTGGATGGATTATGCTCACTAACACAGATTTAGACAGATTTGTGAACAATTTTTGAGAGAAATAGGCCTTTTGTGTACACAGAAAACATCTTAGATCTTTGAGTTCAGCTCATGAAAAATAGGGGCAAAAACAAAAGTGTTGCGTTTATAATTTATATATATATAAACATAAATTCAGACCAACACAAAATACTATTACAGTTGATGAAGCTACTTTTTCCAAGTCATGAAAAAAAAGTTTTAAATGCATTTTCTACTTTTTATTCCATCTAGTCACATTATATGGATCTATAAAGCATCCAATTTACATTAAGGAATCACTTCTCAACTCTCATTAAAAATGTGATGACAAAACATCCTACATAAGTGATGTTTATAGGAGTGAACCTAACATTTTCAGAATATCATAGCTAAAATTTTGTGTTATTTTGAAAAGCAAATGTACTTTTATCTACCATTTTACCAATCTGAATATTTCTGCATAAGCAAGTATCATTTTAGGCTTGTGTTTTTACAGCTGTGCTTTTTGATACACAAACAAAGTACCCTCATGGTATTTCATTGAAAAAGGGATATTTTCTTGATGTAATGCAGAATATTTACATGTACACAAATGCTTATTCTTCCATAAAGATATTCTAGAGTGTTACCGACAGCACTGGATTTTAAGCATCACATTACATTATCTAGACCTACACACAAAGTATTAGAGTAAAAGGGTCCAAGATAAATCATTCAGATACACAATTCAGATCACACACATATATATATATATATATATATATATATATATATATATATATAATTAACAAAAAAACCCCAAGCACATTCCAAAAATTCCCCTTAACAATAGGTGTAATTAGACATGAATATGGGTCAGAAAAATAAATGAACAATTGAGCTGTCTTGCTCTATTAGTGTATTATATTCAGTATGTACATTAAGTGGAATAATCAAAGAACATGATATTTATGAATTCAACACATTCAATTCAACAGTTAAGACATGGCAATATGTTACAATGTTGTATTTGAAAGAAAAATCTATATACAACGAGACATTCATCGTTGCAAAGCATTTAAGATACATTTCAAAATAATTTTTCCCCCAATGTGTAAATATTTGCAGATAATCAATTCAATATACAATTTAAAGGGGTCATGTGATGCAATTTAAATTTAACCTTTCTCTTTTGAGTATTACAAGCTTTTGGTGCATAAAGATCTGTAAAGTTGCAAAGACTCAAGTTTCAAACCCAGAGAGATATTCTTTATAAAAGTTGACTTGTTCAAGCCCTCCTAAAACACCTCGTTTAAACACGCCCCCACATATCTACATCACTGTGGGAATATTTGCATAACCCCGTCATAACGTTTACGCAAAGAAAGAAGGTGTAACTTTAATTCTTGCTATAGTATTGTTGCCACTCCGCCATGTCGTTGGAGACATTGTGTTTTGTTGTGAAAGCGAAACTACTTCGTTTGGTCATCATGCCTAGAGCTGATCCATGCTGGTCGCTGAG
Organism: Carassius carassius; assembly: GCF_963082965.1. Taxonomy (NCBI): domain Eukaryota; kingdom Metazoa; phylum Chordata; class Actinopteri; order Cypriniformes; family Cyprinidae; genus Carassius; species Carassius carassius. Next base: position 858,079 of record NC_081799.1, read on the forward strand.
GAAATACATCAACTTCGCACTGTGGATCACCGGATGGGCTTTCACTGTGGACAAAGCAGAGTCTAGCCCGGGGTTGTGCCGTTCTCAAACCCGCCGGCCGTTCCTCACTCAAGCCTGCAGTATGTTTCCTGAACCTGCAGACTAGCCTACAATGGGTCTGTACTCAAAGGCTGTTCTATAAAGTGGGGCAGTTCCAACTTTGCAAAGACAGTCTGGCGCTTCTGACTCACAGTCCGTAAATACATGTTTTATATTTAAAGGATTTGCCACTGATTATACAAACACGAGTTTTAAGCAGTGTAGAATAGAGGTTGTTGTTTGTTGTCTTCCGATCACAAATGCAGACATGGTTTTATTTTTACGCAACATGATACGCAACGCAACTCATAAAGAGACCGTATAATTCTTAATAATCAGAAATTATGTCCACACTGGATGCAACAAATGCCTAATTTGTAATGGGTTTTATTGGTTTTGTCTTGTTGCCGGGAGACGGCATCACAGTATGGCGTAACATTTCCCTCACGCGCAGGCATTCAGCCAATCACAATGCACTGGATAGCTGGCAACTCACTGTACACCTTGCTTTTCAGAACGACACGCTTTTAAACTATTTGACACGTTTCAGAAAGGCGGGGCATAGAAGGGCAACATGTTCTTTTTAACAACGTCATATGACCCATTTAAAAGAGGGACCAAAAACAAAAACACAACAGAGCACCCTCAAGAGAATCTGTGTGCGTCTAATTCTTTGTCAAACATACTATGCTGATATTAAGTTTGTGTTTTTGATCATAAAAATATTTGTTTTGTTTTTGTTTATCATGATAAAGCCATCCAACATATCAAACATGAACAAAAATATTAAAGAAATTAAAATAATAATAATAAAAAAATGTGCTCATTTAAATGAACAAATACACTTTGGAAGACTAGAATATGTTAATTATATTTTACAAATGAATAAAATAGTCTAAGTTCACAAACTGACAGAGTGGGTAAATGTACAGTAATGTATAATATAAGTTAAGTTCATTTTTAACAAACATCGACATCAACTATAATGGAAGGAATTAAAAGGCTTTGTGACTTGTGGTAAGCAAGGCAAGTAGAATATTTGTGGAACTGCATTTCTTTTCATAAAGTCAAAGACAGTGGAGTCAGAAACAGACTTGTATGCAGAATGCAAGTGGTTTTGTGCTTATGTGATTTATCCCTAGTGCAGCTTTAGGTTCCCAGGTAAAGCACGATATTATTGTGTTTCACTGAAATAGTTATATTTCGCTGTGAACCCACTATTTCCTAAGAATGTGTCGATTAATGTAGACTGACGTTGTTCTAATTACACTTAATAATAAATAATGTAGTGTAGCGCACAGACTTTATAATCATTGTGAAAGTGTTGTTTATGTAGTAGAGGGTTGATGCAGGGAGTAAAATACTCTGTAGAGACGAGTTAAGACACGAAGAGTCTTTTGTCTGTCGTTCTTCAGACATTACAGTAGACATTTTGATTTTCAAACTGTATTTTTTCATCAGTTAGTCACGTTAGGACTCGGCTAACGTATCCACCATTATTGTTTTGTAAAGTGTTTACAGTTTAGCAGCTAAACTTTAGCTGTGGGCACAATTTGCTTAAATACGTGTTAAAAAATAATGACAAAAACATTTTAAGAACTGACTGGAGCAATATATTATTGTTTTATGAAACGGTACATTCTAGGGTTGCCAGGTTGTCACAACAAAACCCATCCAATTGCTACTCAAAATTAGCCTGAATGCGTTTCAAGGGTTGTCCTTTTACAAAATCGTGCTCTGGCGTGTACACTTTCAGTCAGGGTTCCCCTGGTAAATTCGCATTCCAGTGCCTAAATATGACGTTCTTGGGGTCTCTACAACCCACAACATCAAAAACAACAGCGGACTTGGCATCACAGATAGTAGCGCTAGCTAACTTGCTCTAGCGCTCCTCTTTGTGCCAATCACCACAGGCTTGGCCAGCTGTCCAATCAGAGCAGAGCAGGCTTATGGAAGGGAGGGGTTTACAGACATGTTGCTCAGAACTGAATTGAACGAACCATTTCGAAATCATGGACAAATGACAGTGTTTTCTGACCTTAGATGCATTTAAACTTGTTGTAGGAGACTCCAAAGCAATATTAGGACACATTAAGAAAACATATAACCTGCTCTTTCAGAAGAAAAGAAAAGAAGTCAAAGCTGGCACAGTATGTGTCAATGCAAAGTGAGAGGAAGAACAACAAATAAAAAATCCTATTGCATAGTATATAAGCTAATTTTAGTGTTTTTTGATAGCATGTGTAATATTTAGTCAGAGCGTGTAGTCCACATAATATCCATTACACTGAACATCCAATCTTGGTAAATCACATTCATACCCAGCAGTGCCAAATCACTTCTCCAGTACTTCTGCTAATGCAAACAAACAGAAAAAGCTATTGAAAATGTGATTGTAATGATGCAATATCTGGCAACGTAACTTGTGTGTCTTCTGGCTCTTATTGCCTGCTAACAGCAGGAGGACAGTAGCAGTGGTGTGAGCGAGCCATAACACACACACACACACACACACACACACACACACACACACACAGAACAAAACATATTTGTAGTGAGCACTGCAGAGGAGGTGTTTTTCTTTTTAGGGTGTCTGAGATCCAGATCTCTTGAAGCTCCCCAGCAGACTCTGAACCCCCTTCTTCACACTGGATCCCACCCTGCGGGCCACAGAGTCAGCAGGCGGCCCGGGCAGACAAGAGCTGCCACCGCTGGGGGGCCGAGCGTCCAAACACTTCTGATACCTCAGCTGTGAATGATGGAACACACAACTCAAAACATTAGAGCAACACATTTCAGCTTGAACTAAGGTTGTCAGATTATACTCTACTCTAATTAAAACTTGAACTGTAAAACTGAACTGTAACTTCTGCATCAAAAAAAAAAAACAAACATTAGCAAAACATGCACACATTTCCCCAGTATTACGCCCTTTTTACTGGCTGCCAATTTGTTATAGAATTGATTTCGAATTTGTTTTTAAAGCTCTGTCATTAAGGTCATCTCAACAAAGTCTGCTGATGCTTCTGAGATTTAGGGCCTCGTTTATAAAGTGTGTGCGCTTAAGGTTCAGCAGAAGTACTTCCATTTTCCTGTCAGAGTACTGCAGATTTCTGGAAATGTAAGCTGTTCTTTGAGCTTGCTTTTCAGAATAAAAAGATTTGGACGATGATTGCTGATCTTTTCTATGTTAATGACATTAATTAGGAGTTTTCTGTGCATAGATTAATTCTATGAATCCACATGTACGCATATTTGAGGGATGATCAAATCAAATTATGGATGGTTTCTAGAGGCCCCTAGACTTACAACTGCTTTTGATTTTTAAAGTTGGATTTTCTGATCGTGTTCTTGATGTAAACTTTTTTGATTGCTTTTTCTGATTTGTATTCTTTGTCTTTTGGCCCTTGTTTCTTTGGTATTCTTGTTGGCCCTTCTTTTTCAGGACCTCTGCAATTCGACTGGGCATGCTCTCAATCAACTTCTGGGCCAAATCCTGACTGATAGCAACCCATTCTTTCATAATCACTTCTTGGAGATTGTCAGAATTAGTGGGTTTTTGTTTGTCCACCCGCCTCTTGAGGATTGACCACAAGTTCACAATGGGATTAAGATCTGGGGAGTTTTCAGGCCATGGACCCAAAATTTCAACATTCTGGTCCCCGAGCCACTTAGTTATCACTTTTGCCTTATGGCATGGCGCTCCATCGTGCTGGAAAATGCATTGTTCTTCTCCAAACTGTTGTTGGATTGTTGGAAGAAGTTGCTGTTGGAGGGTGTTTTGGTCCCATTCTTTATTCATGGCTGTGTTTTTGGGCAGAATTGTGAGTTAGCCCACTCCCTGGGATGAGAAGCAACCCCACACATGAATGGTGTCAGGATGCTTCACTGTTGGCATGACACAGGACTGATGGTAGCGCTCACCTTTTCTTCTCCGGACAAGCCTTTTTCCAGATGCCCCAAACAATCGGAAAGGGGCTTCATCGGAGAATATGACTTTGCCCCAGTCCTCAGCAGTCCATTCACTATACTTTCTGCAGAAGATCAATCTGTCCCTGATGTTTTTTTTGGAGAGAAGTGGCTTCTTTGCTGCCCTTCTTGACACCAGGTCATCTTCCAGAAGTCTTGTCCTCACTGTGCGTGCAGATGCGCTCACACCTGCCTGCTGCCATTCCTGAGCAAGCTCTGCACTGGTGGCACTCCGATCCCGCAGCTCAATCCTCTTTAGGAGACCATCCTGGCGCTTGCTGGACTTTCTTGGACGCCCTGAAGCCTTCTTTACAAGAATTGAACCTCTTTCCTTGAAGTTCTTGATGATCCTATAAATTGTTGATTTAGGTGCAATCTTAGTAACCACAATATCCTTGCCTGTGAAGCCATTTTTATGCAACGCAATGAGGGCTGCACGCGTTTCTTTGCAGGTCACCATGGTTAACAATGGAAGAACAATGATTTCAAGCATCACCCTCCTTTTAACATGTCAAGTCTGCCATTCTAACCCAATCAGCCTGACATAATGATCTCCAGCCTTGTGCTCGTCAACATCCTCACCTGAGTTAACAAGACGATTACTGAAATGATCTCAGCAGGTCCTTTAATGACAGCAATGAAATGCAGTGGAAAGGTTTTTTTGGGATTAAGTTAATTTTCATGGCAAAGAAGGACTATGCAATTCATCTGATCACTCTTCATAACATTCTGGAGTATATGCAAATTGCTATTATAAAAACTTAAGCAGCAACTTTTCCCATTTCCAATATTTATGTAATTCTCAAAACTTTTGGCCACGACTGTAGATCAAACATGTCCAGACTCACCATACAGGCGGCCTGTACGGCCTCACTTAGACTCGCAGCGTTTGGATCGCACCAGAACATGTGACATATGAAGTCTCCAGGTCCCTCTGCCATTATGAATGCAAACGTGTGCACATCCTTCCCAACTCCCATAAATGACAGGAAACGCACACGACATTCAGAAAGAACTTCCTCCGCCTGTGACAATGAGGCAAGAGATTTGAGTGTTGTTATCTAATCAAATTTTTATGATTAAGCATTACATATAATGCTGAAGTACCGCATAATGTCAACAAATAGAAACCTGACCTCAGAAGTCAGAATAGTGAGTGTAGCGGACGCCACGTTCACAGTCACAGGTGTCCAATCCTTGTCTTTGCTGTTAAGAGCAGTCTCCAATGCCACATTTATCACATCCATGCCTTCAAGAGACAGATAACGACAGGACTCAACTTCAGTTTCAGGCAGCTAACTTTCAGTGTAGTATTATAGCAGATAATCAGGACTTCCTACCAGCTGGCTTTGTCACTGGCACACGACCCAAGTAGTGCACCTGGAAGCGCTGGACCAGCTCATTCTTGGGCGCTGGGAACTCTGAAGGAAAGAAAGCACTTATTCAGTCATTATGGTATCATTTCAAAGGTGAGAGAGAAATATCTGATGCACACATTAAAAAACGTTTAGTCAAACCCAGCACTGTCAACAGTTACATACTGTACTGCAGACCGCCCACAAACAACTTGTCATAAGTTACCCTGGAAGGGGATGTCCCCAAGTCTTGAGGGGTCAGTGTTCAGTCTGCTGGATGACTTCCTCTGGGCCATTATCTAGAGAAATACACAGACAAAACTAAATAAAACAAAACACATAATCTGGCTACCTGGTTGTTACAATCTAATCTAAAAGAATAAGACACACTGGATTTAACTACAAATAGAAATACTGACACTTGTGTATACAGAGAGTAAAAATAAATGACTAGTCAAGTCAAGTCACCTTTATTTATATAGCGCTTTAAACAAAATACATTGCGTCAAAGCAACTGAACAACATTCATTAGGAAAACAGTGTCAATAATGCAAAATGATAGCTAAAGGCAGTTCATCATTGGATTCAGTGATGTCATCTCTGTTCAGTTAAATAGTGTCTGTGCATTTATTTGCAATCAAGTCAACGATATCGCTGTAGATGAAGTGTCCCCAACTAAGCAAGCCAGAGGCGACAGCGGCAAGGAACCGAAACTCCATCGGTGACAGAATGGAGAAATAAACCTTGGGAGAAACCAGGCTCAGTTGGCTAAGAATGGCATCTACGCTAATATTTGTCTGTTTCTCTCTTGTTCCGAGGTCACCGTAGCCACCAGATCCAGTCTGTATCCAGATCAGAGGGTCACTGCAGTCACCCGGATCCAGTACATATCTAGACCAGATGGTGGATCAGCACCTAGAAAGGACCTCTACATCCCTGAAAGACAGCGGAGACCAGGACAACTAGAGCCCCAGATACAGATCCCCTGTAAAGACCTTGTCTCAGAGGAGCACCAGGACAAGACCACAGGAAACAGATGATTCTTCTGCACAATCTGACTTTGCTGCAGCCTGGAATTGAACTACTGGTTTCGTCTGGTCAGAGGAGAACTGGCCCCCCAATTGAGCTTGGTTTCTCACAAGGTTTTTTTCTCCATTCTGTCACCGATGGAGTTTCGGTTCCTTGCCGCTGTCGCCTCTGGCTTGCTTAGTTGGGGACACTTCATCTACAGCGATATCGTTGACTTGATTGCAAATAAATGCACAGACACTGTTTAACTGAACTGGATGATGACAACAATAATTTCGATGATAAACTGCCTTAAACTGAAAATTGAGTGTTTACTATTGTCATTTAAGCAATATTGACACTATTTTCCTATTTAACCCTCAAACCGTATTCACTTTATAGCCCTTAATCCTGTAATTGTGGACAAATGTGGGCACAGAGGACTCAGGTGTGATCCTATTTTTTATTTATTATAAATGTTATATCACTGTCTTCGATAAAGTTTTGTCTATCCATTTATGGTGCTTTTTTTTAATTTTTTAATTTTTGAATTTATTTACCTCAAAAAGTACCATATTTTCTATGTAAATTATGCTTATTTTTATGTTTTATTTTTTTAACTACATTAAAACATCATTTCAATAAGTTCTTAGAGCTAAAACCTAAAGATGAAGTGACTTTGCTGTCACCTGGTGTCTCATTTTGGTATTAAATTAACAAAAAACAATAATATCAATAGCCACTAGATGGCTATAGTACTTAATGGCTGCATATATAGGCTGAACTCTATGAACCACTGTATAAAATGAATTTGACCTCTTAAGTTTTTGACTATCACAAGTTAAAATTGTAATTTAAAAATATATATATGTGTTAGGTGAGACTATACAAAGATGCCAAAATATGCTTAGAAAAATATGACCATGCTATAAGGAAAAGACAAAGTAGTAGATCATTTATCATTTATTTCAAACACAAAACATCAAATTTAAATAACTAATTGGTACCAAACAGGTAAGAACATACATAAACTAAATAAGAGACAAGAACAAACAATAATAGATATACCATGGTCTGGGTGAATACTCGATTCTGATTGGCTGCAGGGTGTCCATTAAAAAGTGATAATGTACACCTAGGAACTGATGACGGTTTTAAATGATGCGCTGGTTCACGCCTCGCCGTCGTCCATTAAAACCTGATAATGGACACCTCGTCGGGCATTAACCCTTACTTATTTACACTATTTACATATTTACATGCACTTGTGGCAGCAGGTAATTGTAACTGAATGTTCTTTGCAGATATATTGTCTGCATTTTCCACATACAGTGCTGGTTTTTTTTCTGTTGGAAGTGCAGACATGGCACCTTTTTCTTTTTGTTGGGGGAGTTGCTGTGGATGTGCTAGGGATGCTTTCTGAGGAGGGTTGTCCTCTGATCTGATTCAGCATCCTCAGAGAGGCCGCTCCATGGGGAACGCTCTTCCGTCTCTCGATTTGTGGGGACACCAGAGCCTTACCAAGCTCTTCCAAAAAGATCCGCCTTCTCCAGGACTTTCCTGCATTCCAGCCAGGATTTATTTCGGACCACAGGACGAAGGCGTTGAGAGCTGACACATCTAGCATGCTGGAAAATACAACCATTGGGCAACGGTTTGATTTTCGCTTACAAGTGTAAGCAGCGACCATCTTGAATAACACGCACAGAAAAAGAATAAAAATCAAACGTTATACTGACAAACGTACATTTACATTTATTCACTTAGCAATTCATACATTTGTTACAAATTATAAACCACAAGCAATTTTTTATAGGAAAATTTGTAAAAAATGCAAAAAACAAAAATAAATAAATAGTAAAATACCTGGTCAAGGCTGTCCACTCCACCCTTGGTCTTGTTGTAATCCAGGATTACATCCGGCTTCCTATCGTCACCTGTGCTGACCATGGCTCCCTTGTGCACTGTGCTCATCAAGAGCACATTTCTGTTTTTTTTGGGACAGTACGACACAAGTGTGTGTGTATTGGTGAAGGCAAACACTGAAGAGAATTTCTCTCTGCCCCTTGTCTTTACCAGCGCAGATGGGAGCTCAGGTTTGTTTTTTCTCACAGTTCCCAGCATGCCCAGTTTCCTCTTCAGGAGCTCCTGGCCAAGGGCATACGACGTCAAATAGTTATCACAGGTGATGGTGTGCCCTTGGAGACCCACGGACATGTCGAGGACAACGCGCATTGCCAGGTTCTTCTCTCGCTGCCCATCAGCTGGCTTGCCAGTATATATTTGCATATTATATGCATAACTGGTCTTAGCGTCACAAGCTGCCCAGATTTTGATGCCATACCTGGCTGGCTTGCTTGGCATATATTGCTTAAAGTTACACCGTCCTGTAAACGGTACCAGACATTCGTCGACTGTAACTGCTTGGCCAGGGTTGTACATTTTCTGTAGAATTTCAACCCATTTGTCCCATATTTCTCCAATCGCTGCCAGTTTATCATCTCTCCATTGGTGAGGTCTTGTTTCTCGGTCGTCGAATCTAATGACCCTTGTCAACACTTCAAAGGCTCGCAGAGACATTGTAGCACAAAAAATGGCTCTCCCCGTTTCTGCGTTCCACAGGCTCATTGTGGCCTCATTGTGGGAACAGTAGACCCCAGCCAGCAATAGAAGGCCAATATAAGCCTGTAAGTCCACCCAATCCACCTCATTCCATGACTCTCCAAAGACTCTTTTTCCCTCTAAATTTGTCATTTCTATCAGTGTCTTTTGAATTTGCTCAGGAAAAAAAAGCTCAAAAGCTGACCTTACGTCCTCAACACGTGAACAGGCATATCTCATTGGCCCAGGAGTCATCTTCATGATGTTCTCTGCAGCTGCTCTCCCTTGTGTCTGGTCAGGTGCAGTAGCAGTCAGACAATTTCCCCATTTTTGGATGCATACGTTGCTACACCAGGATCCTCTACCTCGGAGTCTTCATCTGTGTCGACATAATCTGGGTCAAACTCAGTCTGACTGTCCGTTTCAGATCCTTGATCCTCTGCTGACTCCAAACCACAGTTTGCCTGGTCTCCTTCCTCCCCACTGGATTCCAGGAGAATATCCAGGGTTTCTGCTGCACTAAACCTCCTTCTCATTGTGCTGCTTGCAGTGAACTGAGAAAATAACTGCCACTGCAGGTTTAGGTAGCATATGCTACATAAACGTTTTGTTTGGAAGTAACAACAAACCTTGCAGTAGCAGTTTGATCTGACTTTGAAGGTGTCAGGTGCCAGGTGGTTGATTGGATCATAAAAAAAACATGGTCAGACATTGGCTCATTCAATTCAGTTTTTATTTGAAAAAAAATAAAATAAAAATAGCCCAGCTCTGTCATAGGCTCATTGAATGCATTGTTTGTTTGTGTGTGTGTGTGTGAGAGAGAGAGAGAGAGAGGGTGATGAGGCAGGTGGATGATTGGATCATACCAAAAAACATGGTCAGACATTAGCCCAGCTCTGTCATAGGCTCATTGAATGCATTGTGTGTGTGTGTGTGTGTGTGTGTGTGTGTGTGTGTGTGTGTGTCTGTGTGTGAGTGTGTGTGTGTGTGTGAGTGAGAGAGAGAGAGAGAGAGAGAGAGAGAGAGAGAGAGAGAGAGAGAGAGAGGGTGATGAGGCAGGTGGATGATTGGATCATACCAAAAAACATGGTCAGACATTAGCCCAGCTCTGTCATAGGCTCATTGAATGCATTGTTTGTGTGTGTGTGTGTGTGTATGAGTGTGAGTTTTTGCCATGATGATAATGTTGTACAGATTCAGCCCTTCATTTGTGTGTATGTTAGATATGCATTGTATTGGATCTATTTATTTATTTTTACAAAAAAACAAGAATGCTCTAAATTACAGTTTTTCCCATTCATTTCTATGGGTGGCCATTTTTGACCCAAATACAAGATTAAGGAGTTTTTTTTTTTTCACTTAACATTGTAGAATTGAGTCAAAAAAATGTGTGTGTGTTCAGGAGGCTAACTTAGGAAAAGTAACCAAGTCTTGTACCGCTCAGATCAAGGGAAGTATTTTTTAAAAATAAATCAAAAGTTTTTTTTCATAACCTGTATTGTTAAAAGCACCATATAAATAAAGGTCTTTAAATAGCAATTCAGATTATTGTATTTGCAGTGGTGTTTATCACAGTGGCAAGTACATAGATATTTAAAATTAATAGGCTATTTATTTTCAAATGTTTCAAATTTTTCTGATTTAAATCTGGACTACAACATTGCGCATTTGAACATGCTTTGATTCTTTATTGTTTGGTCACTTTACATTAGGCTCTTTTAGGCATATTAATGTTAATGCATTAACTAAGGTTAGCTAATAAGATCTTATCGTAAAGTGTTTTGTATATTATTTTATTGTATGTAAATGTTCAGTTCTTTCTGTTATTACAGCCATTAAACTTTGACAACACTTTTTTCAGACTAAATTTCAATATTGTGATAATACCGAAAAAAAAAGACTGACTCGTTCACGAGTCAAGAACCGGCTGCATCGGTTTTCGGATCACCAGTAGTTCTTTCGGACAGTTCGATTCAATAAACCGATTGAAGAAAACGGTTCACCGGTTCTTTTGCGCTCTACGTAATGGTGTCATTGGCGATGATTGCCCTTGATTCAAGCCTTCGGTTTACCCGCGCTCATAACATTAGCACAGAATCAGTTCAGAATCAATCACCAAAAGAATCAGTTCAGTTCAGACGCTCTGTGTGTCGGTTTGCTTCACGCTGAATCACACATGCGCAGTATCATCAGCTCCTCGGTTCACGAATTGGACAGAAACGGTTCTTGACCAGAGAACGAGTCATTATCTGGCTCGGCTCGGTGTTCATCTCTCTCTTCACAGCAGTTCAGTCAGTGTACAGTCGTGGCCAAAAGTTTTGAGAATTACATGAATATTACTTTTCAAAAAGTTTGCTGCTAAACTGCTTTTAGATCTTTGTTTCAGTTGTTTCTGTGATGTACTTAAATATAATTACAAGCACTTCATACGTTTCAAAGCCTTTTATCGACAATTACATGACATTTATGCAAAGATTCAGTATTTGCAGTGTTGGCCCTTCTTTTTCAGGACCTCTGCAATTCGACTGGGCATGCTCTCAATCAACTTCTGGGCCAAATCCTGACTGATAGCAACCCATTCTTTCATAATCACTTCTTGGAGATTGTCAGAATTAGTGGGTTTTTGTTTGTCCACCCGCCTCTTGAGGATTGACCACAAGTTCACAATGGGATTAAGATCTGGGGAGTCTCCAGGCCATGAACCCAAAATTTCAACATTCTGGTCCCCGAGCCACTTAGTTATCACTTTTGCCTTATGGCACGGTGCTCCATCGTGCTGGAAAATGCATTGTTCTTCTCCAAACTGTTGTTGGATTGTTGGAAGAAGTTGCTGTTGGAGGGTGTTTTGGTACCATTCTTTATTCATGGCTGTGTTTTTGGGCAGAATTGTGAGTGAGCCCACTCCCTGGGATGAGAAGCAACCCCACACATGAATGGTGTCAGGATGCTTTACTGTTGGCATGACACAGGACTGATGGTAGCGCTCACCTTTTCTTCTCCGGACAAGCCTTTTTCCAGATGCCCCAAACAATCGGAAAGGGGCTTCATCGGAGAATATGACTTTGCCCCAGTCCTCAGCAGTCCATTCACTATACTTTCTGCAGAAGATCAATCTGTCCCTGATGTTTTTTTTGGAGAGAAGTGGCTTCTTTGCTGCCCTTCTTGACACCAGGACATCTTCCAGAAGTCTTGTCCTCACTGTGCGTGCAGATGCGCTCACACCTGCCTGCTGCCATTCCTGAGCAAGCTCTGCACTGGTGGCACTCCGATCCCGCAGCTCAATCCTCTTTAGGAGACCATCCTGGCGCTTGCTGGACTTTCTTGGATGCCCTGAAGCCTTCTTTACAAGAATTTAACCTCTTTCCTTGAAGTTCTTGATGATCCTATAAATTGTTGATTTAGGTGCAATCTTAGTAGCCACAATATCCTTGCCTGTGAAGCCATTTTTATGTAACGCAATGAGGGCTGCACGCGTTTCTTTGCAGGTCACCATGGTTAACAATGGAAGAACAATGATTTCAAGCATCACCCTCCTTTTAACATGTCAAGTCTGCCATTCTAACCCAATCAGCCTGACATAATGATCTCCAGCCTTGTGCTCGTCAACATCCTCACCTGAGTTAACAAGACGATTACTGAAATGATCTCAGCAGGTCCTTTAATAACAGCAATGAAATGCAGTGGAAAGGTTTTTTTGGGATTAAAGGGATAGTTCACTCTCAAATTAAATTTTGGTATGTTTTAGCTTACCTCAAGGACATCCAAGATGTAGGTATCTCTGTTTCCTCAGTATTTCCCATTTTGATATTTTTAGGTCCAACCGTTCTTGTCTGTGACTCACATAATGGATGTCTATGGTCACCACCTCAAAGAGCATGCACAGAGGAGTCAAAATTAAACAATTCCCCATCGTAAGTACACTTTGATGACCTAAGACACGAATTGAGCGGTTTGTGTAAGAAAACAAACAGTATTTATATCGTTTTTACCTCTTGTACACAACCACGTCCAACTGATCTGAGTGCGCGAGTGCTTCCCGATGTGACGTGCGCGCGCTCTGGCTTAGTCTGCACAAGCACGGAAAGCCCCGGAAGTGATGTCTCGCGCATGCACATCACTCATTGTTTACACTTACTGCCTATGGTTTACACAGATTTCGGAAGTGTTACCTTTCACTGTGAAGATTTAAACATATTTAGACGTACAGGAAATTGCAATGGAAGACGATTTCAATATATCCATAGACAACGTTGAATTTTTTTCACAACCATATTTATTTGAACCAGAACACACAGACCAAGTACTCAGGAGCGATCCGCTGCAGCAGCATGTCTTCAAGCCTCAGAGACAGAGATCTCTTCAAAACTGGTGGTGTTTTAGTAGCAAGTGTTGTGAGATGCCAACAGAAGTGGAGAGCATATGTTGTCACGAATGGAACAACTACAAGATGACGACGAGGACATTAACAGTATCACATCACACGCCTGCCTGACTGAAGACCGAGTTTTCTCCGCTGTTGAGACCCAGCGTTTTGCACGTTGTGTTTAGTTTGCCACGTATAAACTGGAGGCGTCGTCCAATGCCAGAGGGACCCAATGGCACGCTGTCAATAGAGTGAGTAATGTGTTGTATTTTTATTATAAACGCAACGATTATAGGGTGCATTCTAAACAAATTAATTTATTACAATTACTGCATTATATTTCAGACAGTGCAGATTGGTGGCGTAGCGTGTGGTAAACAATGAGTGATGTGCATGCGCGAGAGATCGCTTCCGGCGCTTTCCGCGCTTGCGCAGACTAATAAGCCAGAGCGCGCACGCACGTCACATCGGGAAGCACTCGCGAACTCAGATCAGTTGGACGTGGTTGTGTACAAGAGGTAAAAACGATATAAATACTGTTCGTTTTCTTACACAAACCGCTCGTTTCGTGTCTTAGGTCATCAAAGTGTACTTACGATGGGGAATTGTTTAATTTTGACTCCTCTGTGCATGCTCTTTGAAGTGGTGACCATAGACATCCATTATGTGAGTCACAGACAAGAACGGTTAGACCTAAAAATATCAAAATGGGAAATACTGAGGAAACAAAGAAACCTACATCTTGGATGTCCTTGAGGTAAGCTAAAACATATTAAAATTTAATTTGAGAGTGAACTATCCCTTTAAGTTAATTTTCATGGCAAAGAAGCACTATGCAATTCATCTGATCACTCTTCATAACATTCTGGAGTATATGCAAATTGCTATTATAAAAACTTAAGCAGCAACTTTTCCAATTTCCAATATTTATGTAATTCTCAAAACTTTTGGCAACGACTGTACTGTTTGAGTAAATGAATTACTCCGGGATATTGGTTTGTTGGAACTCAGAGAGAGTGTCAGCCACATTAAACAAGTTAACAGCTTGTCATTTGTGGATTAATGCGTATTAGAGATGAGAACCGTTTTAAGGTCCTTTCACACTGGACGCGATTTTGACGAGCGAATAATTCGCGCGATGGTTTTATTTTTTGATCAGCTGTTTGTGTAATGAGTGCTTTCACACCGAACGCGAATGTGCTGAGGCGAAAAAACGACTTTTATTTTTTTCACTTCGATGTCGATTTTTTTTTACTTTTGAGGCGACAAAAAGGCTTCAGCCAATCACATACAAGGAAACAAAGGTGACGTCACAGCAAGAAAGACTGCCAGACGCTGCTCCGGATCAATTGGTTCCCTGAAGTTTGTGGTTTGTCTCGTCAGATGCGGTGCCACTATCTGAAGGAGCTCCTCGAATTGTCCCACAGACATCCGAAAGTAAGTGTGGAACCGGCCATGATAAAGTTTTAGCTCCTGTACAAGATTGGCATACTCCCCTTCAGACTCTCTGTTCTTTAGGACTGGGTGCACCCAAAACCTTCTTTTCTGTCTTTTAAAGAAAATGAAAAGCTCGTCTTCACTGGATGATGATGTTGAAGTGTCCATTTTCTCAACTGTCGGCGCGAAAGTTTTGGAATGTTGAAGCTCTCTGAACGTCACAGACATCGCAAATTCGCGTCGCGGCTGATGTGAATGGTTTTGACGCGAACTATTCGCACGCGAACTATTTGGTTTTTCGTTTCGCTTTTTCGTTGCGCATCCGGTGTGAAAGGGCCTTAAAACGATTCAGTTCGATTTGGTGAACTGGTTCAAAAAGATCCGGTTACATCGAATGATTCGTTCATAAACCGGATATCACAAACTGCTTTGTTTTGAACTCTCTCTCACAACAGACACGGAAGAGAAGACAATGCTGAATAAAGTCATAGTTTTTGCTATTTTTGGACCAAAATGTATTTTCGATGCTTCAAAATATTCTAACTGACCCTCTGATGTCACATGGACTACTTTGATTATGTATTTCTTACCTTTCTGGACATGGACAGTAGACCGTACACACAGCTTCAATGGAGGGACTGAGAGCTCTCGGACTAAATCTAAAATATCTTAAACTGTGTTCAGAAGATAAACGGAGATCTCACGGGTTTGGAACGACATGAGGGTTATTAATAACAATTTTGATTATTGGGTGAACTAACCCTTTAAGATGCATACAAAATGTACTTTTATTAACAACAGTAACAGGTGCAAAACCTATATATTCCACTCTTAATAAATGTACCATTATTTTTCTTGCATATGTGGAACTGACCTATGGAAGCACATGGCTAGCGATATTCAATTTGCAATGTAATATGTAAAATGGCAATGCATTTCTGTATTTACATTTAAATTTTTCAATACATTTGTGCAACGTTTGGTGCAAAATGAAAATGAAAATTAAATTACATAATTTTCATTTGGCATTTCATACACCAGTTTTAATATGTAAAATGAATACTAATCTTAACGCTTTATAAGTTGCAAAATGAAAATGAAAATGTATTACAGAAATGATTAGATTTGTATAACATGTTCAAGCAAAAACTGTGGCAAAATTATAATTTAAATGCTATTTTTCTTAAATGCATTAACACTCACAGTCAAGACACTTACGATTGCATTTTCATTCAGTGTCCCGCAATGAATGTAGCAAAATTCAATGTGCACATTGAAAATGCATTCCGAGCCGATCACGTCTCCGCTACCCCCCCCCCCCCCCATGTCAATCACTGCTTGAACAAGGCGGGGCTTGCAGAAGGTCTGAGACTCAAATCTTAAGATGGATTCAAGTGAGAGAACATGGACAAGACAGTTGGCCCGTGTACGTTTTGATCATTTCGGTTTATGGCTTCAATATTTCATTCGCACTTGTGGGCGGCGCTGAAACGCTGCTTTCATCTGATTGGTCGAATCACTCCACCTTCAACTCGGTCTTTCCATTCTTTCAGACAGAATAAGAGTCAGTGCGAGTGAAGCACTGTAATTTCTGAAACTACACTCACTGTTAATTAGAATAATATTTGAATCAGATGATGCTTGCCACATAATTCGTGCTGCTGCGACTTGCAAGAGACCCCGTTAAATTATTTCTAGGTTATAGTATTGTATAAATATTGTCCCACTGATAAAAACAGTGCAAATAGTTCTGTCTCCTTGGATAAAAGTGAAGTGGAAATAAATATAGTTAAATTTATGAAATAAAATAAAATAGGATTTCTTGGGAAGGTAAGTCTGGCCAGTTATACAGCAACACGAATCAGATGAGTCTGAAGATCTGAGCTGAATTTGGTGAAACATTAAAGTTCTAGTCTGTGTCAGTTACTCTCATAATAAATAATAATAATAATGTTACCCGTATTTTTCGGTATAAGTTGCATCAGTCCAAAAATACGTCATGACGAGGAAAAAAACATATATAAGTCGCATTGGACTATTAATTCGCATTTATTCAGAACCAAGAGAAAACATTACCGTCTATAGCCGCGAGAGGGCGCTCTGTGGTAGGCTACAGGAGCACTGAGCAGCATAGAGCTGATTTTACTATTTTATTTCAGAAATGTAACAATATTAATTTTTACAATTATTTATTAATGTCACACACACATACTTAGTGCCTTATGATTTAAAAGATGAGAGTGGTAAATGTTACAGACATGGAACTGTTCAGTCTATTATTGATTTTTATTTCCACTTCACTTTTTTCCAAAGACACAGAACTATTTGCACTGTATTTATCAGTGGGACAATATTCATACAATACTACAACCTAGAAATAATTTGCAGGTCTCAGCAGCACGAATTATGTGCCCAGCTACATCTGACTCAAATATTATGCTAATTAACAGTGAGTGTAGTTTCAGACATTACAGTGCTTCACTCGCACTGACTCTTATTCTGCCTGAAAGAATGGAAAGAACAAGTTGAAGGTGGAGCGATTCGACCAATCAGATGAAAGCAGCGTTTCAGCCCCACCCACAAGTGCGAATGAAATATTGAAGCCATAAACCGAAATGATCAAAACGTACATGGACCAACTGTCTTGTCCATGTTCTCTCACTTGAATCCTCTTCTTGAGATTTGAGTCTCTGAAGCCCCGCCCTTTTCACGCAGTGATTGACATGGTGCGGGGGGGGGGGGGGGGGAGTTGGGGGTGCAGACGTGATCGGCTCGGAATGCATTTTCAATGTGCACATTGAATTTTGCTACATTCATTGCGGGACACTGAATGAAAATGCAATCGTAAGTGTCTTGACTGTGAGTGTTAATGCATTTAAGAAAAATAGCATTTAAATTATAATTTTGCCACAGTTTTTGCTTGAACATGTTATACATATCTAATAATTTCTGTAATACATTTTCATTTTAATTTTGCAACTTCTAAAGCGTTAAAATTAGTTTTCATTTTACATATTAAAACTGGTGTATGAAATGGCAAATGAAAATTATGTAATTTAATTTTCATTTTCATTTTGCACCAAACATTGCACAAATGTATTGGAAAATGAAAATGTAAATACAGAAATGCATTGCCATTTTACATATTGCATTGCAAATTGAATATCGCTAGCCATGTGCTTCCATACTGACCAGCTTCAGTACTTATGTCTGATTTATTAGCAAATTGAAGAAAAGTTTGAGACTTTTCTTACTTCATAAACAAAAAAGGGACAATAAAATTCTGACAAAATCTGAATCATAATTTCTGATGATTTGATACTTTATAATGATATATGTCAGTGTGGTTTATAACAGATTTCTGTGTAGAATTCGAATGATTCTCACTAGATCTCACAGTAACCTTATCATTGTGTGGTGAATTCAAACACTTCTCACTGGATCTCACAGCACTGATGCTTCTGTGCAGTAACAGTGTGACAAAATCAACTCTGGCTGCCGAGTAAAGCAGTTCTGAGCTCAGACAAGTCTGTTTGTATCGTGGTTCGAGCTGATAAAGGGTCTGCGCTGCACAGCTGAAATGCAGCACGGTTTAGTTTTGCTTTCATTTCATTTGTCATTTGATGTTTCTCAAATGCAACAGAAATTAGAGCTTATGAAAATTTGTTGCACCGGCAGAAAAAAAGGTCTGGTTGAAGTCTGGAGCCATGAAGGAGCACAATGTCTTTGATATTTAATTAAGAATATGAATATTTTTAGCCAGCAGCTATGATGTCCTCACCTTTGAGCAGATGTCATGCAGGCTTGTGGCAATGTTCTTAGCAGGGGTGTCACACCGAAATACATGACACTTGAGCACGTGAGTCAACTTGTCTCGTGCCACATATGCAAAGTCCCTGTTGTAAGAGACAAGAGAAAAACAAACATATGCATGTTGTCATATCAGTTCTATTTATCCACACACCCATAAACTTATGCATGCAGAGTAACAAACGTCTTACATGAGTGTGAAACCTTGGTTCCCTGAATAGGAAACAAGATGCAACATTATGGCTGATGCTATTGGAACACACTCTGGTGTGACGACTGAGCCCATAAAGAGTCAAACCATTTTATCGGCAGATAGAGCTAACTCCGCTCACTGAGGCGTTGCTTCTCTGAAACCTCTTAAGAATATGGACTCTATTTCATTGACTGGTTTCATATGAAGGAATACGAAGCAGATATGGAGTATGGCCAGCTACATAGCATTTTGTTTTCGATTCAGAGAACCAAGTTTACATATGTAACCAAGACATTCCCTTTCAAAGGTATGCTTTGACACTGCATCAGTAGCTGACATTATACCATCATACCATCACACAGATATCTTCCAACGATACTCCTCGGGCCAAAGTAGGGCTGCACAAAATCAAAATTAAACTGGAATAACGATTTAGCAAAGGCAGCATTTTTTTTCAAGCCAAGCTTGTCAGTGAAGCACTGTTCTGTGATCAGTAGTAAATACTGCTCCATCCGAAGGCCATAGGGAACTATAAATAGATCATGCAAGTGAAATCTCTATCACTGTAGCTGAATACACAGAAGACTGAACTGCTTTCACTGATTCAACGGGACTAACAAAACACACAAATATGGCACTATATATTTTTTTTAGTTCTTCAAGCCTTCTTGTGTATTTTCATTACAATAAAGTTTATTTATAATTTTATAATGGATTTATGAACTTTATTAAGCACTTTTTGTGATCCTGGAAGAACGACAGTGGCCCGTGGGGCGAATGTGCACTACGGCTGTAAGAACACACTCATACAAACTGAACTAAGTCTCTGGCTGGACGGACATCATTGCATCCAAATGATTAATGCTTTTAGAGCTTCTGAACTTGGGCACAAATATGGAGCAAGGACCTCTCAGTGTGAACCATTAAATACAAGAAAACTCCAAATATCCATAAGAAATATAATGCTGCATCCACTGACAGATGAATCGTCTTCCTGAAGAGAAATTAGCACAAGCTTGTCCTTATGAGGTGTCAGGGAAGCAGTGCTAGTATTATTCTATACAGGCTACAGACTATCGTCAAATCCAAGGAGGGTGTAAGCGTAACGGTTGATGCAGTGCCGAAGTAAACCTATGATTGGGAACATCTTGTGTTTGCACTAATTCTTGTTTGTAGAATTTTGGGAAATTATTCCAAAAATGTGGAGTAAGACAAATAAAGTGAATTCGACAATCGTATTTTCACTGTAAATATATTGTTATATAAAAATATTGAAATACTCCTGTGATTAATATATTTCAATAATTATTAGCTCATGTCGACTAGGTTTGGACAATTTATACGCATACAATAGAAATGTACAATTTGGCTTAGTGTGATTACCAAATGACAAAAAGTAATTTAATTAAATATATACACTCACCTAAAGGATTATTAGGAACACATACTAATACAGTGTCTGACCCCCTTTCTCCTTCAGAACTGCCTTAATTCTGCATGGCACTGATTCAACAAGGTGCTGAAAGCATTCTTTAGAGATGTTGGGCCATATTGATAGTATAGCATCTTGCAGTTGATGGAGATTTGTGGGATGCACATCCAGGGCACGAAGCTCCCGTTCCACCACATCCCAAAGATGCTCCATTGGGTTGAGATCTGGTGATTGTGGCGGCCATTTTAGTACAGTGAACTCATTGTCATGTTCAAGAAACCAGTCTGAAATGATTCGAGCTTTGTGACATGGTGCATTATCCTGCTGGAAGTAGCCATCACAGGATGGGTACATGGTGGTCATAAAGGGATGGACATGGTCAGAAACAATGCTCAGGTAGGTCGTGGCATTTAAACAATGCCTAATTGGCACTAAGGGGCCTAAAGTGTGCCAAGACAACATCCACCACACCATTACACCACCACCATCAGCCTGCACAGTGGTAAAACGGCATGATGGATCCATGTTCTCATTCTGTTTACGCCAAATTCTGACTCTACCATCTGAATGTCTCAACAGAAATCCAGACTCATCAGACCAGGCAACATTTTTCCAGTCTTCAACTGTCCAATTTTGGTGAGCTTGTGCAAATTGTAGCCTCTTTTTCCTATTTGTAGTGGAGATGAGTGGTACCTGGTGGGGTCTTCTGCTGTTGTAGCCGATCCGCCTCAAGGTTGTGCGTGTTGTGGCTTCACAAATGCTTTGCTGCATACCTCGGTTGTAACGAGTGGTTATTTCAGTCAAAGTTGCTCTTCTATCAGCTAGAATCAGTCGGCCCTTTCTCCTCTGACCTCTAGCATCAACAAGGCATTTTCGCCCACAGGACTGCCACATACTGGATGTTTTTCCCTTTTCGCACCATTCTTTGTAAACCCTAGAAATGGTTGTGCGTGAAAATCCCAGTAACTGAGCAGATTGTGAAATACTCAGACCGGCTCGTCTGGCACCAACAACCATGCCACGCTCAAAATTGCTTAAATCACCTTTCTTTCCCATTCTGACATTCAGTTTGGAGTTCAGATGATGGTCTTGACCAGGACCACACTCCTAAATGCATCGAAGCAACTGCCATGTGATTGGTTGATTAGATAATTGCATTAATGAGAAATTGAACAGGTGTTCCTAATAATCCTTTAGGTGAGAGTATAGTCTGATGTGCTCTGCACTGCTGAGAATTTTTTATTTACCCATATAAGTAAATCACAGCACTACCACGCTCTTTAACGTATCATGTGTATGGTAATTTTGTCAGAAAACACAAGTCTATATTTTAGCAGTACACAGCAGCAACTTGTAAATGACCTGGAAGTGACTGCTGGTTAACATTTAGACTTAATAGACCACAATTGAGTCACTATATTATACTAACAATATATTTTACACAGAGTAGAAAAGAAGCAGAGAGTTGAAAAGGGATGACAGTCGACAGTCCACAGTATGCAAATACAATGCAATGATGTCATGAATATGCTAACGAATTAGCGATGTCATCTTGTGACACTTTAAATATTTAAACAGATCTTTTCTAGACAACAGTAGTTCACAGTCACTACAATTTTCACAACTTTAAAAGTTCCAATAAATAAATAAATAAACAAAATTAAGTACCAATCTAGTCCAAAAGACTATGATATGTTATCCAAATCTGATTTTTTCTGAAGCTCTCAAACTAATTCATTTTAGACAAGCAGAAGAGAAAATAATATTTTAGAGCTGCACTAGAGGGGAAGATTTTCACAAAGCCATCACATGCATTCAGAAGAAAAATAGTATAGTGCATGATACATTAACATTGTTTTTAGAAGCTTAACAACTATGGTATGTTTGTATGAACAGTTGTTGAATGTAAAAGCGAGATAAACATTCCTCCAAATTGTCCTTTTGTGTTAGACAGAAGAAACTCTAATCAACACGTGGGTGTGAAAATTATGCATTTTTAATTTTTATGTGCATTATGCTTAGTATTGTAACAAGTACACAAGCGAACAGACAATTCAATACAGTAACACACTACCTCTCCCTGGGATCCAGGATGCAGCAGGACAGGCAGAGCAAAAACACAACATTATTATTCAACACAATTCTAATTATTTAAAAATAAGCAGCTTCAGACAGTGTTGCAGTTGCTACAAAAGTGATGGAAACATAAAAGCCAATTTATTTCCTGTATAAATGTGGATCTGTCAGTCTGTGGTCATACACATGTTATTAAGCTCTTATTCCAAAGCAAAAATGAGGAAAATGTTTCAGATTCAGTGTCTCTTTAACCTTTAAAGATGACTTATATTACTTATATTGGCAACTCACTGAGCTGCTCACAGACATACCTGCCATCATCACGTCCAACTCCCCACACACGGATGCTGATGATGGGCTGAGAGTGCAGCAGCGTTCGACCGTGAGGCTCGATCAGGTTCAGAGTCTCATTCTCCAGCACCAGAAGCATTTCCTTCCCCTACACAGCCACACAAACAAAGGCATACTAAGTGGTGCGCTTTTGCCTCTCCTTGAAATCCTAAACTTAATGACAAAATCAGTCAAAACACATCATACATTGCATACACACACAGTAGTGAACAAACACGCCCAAAGCAGATGTGACCAATTCATTGTGTTAATTAGTTAATTTTTTTATTTTGTTAATATCTGTCCATTTTGTTTTCTTCATGCACAAAAAGTATTGTTGTCTCTTCATAACATTATTGTTGAACCATGGGTGGGTTTGGTACATAACTGCACTTACAACGGTCTTATGAATTTACTGCAACTACTGCTCTAAAGAATGCTGAAGGTGAACAGAAATTAAATATAAAGCTCTCGGTTTACAGCGCATCAATCACGCTCATCAGGAAAGTGAGTGAAACATATCATATCAAATAATATGTCATTTAAAGGAGTTCACTTCTGCGATTCGGTACGATTGCGTTCACATCAGCAGCGAACCGTACCGGAGTTCACGTGAACCATACTCCAGACCACCCTTTAAGCAGTTTGAGTACAGTTCGGCAGACAGCGTTCACATCATCCAAACGAACTGACATCAATTGAACCCAGGTGCGCACCAAAAGTGCTAGTGTGAAAGCACCCTAACTTGGCAGTGTATGGGACAGTCACAAGCCTCCCGGTTTTCATCCAAAATATCTTAAATTGTGTTCTGAAGACGAGAGAAGCTTTCAAGGGTTTGGAACGACATGAAGGTAAGTGAGAAATGACAACATTTTCATTTTGGGGTGGAGTATCCCTTTAAAGAAGGATAATTAACAGACTATGCCAATACTAGTAAAATGTATATGAGGAGATACCCCCTGACTATGTAAAGCGCTTTGAGTGCCTAGAAAAGCGCTATATAAATGTAATGAATTATTATTATTATTATTATTATGAAAAACAATATGATACAAAATATTAAACTATTTTTTTATTTCATGGTGACTTTACACATCTAGCCAGAGCTGTCACACAAATTATTCACTCTGTTCAGTTTCTAGGGTGTGGGGAGTTTGAAGGCTGTGCACTGCCCTCACAATGGTTGTGACTGCAATGCTCACATTTATTTAATTAGATCACAAGATTTTGAAATGTCTTATTACATCAAGGCCAAATTGTAATTCTTGTTTCTCTTTCATAGGTTAACTCAACACAGCATAGTGATGTCTCAATAGGAATGCCTCTTGGGTGTGCAGATTGCTCTGAAGCCCATACAGAATCAAGATAGTTAAATGGTTGATGGTGTGGGCACTGCCTTGATGATGCAACATCACTTACTCTATTACTAGTGAACATGCCATCCCCTCTGCAGATTTTCTTCTTCTGCTTCAGAAGCAGTTCATTTAGCTCCGAAGCGGTTCATCTGACCAATTTTTTTTTCTGGAAAATTTGACCAATTGGCTTACTTGTACTTCAGTGACACCATTCAGTGGAACTTTGTTCTCATCGTGGTGAAATGTAATGGATCTCCATCGCTGCCGGCCGCCATTCTCTTGCTTTATTGCACGTAGTTCAAAATGCAGCAGCAAGAGTTCTTACTAGAACCAGGAAGTATGACCATATTAGCCCGGTCCTGTCAACACTGCACTGGCTCCCTATCCAACATCGTATAGATTTTAAAATATTGCTTATTACTTATAAAGCCCTGAATGGTTTAGCACAGGGGTTGGCAACCTACGGCACGCGTGCCAACAGTGGCACGCAGAGGGATAATCGCTGGCACGCAAGCAATAAGGAAAACTGTATAATGACGTACAGTTTGATGTAATAACTTCTCATAGTCACACAGCCTGTTAGGAGCTACAAATACTATTAAAGTGTGAGAATTAACTTGCATGGATGCACGTGCAAACACTGCACATACTAGGTGCTTCAGATCAAAGCCTCGGTCTAACAGCACTCGTCAATGTCAAAATGACTGAGATGGCCAATCAGATCAAAGTAGGCGGGGTTTACTGTTCACAGAAGCAGAGCGCGAAGCGTCAGTTTAACGTTAAAGAGAGTGAGGTAAGATGAAGCTGCAAATCAATTAACATTAGTCAACTTTTAATAATACGTTTTACCATAGAAATGTTAAATGACCTAAAGCTATATCCAGTGATGAAAAATTTTCTGAAATATGGCCATTTTGAGAGAAAGAAACTGCGGGCGGCAGATCCTTTTCCTATTTGGCGCCTAAACTCTGGAATAACCTACCTAACATTGTTCGGGAGGCAGACACACTCTTGCAGTTTAAATCTAGATTAAAGACCCATCTCTTTAACCTGGCTTACACATAACATACTAATATGCTTTTAATATCCAAATCCGTTAAAGGATTTTTAGGCTGCATTAATTAGGTAAACCGGAACCGGGAACACTTCCCATAACACCCTATGTACTTGCTACATCATTAGAAGAATGGCATCTACGCTAATATTTGTCTGTTTCTCTCTTATTCCGAGGTCACCGTAGCCACCAGATCCAGTCTGTGTCCAGATCAGAGGGTCACTGCAGTCACCCGGATCCAGTACGTATCCAGACCAGATGGTGGATCAGCACCTAGAAAGGACCTCTACATCCCTGAAAGACAGCGGAGACCAGGACAACTAGAGCCCCTGTAAAGACCTTGTCTCAGAGGAGCACCAGGACAAGACCACAGGAAACAGATGATTCTTCTGCACAATCTGACTTTGCTGCAGCCTGGAATTGAACTACTGGTTTCGTCTGGTCAGAGGAGAACTGGCCCCCCAACTGAGCTTGGTTTCTCCCAAGGTTTTTTTGTCCATTCTGTCTCACACATTTATCAGGTATAACAACTGGGATTTAGATCCGGCCCCTGGTTCCCGGCTTCTTGCTGCTTGAATTAGCCATTTGGTTTTAGCCTGGCCAAATTTCTTTCAGGCTAGAAGTGGCAGTGCTTAGCTTGGTGTGTGTGGTGTATCATTCTCATTGAGTCATCGCTATGCAGAATTGATTGAACCTATGAAAGAGAATGTCTTGGGTTACTTGAGTAACCCATGTTCTCTGAATAAGGAATACATTCAATACAAAACACCTTGTACAGCAGACTGAACTTCTATGGTAGGAGATTGTACTCTGTTAAGTGTAACCATGGTCTGATGAGATATCTGCGTCTTGCTGGATGCATATGGAAAAAAGCTTTTTCTCTTGAACTGAAGACTTTTTTATTCACACAGTGGAACTGCACACCCATTGGTTTGCGTAGTGTATTAAAAACTAACTAATGGCTAGGCAGCGGAGCTGCACGAGCCTATGGCGAAGAAGCCCACCAAGCCTGCCATAGCCCGCCATAATGGTGGGGCATCTGGCTATATAAGCGGGTGATGGCGATGCCTCTAGTCAAGTGGGCCCAAACAAAAAGTTGAGTACCCAAACGAGATGGAGTCTACTATCTATCTAGAGAGTCTTTGCTTTGTGACCAGAAGCCCTTTGGTACGATTAACGAAGCCGACAAAGAACTGTTCCGACCGCCTATAAGGAGCAGAACTCTCAATATATATTCTCAGAGCTCTGACGGGGGGAGGAAGCGTGGAGAGCATAATGACCTGTTCTCACAATGGAGTGGAGTGCACCTTAGGTAAGTAACCAGTATGACCAGGATGACCTTTGTGTCATTAGGCCCAAATTTCAGGCAGGCATGGCTAAAGGAGAGCGCCTGCAGGTCCCCTATTTTGTTTTAAGGATGCCAGTGTCAAAAATCAGGGCAGTCTTCAGTGATAGCAACAGATTGTGGGCAGACTGAAGTGGCTCAAAGGCAGAAGCACAGTGGGCAGATCCCATGAAGGGACAGAAGGGGTACCAGGCAGATTCAGCCTCCTGGCACCCCGTAAGAAGTGGATAACCGCGCTGTTTCTGTCCACTGACTGGCCCACAATAGGGGCATGAGAGGCTGCTATAGCCACTACATAGACCTTGAGCGTGGCTGGGGAACATCCTTTATCCAGCAGCTCCTGCAGAAATAACATCTCCTCTGTCAAATAAGTAGTATGAGGGTCTTTGCCATGATTAAGACACCAAGTGTAGAAAA
Source organism: Carassius carassius (assembly GCF_963082965.1). NCBI lineage: Eukaryota > Metazoa > Chordata > Actinopteri > Cypriniformes > Cyprinidae > Carassius > Carassius carassius. The sequence goes on from NC_081799.1 coordinate 884,902, forward strand.
AAAAAGACCACTTCAAGGTATAGAGGCATCTGGTAGACGGGCCTCTAGCCTCTGAAATTGTGTTTAAGACTCACTCTGAGAGGCTCAAAGGCTGCCGTCGAGCGGCCAGAGGTGCAAGGCCCATAAGTCAGGCTGATGATGCCATGTCACATTTGCTTGAGAGAGGAGATATGGAATGGAGTGGAATGGAAAAGGGGCCGCTATCGACAGCTGAGTTTGTCTGTAATAGCTATGGCTGGTTTGTCCAAAGGGGGGCCACCAAGAGAACCTTGTGTTTTTGTTCCCTTACTCGCCTGATTACCTGTGAGATCAGGGGAAAAGCATAGAGGAGGTGGTTGGGCCAATCATGGGCCAACTTGTCCTTGGTCTTTGAGAAATATATTGGGCAGTGAGAGTTGTCTTCTGAGGCAAAGATGTCCACCTCAGCCTCACCGAAGATCTCCCAAATCCTATGAACCGTCTGCGGAATGAGCATCCACTCCCCTGAGGGGACACTGCTCCTTGATAACATGTCCGGTGGTTCAGTATATGCGCTGCTTTCAGCTTTTGCTCTTGGCTGAGGAGGTGGGTTAGGTGTGATATTAATTCTGTGACCGACTAGGCCAGAATGAGCCAGGTGTAGAGGTAGTTGAGAATGTGGATTCCCATCCGTCTCAAAAGAGAGAATGCCGCCTCCGTAAATGTGCAGGTGGCCAGGGACAGCCTGAAGGGAAGGACTGTGTATTGATAAGCCACACCCTTGAATGCGAATTTCAATAATCGCCTATGAGCGGGGGGTATCTGGATATGAAGGTATGAACCCTTGAAGTCTCCTGAGCAAATCTACGCAAGGATCTGTTTCAGTGTAATCATCCTTGTCGTAGGGTATGCCGTTAGGGCCAAGGGAGTTGATAGGAAGGCATTGGTGTAAACCAGGATTTTTTTTTTTATTAGCACAAGTAAGTAGCAAGATTTATTTTTTCATCAGTGAAAGTTCTGCACCTCGGATTGAAAAGATGGTCATACTCTTACTGTTGGCAAAGGGACAAATATGCAGAATATGCTGGATAACCAGAGAATGTGCAAGACCTGGTGGATTTTTCTGAGAAAAGTGTTAGACCTACATTGCAGTTTCTTTTGCTAAAGATAGTTATTTCATTTATCTTAAGTTTTTGAAATTTAAGCAATGTTAATTATGTTCTTTGTTCTGAAAACAAAAAACAAAACAAAAAAAGAATTGTTGAAGCACATTCATTCATTCAAATTCTAGTGATTTGCAGACATATGCCTAACCTCGCCCCAGAAGCCAGCTGTGTCATCTAGATTGTGTTTCTGGTAGGACAGCTGTCGGATACAGTTATTAACTGCAACACTACTCCTGCCAGGAGCCATCTCCTCTTCTGAGATCTCCACCCAGCCCAGAGAACGCACCGCAAAGCACTGCAAAACAAACGGGAGCAAACACTGAGCAAACAAGCATCCTGATGTAGTGTATGTGGTCAGTCACCTGTGTGCTTACCTTCGCCCCCTCATTACTGCTGAAATAAGTCTGTTCCTCTTCCTCCTCAGACTGAGAAAAACTGCACAACAGGAAGATGACACAGAGAGAAGGATCAATGCTCCTTTTGCTCAAACAATAGAGCCTGACACTTACAATGCCAAGATCATGGCCTCGATTACTCAGAACTTATGTTGAATGCAACCTAAGTGACTTTAGATAATAAGTGTCTGCCCAATTCATAAATTCATTAAAATGTACATGTACATATGACATAGGCCTAACAGTGTAATGCTCAGCTTCAGGAGTCGGTGTTGTTTAACTGATCTTATACCTGAGATTGATGGAGGCATAACGTAGAGTCGCTCCCTCAAACTCCTTCAGACTTTCATCAGAAGCCACGTCCACCTTCTAAACAATAAATATGCATTACAAGGACTTACAAAAACAGAATGAGATGTCTGTGATTCCATTATGAACCTACCTGCCAATGCTCTTCCTCAGTGAATGTGTTTGGATGAGAAACACCACTCCATGAAATCTAAATACAAATGTGTTCATGTTTAAAGACATCAGCACTCACATGGCTACAATGACACTGATGTTGGGAAACTTTATATCTATAATGTTATACTGATGGACTATTGTAAACAGCACACAGGTTTAGCTGGGTTGAAGTGTTTTTGGTGATGTCTAATAGGTGTGTGCACCTGAGGCTGGTCACCAGGTGTGAGCGCAGGTGAGGTGCTGGCTGCTCTCTCCTCTAGGGGTCCAGGTGGCTCCCACTGCGTGGTCCCTGTGGGAATGTGCCAGTAGTAGGTGCCTGATGTGTCCTGCACTCGCATCCAACCAGCGGGCAGATCTGTGTTTGTTTCAAAAGCACTGCCATCCCAGTAGGACTCTATAACCAAAAATAAAAGGAGATATCCTTTATCAACATATCAAAATCACTAAGTCACAAGCAAAATGTTAACCTTTATTTTTGCAGCAGGAATCCTCAAATCTGGCAACATTGATCATACCATCTTGTGATTTTGTTAATGATCCTGAAGACATTCAAACTCTAGCACTTTCTATTCTATTTAAATTTTACTTTATCTTATTTTTTATTAAAGGGGTCCTATTATGCTTTTTCACTTTTTCAACTTTAGTTAGTCTGTAAAGTTGCTGTTAGAGGGGAAAAAACAAGCTCTGCCTGCATTCACAAAGCTCAAAGTCCACCTCAAAAGAAGGTATTTTATTTAACAGAAATCACTTTTCAAAAACTACAATGAATGACTCGTTTGGACTACAATGCATATTTTCCGGGATTTGTAATATCACAAATCTTAAAAGTCTGCGAGCCCTCTTGAAATGATATAATGATATCGAAAATGATATAATGCAGACAGTGCGTGGATGCGGACAGCCCAAGTATATTTTGGCCTTTATCAGTGCCGCACGAGATACGATGACAATGTAAGTTTCATTGCATTATAATTTTCTTGTTTAGCCTATCCAGTTAAAGCCACTAGAGGCAGCACTGCTGTGATGTTCTTTCAAAATATTGCAGGAAAAGAGAACAACGTGGAGAAGACGTTGTTTACATCAAAACTGAAACCAAGCCATTCACACAGAATGCATATTTTGCACATTTTCTAGAGGGACACCATTGGACTCAACAAGAGAGACAGATGTTTAGAAAGCCATGTAAAATTTATGTATGTTCAACTTTTTAAAAACATATCTTGAGAATTTATGGTGGGCCCCCCCCCCCCACTGCATCTCATGTTTTATGGTAACTTTGCCACGTTTTTCATTAATAAAATTAAAAACATCAGTGCACAATTTTTCACACCACAATCAGTCAAGCTCATATTACCAGCAAACATACACTCATTTACATCCTTCTCTTCACTCTCTGAGGCAGAAGTCTCAAAACTCATCCTTTCTAATCACCCTACTACTTGCCCGCTTGATCCTATTCAATCTCATCTCCTTCAAGCCATTTCTCCTGCAGTTGTACCTGCACTCACTCACATCATCAACACTTCCCTCCACACTGTTGTTTTACCCTCATCATTTAGATAGGCTTGTATAACTCCACTACTTAAGAAACCCACCCTCAACCAATCTATTTTAGAGAACTACAGACCAGTTTCCCTTCTTCCTTGCATTGCAAAAACACTTGAACGAGCTGTGTTCAACCAAGACTCTACATTTCTCACACATAACAACCTCCTTGACAGCAACCAATCTGGCTTCAGAAGTGGACATTCAACTGAGACGGGCTTGCTCTCAGTTGTTGAAGCTCTAAGACTGGCAAGAGCGGAATCCAAATCTTCCGTACTTATCCTGCTTGATCTGTCCGCTGGTTTTGACACGGTTAACCACCAGATTCTCCTATCAACCCTACTGACAAAGGGCATCTCAGGAACCACACCTCAATGGTTTGAGTCTTACCTATCAGATAGGTCCTTCAAAGTATCTAGGAGAGGTGAGGTGTCCAAGACCTAACATCTAACTACTGGGGTGCCTCAGGGCTCAGTTCTTGGACCACTTCTCTTCTCTGTCTACATGGCATCATTAGGTTCTGTCATTCAGAAACATGGCTTTTCATACCACTGCTATGCTGATGACACTCAACTCTACCTCTCATTCCATCCTGATGATCCGACAGTAGCTGCTTGCATCTCAGCTTGTCTAACAGACATTTCTTGCTGGATGATGGACCATCACCTTTAACTCAACCTTGCCAAGACAGAACTTGCTTGTGATTCCAGCAAACCCATTGTTTCATCACAATTTCACCATCAAGTTAGGCACATCAACCATAACTCCTTCAAAAACAGCTAGAAGCCTTGGAGTTATGATTGATGATCAGCTGACTTTCTCAGACCACATTACTAAAACGGTCCGATCCTGCAGATTTGCTTTATTCAACAAGAAGATCAAGCCCTTTCTTTCGGAACATGCTGCACAACTCCTTATTCAAGCTCTTGTTCTGTCCAGGCTGGACTATAGCAATGCTCTCTTGGCCTTCCAGCCAGTTCTATCAAACCTTTACAATTAATCCAGAACGTGGCAACAAGATTAATTTTTAATGAGCCAAAAAGAATACACGTCACACCTCTGTTTATCAATTTGCACTGGCTACCAATAGCTGCTCGTATAAAATTCAAGGCATTGGTTTTTGCCTACACAACTACCACTGGCTCTGCACCCATTTACCTAAATTTGTTACTTCAGACTTGTGTGCCCTCTAGAAGCTTGCGTTGTGAAAATATATCTGTGCTAAACTTATACTTAACCTCCAACTCACACACTGGCGATTATTCAACCTGCCAAAGTGGCTAGTTGGAGTCACTGTGTTACCCGCTACGAGCAAAATCAACCCGCATTTGGCGGGTGTTACGGTCAAGCCCTGGTTCTCAGAAACGGGACCATATCCTTCCCATTTTGTAACCTTAACACTGGTTGTCGTTCCGTAATAGAATTGATTTTTAAAATCTTGCTGTTTGTTTTTAAATCATTAAACGGCCATGCACGATTGGTTACAACAGTACTCTCCATCAAGATATTTTAGAGGTGCCATAGAATGCATTGATACAATATTTTAAATAGTGTGTACATGAATTTTTTTTTTTTAATCTCAAAATACCCCACAGATAATTTTTGTGGCTGGTGGTTTTCATACACTGCGGCCACACAACTGTGTTCAAAACCCTTATAAAATGGCACCTTTAGGTCCTCTGACCAAAAACACTTGACTGTTCCTAGGTCAAACACAAACTGTCAGGAGGAGTTGTGCTTTTGCATAATCAGCCCTGAGGCTCTGGAAACAGCTTGTCTTTACACATAAGAACTGCCTCCACTTTGGTGTCCACTTTAAGTCTCTTTTAAAGACTCATCTATTCTCCCAGGCTTTTCTGCAAAATGATGCTCAGTGAAATGTTGTTGGAATGTTGAATGTTATTTTATATTGAATGTATGCTCTGTGCAGTGTAAGTGATGTTTACATGTTATCTGCTTATGTTTTTTAGAATCTGTACAAGACATTGGTCAACTTGTTTTTAATTGTGATTTAGAAATAAAATTAGCACAAAATTAGAGGGGCAGCACAAAAGTCAGCAGGTCATGATCCATCTACGCAACAAGCTTCTTAGCTGTGTAATATTAATGTAGTGAAGCTAATAATGTGAAGGTATCAGTCTAGCTGAATTTCGGATCCGAGTCAATTATCAGACCAACCGAACACTTGATTCCCTAACACCTGAAGGGAATCATTAATATTATAATTGATGTGAATGCACATAATATACCCATGAAAAAATGAAGACACTGTGGCAAGTAGGACTGTGCGATATGGGAAAAAAATCTTATTGCGATTTTTTTGACAGATATTTTGCGATTGCGATTTGATTTGCGATTTTACATTTGCAAAGTCAAGCTTCAGCTCAATATTGTCAATAATATGCAGCACAGTATAAGTATCATTACCTTGCTGAAAAAAAACAAAAAACAAAAAGAAATTCTAACAGCTTCTATGAAACCATAAAAAAAAATTCCTTTTTGTTTTTGGCATTATTCCAATAGTAATTACTGTTGTTCAATTCCCATTATAACCCTGAAATCCTTTCAATTTTCAGTTGTGTATTGGGAGGGGTTCTATATATATATTATTTATTTAGTATTTTTTTTTTTCAGCAGACAAGATTATAATGGTATAAGTAATTTTATAGAATTAACTTAGTTGCTGAATTTCACTGGAAATATTAATTTTTTATATAAATAAAGAACTGCATTTCTTTAGTCAATTATTAAGTACGGTATTACATTTTACACTGTATATGGGATTTTAAGAACAAGTGGAAAATGTGCTAAATGTTTCATTTCATTCAAGTAGTTAGACTGAATTGATATTCGTTTTAAATGGGGAGTCAGGCGCGAATCGACGCAGGTTGCGCATGTGCGTCGAGCCTCATCCATACTGCCAGATGCGCTCATGCAGATCTGCGGTGCAGGGCCACGCGAGAATATAACCGAGCGTTATGAAAAACGCGGGATTCGCGCCGCGTGGGAAGAGAGTATGAGAAGCATTCAGAGACACAGGCTGTGTCTGCGGTCTTCTGAATGGGGAATAGCGAACATGCAATAAGAGATGCTCTTGATATGCATTGTGACGCAGCTCTTGTAAATTATCTTTTTGTTCGTTGTCTGTCTTTTCAAAGCTTAAAGGGGTGATAAAACACGATTTCACTTTTCTAACTTTAGCTAGTGTGTAATGTTCCTGTTTGAGCATAAACAACATCTGCAAAGTTACAACGTTCAAAGTTTTAAGCAAAGGGAGATATTTGCTTTTAAAGAAATCCATTTCTAAGGACTACAGCAAACGGCCGGTAGGGACTACACGACATTCCTCCAGGGTTGCTGACGTCACTAAGCCCAAAACCCCTCCTCCGAGAATAATAAATTAGGGGGGGCGGGGTGGGGAGCGAGGCCATTTTATATTGCTGTGGAGATTGAGAAGAGTTGTTGTATGCTGGAGTGTCATTGCCGCGATGCCGACGAAACGCTGTTATTTTCATCCGGATTGCAGGTCCACTTTGTTCAGCCTTCCTAGGGACGGGGAAGTTAGGGATCAATGGTTAAAATTTATTTTTAACTCGGTCCCTCAAAATTATTACCCAAATCTCGCTCTCTGTGCTGCTCATTTTACGGAGGAAAGCTTCCACAATCTTTGCGAGTTCAATGCAGGATTCGCCCAACGGCTTGTCCTGAAAGATGGAGCAGTTCCAACTTTAAAAACAGAAGCTGTTTACGGGCCACAACCTGTAAGTATGACTTATTTTTCGTCAATGTGTTTTACTGTAATAGTTTGTATTGCTTATTGTACATTGTATCAAGGAAGTGAACAAATAACAACGCTGTTTGGCTCCGCAAACCAGTTTGTTAAATGCTCATTCATGCATTCGACAAACCCCTAACGTTAACGTTACAAACTTTTTTTCTTAATCTCAACCGCGAACTTGGAATTAGTGTATATCATTATTTGATTAGAGCGTTTATGTATTGTTTATCTACATGTTTGTTTATCTGCAGGCATGCTAAACATGGTTCTGTGTTTGATTCGGCTACTATAGTAAATCCAATGTTTAGTGTTCGTTTTGGGTTAATAGTTATAGCGACAGATATTTGGCTATAAGCGTTCTAAAAATACAAAAGTAACGATTCCATTCAGTACCGATCTTCACTCTTTAATCAAAAAAAATCCCGTTGAGGACTAATATAATTTGTTAGAACAATTATATGAAATTCTTGCTTATGAAGCTTATTTTTTGTGGTCCAATGATTATTATCCAGTAATTAATTTTTTCCTACTATTTTACATGACACATGTATGTTTTAAGCTGTAATTTGATCATTGATTACATATTGTCATTATTTCTTACAGACAACATCTCAGCAGGGTTCGAGTTCCCAAGAGCTCCCCACTACATCTACACTTCATGAAGTTGGATGTCAGTCAGACCCTATAGAGACTGAAACTGTAGCCAAAGATGCGATCAGTGGGCACACAACTTTCAATGGGTACATTGAGCAGTTTCCACTTAAGGAGCAAAGGTATGAAATACAGACATTAAATGTGTTTGTGTTACTTTATCATATCCAGTTCTAGTACACATCGTCTTTTTTATTATAATTGTTATACCGGCTACTGAAACTTATGTGTATTAGAAAGTGGCTTATGTTTCTCACTGTAAAAAAATTGTAATAGCATGACAGATGGTTATGAGTAATTGTATTTTTTACTTTTTTTTGTACTTGTAGGCATTCAGGCAACATATTATGGTCATGATGTGGGCACCCAAACAACTGAGATGTTTCCTGATGTGCAGCAGTCTTCAACACCAGTAAGGGGCTCAGTCTTCAGGCCCAGTAAGAGACCTCGTCTGGTGTTAGATGAGGAAGAAGAATCAGAATTAAATGTCGAACCCACTGATTCCACATATAACCCAGATTCTGTTGTTACTGAAGAATCAGAATTGGCGTAAGATATAAATACATATTTACACACTTTTTTACCAATACATTTGTGTTTAAAAAAATATATAAAACATGAAAGCAACTTCCTAATATTTATTCTTTTTATATTGCCTTAGGATAGATCCACAGCCCGACCACAGCAATAACAAATACATTGTTTTTGAAAGCTGTCTTCGAGAGCTGTTTGTGTCCTGTCCAATTTGTAAGACAAAGTGTGTTGTCCAGAGCAGACGAAGGGGGACTTTTGTTGCATTCACCCAGCTTTGTGAAAAGTGTAACTACTACAGACAGTGGCAGAGCCAGCCCATTGTAGGGAGTACCCCACTTGGAAACCTGCTATTGTCTGCTGCAACGTATTTTACCGGTGGATCTTTTAAACAACTAGAGAAGGTATTACAATTACAATAAAATTCACAAAAAAATACTGTGTTGTTTCATTATGTATGTACTGTATGATTTCTATGATTTCTATGTTAATAGATTTTCAAGGCCATGAAGCTCCAGATGATGCATTTCGTAACTTTTAGGATTCATGCCAGGAATTTCATTGAGCCTACCATAATACACAAGTGGAAGCAAGATCAACTGAATCTTATAAGACAGCTGCAAGAGGGAGGAAATGTTGCTGTGGCTGGAGATATGCGTGCTGACACGCCAGGTACGTTTACCGTAAATAAAAAAAAATCACGCCGTTTATTTTATAGTCTTTGAGTTTTCCTAAAATATTATGATACTGATGTTCTCAGTAATGTTCTATATATGATTATGATGTTTACAATAGGACACTCAGCAAAATTTGGCAGCTACACCATTATGCACATGGAAACCAACAAAATTCTGGATCTTCAACTAGTTCAGGTTAGTAATTAAGCATTTAAAAAATTTATTTACATTTTCTTTTATCTGTTATTGTGTATACTCTACTCTGTTTATACATTTGAAATGTTGTGTACCCAACAACAGAGCAACGGGGTTGGTGGAAGTTATCATATGGAAAAGGAGGGATTGAAGCGTTGTCTCGATAAGCTGGAGTCTAATGGTTTAGCTGTTGACTACATCGTCACCGATCGCCATCCGCAGATTCAGAAGTACCTGAGGGACCGCAATATCACTCAGTTCTATGACGTGTGGCACTTTGAGAAAGGTAATTATTTATCTTTGTATTATTAATTGATTCTTATTCAGTTAATTGTTCAACCTAACATGTACATTTTTATTTTTGTGGTAATTTGATTATCTTGAAATAATGATTGTACAACCAAGCTTTTACTTTGTACAGGTTTATCTAAGAAACTTGACTAACTTTCAAAAATGAAGGACTGTGAGGTGCTGAAAAAATGGTTGCACAGCATCAAAAACCATGTTTACTGGAGTGCGATTTCCTCTGAGTCTGGGCCAGAAAAGGTGGCGAAGGGGAATTCACTGCAGAACCACATCCAAAATGTACATGTTCATGAGAACCACCTCTTCCCCAAGTGTGAACACCCAGACAAAGTTTCCAGGGATCCAAAAAAATGGATCCAACCAGGTATGACTGTATAGAGAGACAGATGACAATAAAATGACAGTAAACTAGTAAAATTTTGAGATTTTCTTCATATTTTATCTGTTTGGTTACAGGATCAATAGCGCTCCATAAAGTGGAAAAGCTATTATACAACAAGAGAGTTCTCAAGGATATAGAAAAGCTCAGCCACAACTTTCAGACGTCATCACTGGAGGCTTTCCACAGTCTGATTTTGCGTTTTGCCCCAAAGAACGTGATTTTCCCTTTCATAGGAATGTTGTGCAGGTAATAATCTTTGACATATTCAGTAATATTTATAAGCATTGTTTCTAACAATTGTTATGGAAATGTTTTTTTTATTCATTATTTTATTAATATTAATGATCTTTCCCTATAATAAATAATGTTCTTTCCTAATAAGGAAGAAAAAGGATAAATAGGTTAGGAGCCTTGCCTGTGGCCCTACAGTATGTTATCTATGTTATGAGTAGCAGAGATATAAAGAGCTATAAAGCCTCCCATCTTGGCCAGAACTCTCACATTCTCTTGACTGACTGTGCGACTGTGAGCCTTTCTTGCAAGAAAGAAACCATTATAATCATGGATTGAACATTTGTCTCTTATTCTGAATTGTTTGTTTATTTGTCACAACACAGTCTACTAATCTTCATATTTTATGGATTGTGCACTGATTACAGGCTGTATCTTGCAGCAATGCACTATAATGAAAATGCTAACCGTGAGCAGGCAACAACAACTGAAGGACAGGCTGTGTATAAGATCGTTTTTCCAAAGTCCAAAAAAGGGGAATGCACAGCAAAGCCAGTGAAAATAGAACCAACATACAGTAAGTTTGTTTTATTAACAATAATATATAAAAAAAAAAGCTATAATAAAATAAATATAAGCTTACAAAAAATATTTATAAACATTACACAAATGTTAATTATAAAACAAAGGTAGATTATTTATCAGTAATTATGTAAAACCATAGAGTGACTCAGTATTCTGTTTTTTACAGACTATGTGGATGACCTTATGAGCCTTCTGTTACATAAAGTCTTTGTGGACCCCAAGCCATATGCGGAAGAGCTGCATGCAATCCCCATTCCACCTCCTCTGTCATCACAGTATGAAAAACCTTCCAAAGAAGAGGTGATTGCCCAGCGTGTGTCACGATTCAGTCGAGGGGTGGCCGGAACCCAACATACTGTCCCGCTGGATCAGGAAACTGTAGACGGATCCGGTTAACAACACATGAGGGGATGACAACCCTCACACTACGTCCTAGGTAGCCCCAGCACCAGCTGACAAAGCTGCGATAGGCCAGATAACGGAAACGCCTATGGCAGGAATAGAAAACCTCAATATTGTGTATAAAACCAGTGGTATATTGGAAACATGTATATGTGATGTGAAAATATGTTTGATAAAAATGTATATTTTGATTAGTTTTTGTCTTTGAATAACTATATAGTAAATATAAATGTGTAAATATATATATTTTGTATCTATTGTCTTTTATTTATGTTCTTTTACACAACATAATTTCATAAAATTTAATAAATACTTACTCCTCTTCATTTCTGCGTCTCACTGGTCCATAGTCGGCTCTGTAAATATTATTGATATTTTGCAAAGTATACGGATTTAAGCAGTTTGGTTCAAAACCTGGATGCTCAACCATACATTTAGGAGGGTCTGGAACCGCCATCATTCGTTTTACAACCTAAACGGTAATGTAAGACAATGAGAACATACTGTACAATTAACCTATGTTTATCTTTTAAATATGAAAAAATAATTATACAGAATTAACACGTTATGCATAATTTTGGTAATAGCTTATTACACTACCTTCTGTATTTCTTTGCAGCAGATGTTTTCCTCTTCAATTGGCATTTTTGCACAGTTATTACATGTACACCTAATAAAATATATATATTTTTTTAAATAAAAAAGGTTCTTGAATACACTTTTGTTAATAGACAAACACTTATTAATGTTATAAATTAAACATCAACTATTATAATTAGTACAATTAAATTACAGCGTATCTAAAAAAGTATTAGATATCAACAACAAAAAACATACCATTCTGAAACGTCATTTAAACGCCGTTCTTGAACAGGTTCTGCTCGTTCATCTTCATTAAAATTTTCTAGGTCCGATTCGGGCTCAAATTGGTATGGTTTTATTGACGCCATTGTTTCTAATACCACCAAAGCACAGACAACTGGTAAAGGTAAGGGGCGTGACGTTACCGAAAAACGTGCTCTAGGCGGTTAGCGAATCACAACACACTGGGCCAGCTAACCAATCTGAGCCCATTGCTATTTTTGTGGGACTGGCTTCATAGAACCCGGAAACCATCAGACCGTTTTACAAGGAGGGACAGAGCAGTGTAGAGTAAAGGTAAAATATATGAAAAATAATGCGATTTTTTTAAAAAACAAAGCATGAACACATGTTACAGTGCACCCCACAAACACAATAAAGCCTTCGAAAAACCGCGTTTTACCACCCCTTTAAGTTACATAATGTTTTTCTTTAGTTTTAACTATTGATCTGACACCATAATCCCACTCTATCTCTCTCCTGCTCTCCTTTTTTTTAATGGTGGGCGTTTACACAGTTGTTTAGAGCAGTGCTGATTGGGGAGAATGGAGGTGCACTCACCTCTATTGGTTAGTAAGACTGCCACTCAAGGCTGCAGTCATGCATATGCTCTGGAACGGAGTATATCGTGTCCACATCACAGGCTTCGTTTTTGGGGGCAGATGGTGATACCGATATAAGGAAGCAAAAAAGTCTGAAACCAATATATCGTATTGTATTCTTTATGTGAATAGGCTATATTACAGTACAGTACACTTTTTGCAATGATAACTCAAATGTGGTGAGACACATTATAATTATGTTATGAATATAGGGCTATGTAGTGGAGGCAGGGTATTTAACAATTTAACAATAAACTATTATTCAAAATGAGTGTGACATCAGTGCACTTAACAGTAAACTTCACTTATAGAAGAAGTTTCAAACAGAACAAAATATAACATGAATTAAGAAATCAAACAAGATAACTGTGTAGGGCAAGCAACCTACTGCCAAACCAACAGAAGCAGGTTTATGCAAATCATCCAAATGTAAACATCTAAAATAAATAAATAAACAATTTACATATATAACAATATTTGGAAGTGTAAAACACCCAGACAGAACTTTCTAAAGAAAAATATCCAACCTTTAGGAGTTTCTGTTTGAGTACACAGTAAAAAAAAACACCCAACTGTTGCTTGCATTTTTCTTAAAATTCTGTAATTTCATTAATTCTTAGAGAAAACGAAAAGAAAATTGAGACTTTAAATAAGTTAAACTTAAACTGTAAGTTCTCCTGTTTTTAACTATATATTAGATTTAGCTGACTGCTAAGAATAGGTCTGAAAAACAAAGAAAAGTGTAGGTGTGTCAGGCGCCCCAAAAATGTTCTAGGTCTTTAAGAGTTAACTGTCTAACTGCGGTGTTTGGCCAATCACAATGCACTGGGTCAGTTGGCCAATCAGAGAAGAGTGCGCTTGTTGGAAGGCGGGACTTTGTAGAAAATTAGGCGTTTGAGAGAGACGGGGCATAGAGGACCTACAATGTACATTATTTAAAAAAAAAAAAAAGAAAGAAAAGAAATTTGTGATTTTTGAACATTAAAGCATGTCAACATATTTTGTTACACCAAATACACAAAACAATGATCTTTAAAATAATAATATAAATATTTTTTAACAGTTCTTTGCTTTAGAACATGTATTGATGTTAAATCCACAAATAAAATGTTATGGTTATACAGGACGATGTTCAAAATAAATGCGAAGTAAATGCTGAAATTTAAACATGTCAAGACAAAAGAAAATTTATGAGGATATGGAGGAAATTCGAAAATCTCTGAGCATGTTGTCTGAGGACCTTGCTCGAGTTGCTAAAAACCAAGAAATGCTGGAGGAGCTAATGTCGGAAGTCAAACAATTGAAAAGTTTGGTAAAAGAAAAGGACATGATGGTTGACCAGTTGGAAAGAAGGATTGATGAGTTGGAACAAAACGCAAGAGGGAATGACTTGATTATTAGTGGGCTTGATATCCGAAATAGATCTTACTCAAGTGTGGCTGCTGGAAAAGACGGTGAAGATATTTCGAGCGAAGAACAGCAATCGCTGGAATATCAAGTGATGCAATTTTTTAAGACAAAGGATATTAATATTAAAAGTGAAAATGTGTCATCTTGCTACAGTCTTCCAGGGAAAAACAAACAAACGAAGCCAGCTATTGTCTTGCGGTTTGTCGCGACTAAACATAAGAGAGACATTCTAAAGCAAGGGAAAAAACTGAAGGGGAACGATGTTTATATAAATTAACATTTAACCAAAAAGAATGCTGATATAGCCAGAGTGGCGAGGAACCTGAGGAAACAAATGAAGATTCAAGCAACATGGACAAGAAATGGAAAGGTGATAATCAAACTAAATGGAACGCCCGAGGAAGCAAAGATTATCACGGTAAGAGATCTACGTGAACTTGAAATGAATGAATTGCACTCTGATGGAAATGGCAGGAGTCCTAGATGGCCCAGATTGTGTGATATTTTTGGAAGAGGATGGTTAATTTGGGGCTCAGGGCTATCGGGCCTACTGACTGTGATGTTTTTTTGGCCTGGGAATGCCGTGAAACTGGATGGATGGATTGTTTGTGCACACAGATCAGAGAGAGGATTTGGCTTACAAGTGTTAAATGACAATGACTGATTGTATGTTTAAAGATTACGTGTTTCCCTTTTTTGATGGACATGACGAAGACTTAGACCAGCAGAAGACTGATAAGATGGACAATGAAATGCCAATGTCAAGTTTGGTAACACCATATCTGAATTACTCGCACAGTGGAAGATTAGAAGATTTGGATGAAAGAGTATTTGATGTGGGGAGTGAAATAGACCCTGAGAGGAATTTCAATTATGCCTCCACAACAGATGGGTCCAACTGTAAATATTTCACTGAAAAACAATTCAATGACATTGTAGAGAGGGATGGAGTGTATATTATCCATCTCAATAGCAGAAGTTTAAATAGAAATTTCAGCAATATCATGGATTATTTGAAGCGGCTGAAGAGGGCATTTGATGTCATTGCGATTTCAGAGTCATGGTTACGAAATGATACTGTGGAAGACTTTGGAATGACAGGCTATGAAATGTTCTTTGTAAACCGGACTTTAAAGAAGGGAGGTGGAGTGGCCTTATATGTTAATACTGCCCTGCAATGTAAGCAGGTTGTCTCTATGTCGAAAGAATGTGCTGGGAATTTTGAAATAGTCACTGTAGAAATAGAGATGAAAACAAGTAGAAATCTAATAGTTAGTTGTGTGTATAGAGCGCCTGGAACATGTATTGACAAAACAAAGGATCAATTAGTTTGTATGTTTGAGAAGGTGGTAGGTAAAAAAAATGTTTTTGTTTGTGGAGATTTTAATGTTGATCTTTTCAATCCACAAGGCCACAAAGGTACCACAGACTTTATTTATACAATGGACAGCTTAGGTTTATTTCCAACAATCACAAAGCCGAGTAGAATTACAGGACAAAGTGCTACATTAATTGACAATATTTATTCAAATGTTGTTAGTAATGATATTGTAGGGGGACTGTTGGTGGAAGACATAAGTGACCATTTGCCAATTTTTGTTTATTATAATTGTAAATTAAATGAAGAAGCACCTGTAAGGAGGAAAAGAGAATGGAGGCTGAGGACTCCTGTAACCTTGAAAGCCTTTAAGGAAGATCTATTAAGATATAATTGGGAAAATGTTTATGTTAATGATGCAAATGAAGCGTATAGCTCTTTTCTGAATAGTTATTCAAAGTTATATGAAATGAATTGTCCTTTAAAAATGTACATTGAGAAAAAGAGGGAACAAAACCCTTGGATGACAAAAGGCTTACTTAATGCATGTAAAAAGAAAAACACACTATATAGGGTCTTCTTAAGACAAAGAACGGAAAAGGCTGAGATGAAATATAAGGCATATAAAAATAAACTAACGAAAATACTTAGGTTAAGGAAAGAGACATATTATAGCAGTTGTTTAGAGGAAAATATAGGAAATATGAAAGGAATGTGGAAAATTATAAATGGTTTAACAAGAAATAAATTTAAAGAAGCTACATATCCTAAATTTATAATAAAAGATAATATGTGCATAGACAAGAAACAAGATGTGGCAGAAGAATTTAATGATTTTTTTGTTAATGTGGGACTGAATCTCGCAAGGGATATTGTTGAACCAAAAGAGAAAAATGGATTGGATGAATTAATTGAAAACAATTTGCAAAGTTTGTATCTAAGTGAGGTTAGTGAATCTGAAGTGAGGGGAACGGTTTTAAACCATAAAAGTAAGAGATCACAAGATTGCAATAACATAGATATGTCCTTAGTGAAAGAAACCATAGAAGAGATTATTAAACCATTGACACACATATGTAATGTTTCATTTAGGACGGGAATATTCCCTGACCAGATGAAGGTAGCAAAGGTCATACCTTTGTTTAAAGCAGGTAATAAAAATGATTTATCAAATTATAGACATGTATCACTTCTTCCACAGTTTTCTAAAATATTGGAAAAACTTTTTGTTAAAAGGCTGGATAGTTTTATTAATAAATATAATATTTTGTGTGAGCAGCAGTATGGATTTCAGGCCAAGCAGTCGACCGGACTTGCAATAATGAAATTAGTGGATGAGTTAAGCAAGGCAATTGATGATAAGAGAGTGAGTCTGGGTGTCTTTATTGACCTGAAAAAAGCATTTGACACTATTAATCACGATATTCTTCTGAAGAAGCTGTTTAAGTATGGGGTCAGAGGGGTTGCATATTCTTGGATTTGTTCATATATAAATAACAGAACACAATTTGTTTCAGTTGATGGAATTATGTCAAGTCCCCTGAAAATTCTTTGTGGAGTTCCACAGGGCTCCGTCCTGGGACCAAAATTGTTTATTTTATATTTAAATGATCTCTGTAGGGTCTCAAGTTTTCTTAAGCCTATTCTTTTTGCGGATGATACCAATTTTTTTTTATTCTGGGAAAGAGTTAAAGGACATTGTGAGAAATGTGGAAAGGGAGATGGAATGGGTTAAGAAATGGTTTGATATTAATAAGCTGTCACTGAATATGAGTAAAACAAAGTTTATGATCTGGGGTAAAAGTAGTGTGACAGAAGTGAAAGTAAGAATAGGGGTGGAGGAAATAGAAAGAGTTAATGAAATAAAAATTTTGGGCGTTATATTAGACTGTAAATTGGGGTGGAAAAAGCATATTGATTATGTAAAATCTAAAATCTCAAAGACAGTTGCGATATTAAATAGGATTGGGAATTTGTTAAATAAGAAGGCATTATTTATGTTATATGCATCATTATTTGTTCCATATTTAACGTATTGTCTGGAGATTTGGGGTAATACGTATAAGACATACACCCAACCACTTTTTACTTTACAAAAGAGAGCTTTACGTATCATAACAAGATCACAATATAGGGATCATACAAACGATTTATTTTTTAAATTAAACATTCTAAAATTCTATGATTTAGTGGATTACAAGGTTACATTGATAATGTATAAAGTATACTATAAAATGCTTCCTGATAAAATTTTGAGTATGTTTGAGAAACGTTATTGTAAGTATGAGTTAAAAGGAACATGTTTGTTTAAAAAACTGAAGGTAAGAACAAATATTAGATGTAGAACTATCTCTGTAAGAGGAGTGAATTTATGGAATTGTTTGCATATAGATCTTAAATTGACACAAACAATAAGTGGATTTAAACGGCTCCTAAGAAACAAGATAATACTTTCATATAGATAGGTGTTTTGGGTAATTAATGTCTATGACTTTGTTGTTTCAAGTGTTTGCACGAAGAGAATTGAGTACTGCTTGACTGTTTGTAAAAATTGAGAGGGATAGGTGTCAATAAGCCTTGAGCTTCAGCCTGTACCCTTTGGTTTAATCAAAAGTTATGTATATGATATATGTTATTGTATATTTGTTAGTGATAAACCAAATAAACGAAATGAAAAATGGTTTTTAACTACATCTTAAAAAATGCAGAGCTTGATTTTATTATCGACAATTATTTTTCAAAGCTTTCAATGCAAAATATTTTTACACTGTGTTCATTTGTTCTAACAAATACGTGTTTGCTGAAAACTAACCAAAACCAATTTGTAAATAATTTCTACACAGGAAAGCAAATATTGGTATCTGCATTTGCTATCAGCCAAAATGATTTTCGAATTATCAGCACATCAGATACAGGTAAATCTAATACTGTGCATCCCTTCTTCAATTTATTCTCTCTCAGATGGTCTCAGAAACAGTCTTTAATGCAAAAATCCTGATTTGTAATAGATTACTAAATTTACTTACTGCAAATTGTTCATAAAGCCATTCTGACGTAAACTTTCAAGTTCATGAAAATGTTTCTATATTCAAAATGTTCGTTGGTACAGAAGAAATGTACACCTGCTCCCTATCACATGTAAATGGTGCATAAAACATGCATTGCCATAAGTAATTCATTTGCCCTTGCACTCTTTCAGAATATTTTATTATTATGTATTTCTTTGCAGCCTGCAACTGTAAAACGCAGCTAAAAACTCTTTGGTGGGGCGCACGTTACTGAATATTTATTGTTAGGCATATGGCCTATAAGTCTTTTTTTTTTTTTTTTTGCATTTATGCAATATACTGGAGACAAACCTGAAAAAAGTAGACCAGAATATTCCACTGCGTTTCTGGATATGCAGCTTGCGTAATTGTAATTCATAGGTGGGGATTATGGTTATTGTGAATGAGTGTGCATGAGTGCCCCATTTATGAATGATTAGAATTCATTAACATACAGGTTTAACCATTAAATCTGACATTTACTAAGCGTAGGTTTTTTTACACGCAAATTACTCAGAATTGACTCATATGTATGAAAGTTTCATGAATGAGGCCACTGAGTGTAAACAGGGTCTTGCATTGTTTTGTGATCACCTGCCATGTTGCATGATCTACCTGGCTCTCCATCTGGGGAGCTGCTTGCAGTGCTTCCCTGAGACAGCGACATGCAGCTGGAGTCCTCGTCGCTGGGAATGACGTTTTTACTGAATAATAAACAAGCATTTCTGCTGCCACCGTCACCTCCTTTCTTCTGAATCTCAGATGAATCTGCGTTCTCTGCTCCACTGGGATTTAAATGTTTCTCTTCCTCTCTCTCTGCTTCCACGTCTTTCATCTGCTCTTGGTTTTCTTGATTCTTCTCCATCAGAGTATGAGAAGAGTAAATCAGAAGATGTTCATCAGCTGCCCAACTGTGCAGGTCAGAGCAGAGCGCTTTCAGGGTCTTGTTCTTCACTTCATGACGCCGCTGTGAGTTCTGGTTTGGGTTTCTGACAGTGGATTCATTCTTGTTTTCAACCAGGTTGAGATTCTGGTCTTGCTGCTGCTGTTGCTCTGCTAACTTGCATAATTGATTCTGATCTTCCTTCATCCACTTGGCATTGCTCTCAGAGACAGGAAGACTGTGCTCATTCTCATGATTTCTGCTCCATTCATCTTCCTGGTGCCGGAGGGATACATCATCATTATCATCATCTAGTCCTCCCATAATGCCTTTGAGAAGCTGGAGAGAGTTTGTGCTGCCGTTATTAAGTTGACTCTTTAGAGAGAAAGCATCTGACCCACGAGTCTCTGTCGGGCCCAATCTTCTTTCATATGATAAGCAGAGCTGGTCAAGGGTCAAGGAAGGTGAGATGTACGTGTTTTCATTGAGCAGGTCTGATGGGCTCTTCAAGGACATGGCACAGAGCTGTAAAATAAATTTACATATAGGAATCACACACTGTAACAACATTAAAAGTATGACATTTCACACACAAACACACATACTGTCATACCCTGCACAATGCAACGCCAGGTGCAACACAAGTGTTTTTTGCTAGTTTCAACCTAACGCAGTAATCATTTTCATGTCCTGCACCACAGTGTTTAAATAGTAAATACATTTGTGCACCTATGGGCGTCCGGGTCTGAAAAAGAGGTGCTCAAGCACATTGCTGGCAAGATGCAATTTTGAGGCAACTTAAATAGACTGCGCCATAGTCAAGTCAAGTCACCTTTATTTATATAGCACTTTTAACAAAACATATTGTGTCAAAGCAACTGAACAACATTAATTCGGAAAACAGTGTGTCAATAACACGCCACAATAATGCACCGTTTTATTTAAAATCAAATCTGAATACACGTAGAAACAAGTGTTGCACGGTGCACCGATACTTCAAAAGTATCGCGATTCTCGGAAATTAAAAACGTCATGATTCCTAAATTTATTAGTATCAATACTTCAAAGAATGACTGCGTTCCAGATTTGTAAGAGACATATTTCATGTTGGTGTGTGCACCGCATGCTTCCAGTGCCTCTCTATGGACGTCTGTGTGTTTTCTCCTCACGCAAGCAGAAAAAAAGCACCACAGCGAGATGCTGCATTAGTGGCTTTACTAAACTGATTTGGCTTTTCTAAAATGTGTCCATAATCGCATTAAATTGTTTAAATAGGTTGTTCAGATGAACAAAGCATGAGGTTTTCTTGCATAATTAACATTTTAATTGTTTGGTCAGACAGTTCATATTTAATATTCACATTAATCAGGGATTAAACATGGAGTTATGTTCTGTATGCTAAATATGAAAACGAGCGTATCTGCACAGCTCCTATAACTGCGCTGTATCTGCTGATTGCGGATCGATATTTACATGCTTGGCTCACTGACCCCGTAAACTCATTCATTTCATTCATAAACGAGATGTATCAACTCATTCACGAATGAGAAGATCTCTTGATCTCGTTCAGTGAAGGGCGTATGGGTTCATCACATTCAACAAATCACATGCTCCGTCACATCTTGAGTAACTCTTTGACAGGGTGGAGCAGTTCACAGAGCTGTTCACGAGCTGCGCATGCGCTGCTAATAGCGTCGTGCTCGTGCGCTGCTGTGGAGGGAGGAACTTCAGTGAACAAGAAATATGAGTCAGGGGATTACCTGAACGAGAACAATTCGTTCACCTAAAAGATTTGTGCTTGAATGAATCATCACTAGTGCAATTTCATCTAGCCTATATTAAATATTTGGAATATATATTTTCATATTTTATTAGGTTCTTTGATAAGGTTACAATACGAAGGTCTAAGCAGCAACGTATCTTTCGTGATGTCCCCGATGCGCGGGTCGCAGTGGGTAAAGAAATGTTACTTTATTTGCGGGCTGGGGCGAGCCAAATCATTTCATAAAAGCGGGACCCGCGGGTTGGAAAAAAAGCGGACCCGCGCATCACCAGGCTGCATGTGCGAGCACAAGTGATACTGTGGCCGCCGGTCCACGACTGGTAGAAAAAGATGACACTCATTAAAGCTCACTAGCTGAGTTTTCTCCTCTGAAAGAAAAGGTTGCACAACTGACAGAATAAGTTACAATATCTGAGATATTGCTGCTAAATTTTATTTGCTTTTTTTTTTTTTTTTACTTGAATGCCATTGCTTAAATTGATATTATTTATCTTTTGACATTTAATCTTCTGAGTTCAGAAACATTGTTTAATATAATTGCTTTTCATATTTTTATTCAAAGTTCAGAATCAAGACACATTTATTACTTATGTTTCTTATGATAACTGAGATAATGCTCATAAATTTATTCTTTCTTTACCTTGAATGTCATTGCTCTAATTAATTTTTTATATTTTGATATTTCATATTTTGTTCAAATGTTTAATATCTTCATTTATTAGTGTGTTATATGATTAGAATGTTGTCCCTGTTTTAAAATAAAGCACAGCAATTATATTTGAGAGTGTATTTTCCCTTTTCAGGAAAGTATCGAAAAAGTATCGAAATCGCAATTCTTGACTAGGTATCGGTATCGAAACAATAATTTTGGTATCATGAAAACACTAGTTTATCATTTAGTTTATTTGAGAGCACATAAACAATATACACTTTGGAAATGCTAGTTATGTGTAGGGTGACCACCCATCCTGCTTAGTGTGTGAACAGAGTTTTGCGTCCCGCAAATTGAGACCATGTCACTCATAATCAATGCTTGCTCAAAAAAAAAGTTGGTCACTCTATATCCTGGATATATCTATATCCTGCCCCAGGCAGCCAAACGAACATTACTTGACAGTTCAGCACGCTACTGTTGCCACACCCACCCCTCAGTTGAACTGCTGACTAGGTTGTTGTCAACTTTTCATTGTTATCATGACAGTACATGCATGTGCTTACCAGACACACTGGGAAGGAACTTTTAGATGCACCGCAAGGCTGAGGCACCGCCATCATCAAGACTCACAAGAAACGTGTCCAACAGAAAGAGACATCCAAATCTATGGATGCTTTCCTCTGACAAATTGACTGCTGCAGAGGTGACGAGTGTGTATAATGCTACATCATATCGAGCAGGAGATTGTGGCACAAAGCTAGCCCCAACGATTTATCCGGACTCGGACATTGCCAAGAGGATGGCCTGTGGTCGGACGAAGGCAGAAGCCATCGTCACGGATGTGCTTGCCCCTGCCTCTGTCGAAGATTGCTTGAAAGTCCTCAGAAGACCACTGAATGTACGAGAGGCAACAACCAAAGGTAAAGTTTAAGTTTTGTTCATGGATGAAACATTGTTGTGTGTTAGCTAATTGTCTAAGGTTAGCTAGCTAATGTTAGCTAATCATCTTCTTCTACCGGTATGTTAAAAGTCAACTTTTCCTTCAGTTCACTGAAATTGCATAAGTAGCTAACGTTAGCTAACATAATGCTGCTCATCCATGCCATCGTGAAACCAGGCTCTGTGTATCCTTACATGATTGTGAACAACATTTCACTATTCGTTATCTCCCAAACTAAACAAACAAAAGCAACAACAATTTTTGAAAAGGTATAACTATTTCTATAGATAATATTTATATAAAATCAATAATGATCAAAACAGTAAAGAAGTATCTTGTATTTTGTTTTTATAATTATCTGTTTTAGAGAATCTCTTAAGTTGATCCCATCTGTGTGTGTGTCTCCACAGCCCACACACCATTCTTCTCAGCGTCTTCAGATGCCTCCAGTCATGGGACCACCAAGCTCTTCCCACTGTCAGTGCGTTACTGGTCCTTGATTTCTATGATGACCGTGATGAAACATCTGCCGCGATCCACAACCAGATAGTCCCCAAGCTGGAGGAAAGCGGACTGGGACTAGACATGATATCTGCGTATTCTGCTGACAATGCTAGTCTGAATTATGGGAGATACAACTCTGTCTTCCAGAAACTGAAAGAGAACAACAGTTGCATTTTGAAGGCAAACTGTGTGGCCCACATCGATCACAACAGTGCAAAACACGCAAGAGATCAGCTAAATATCGACATCGAAAATGTCATCAACAAGACCTTTAGCCACTTCTCCTCATCTGCCAAACGCATTGAGGAACTTAAGTCAATTCACAGCTTTGTGGAGATAGAGTAGCAGTCCCTGCTTAGACATGTGCGCACAAGATGGCTGAGCTTGTGGCCTGCAGTGAAGAGGCTTGACAGCTGGGCTCCTATCAAGACCTACTTTCTCTCATTGGGAGACAAATACTAGCATATGCGACTAAATTTTATTCTGGGTGACTAAATTATGTCTATTGTTAGCCAATGGCTAAGAAATTCTTAGATTTTTCTTTGCCTGTGTGTGTTTAAGGCTATTATAAGGCCATCCTTAAAAATATTTTGGTTTGCAGTAACAGTAATTTTTTTTTAAAAAAGGGCCGGTAGGTCGGTCTGTATTTATTATATTTTATATAAGTTTCAATGTAAAAAAAAAAAAAAGTAAATTTTTGTGATGGTGATGACGTCGGTATGAATTTAAACAAATTAGCATATCGTGACGTCACTGACTGGGTCTTCAACCCGTGCCTTCGGCGCATCATTGCAAACCTCATTTTGATGCAGGCTATATAGACCACAAACAAATTAAAATCTTTGTCAAAAACATGTTTATTGCATGAATTTCAGGTGAGAAGAGAGGTACTGTTTTACTTGCATCCACCGCTAGGTGTCAATGCAACCTACAAATGAGAGAACGTTTACTTCGCTTTCTAGGGTTGTCACTTTTGTGAAAAAAATCCTGTTTGATTTGAGTGACAAGTGTTTATTGAATCGATTGTAAAATCGATTTTGCATGTCTAAAGTTTTATACGGCAAATAACCAAATATAGGTAAATCCACGGACAACAGGCAGGAGGAATGTAAAGATTCAATATATTGGTAAAGACCAATATTTCTGATGATTTATTGGTGTGAAGTTACGTGCAAAATGACAAACAGGAGTGCAACATTTTCGAAAAACAATAAGCAGAGTGTACTGCCATAATGCAAAACATTTACTGCAGGCTTCAACATGGCTGTGTTTACCATTAAATTTCAACAACAAAAAAAAAAATCGCATAGGCGATTTTCTTAGGCTATCAAAAAAAATATTTTTTCGAATATTCGTCGAATTTAAAATAAAAATCCACCTTCGAATGCGCATATGAATTTTAGGTGTGCATTAAGGAAGCTGCCTTATGATCCCAGTATGTGTTCCATTCCATCTCCGCGTGCACAGCTGTGTCTAAACAACTCTCAAAGGCGGACGAGCTCGACAAGCAGTATCTGCTTTCTCTTTCACCTTGTGTACGAGCACGAGATGCGATGACAATATATGTGCCATTGCATAATAAGGTTATGTTAGCCTATCCAGTTGAAGCCACTTAAAAAAAAACTGAACACTTTACATCAAAACTGAAACCAAGCCGTTCACACAGAACGCATAATTCACGCATCTCATGTTTTTAAACGAAAAAAATGTATCCTGTGGGTCTGTGTATATTTTGGTCATTTGATTTTCTATTTAAAAATAAATAAAGATAAATGAGTAATGGTTTGATTTTTGTTTTTTTCGTTTTGTTTAAGAAACGCAAAACGAAAATGTAGCTGGATTTTTTGTATTTTTTGTTTGTGGGTAAAAAATGAGATGATGCTTTAATATTAGTTTGAATGTGTGGGCGGCGCTGAAACGCCCCTTTCATCTCTTCTGTACTGCACCGACAAGCAGCAACGAGAGCTCAGTTCATCTTCAACAGCAGACAGCAGCTTATTAATCCTGACGATTCTTTGCTAGTGGTAAATTTATTTATTTATTTATTTATTTATTTATTTATCTATCTATCTTTGAACAAACAAATTAATTTATTCAATGACATTTGAATTTTACTGTAGGCCTATGATCTACAATGGCATGAAATATGCGGATTTTTAGCCTACTAATTTTATTCTATGCCTGCCAAACATGTTTTCATTTGCTATTACAAACAACAGCAACTGAAGCTTTATCTTGTAGAGTGTAGCTATTCTTCACTTCTCCGATCGGCGGATCCCGATCCACACCTTCCATCCCGAAAACAGAGGAAAGAGCTTCAGCTCCGTCAGTTTGGAACGTGAGACACCCTAAATAACACCAAAACCTTACAAAACTCAACAGGATGTGCTTTCTGCCATCTTGGTCTACATTAACTTCTTTCTGAAACGTCAGAAATGAACCAGGCTCATGCATCAGACGAACCATGTCTAGCTGGACATGTCTACTTTTAAAATAATCCATTTAAATAGGCCTAAATATAAAATTATTTTTATTATTTTCTATGTAATTCAAATGAAACCAACGAGAGGTGCAGTGTTTCCCGTCTGAACTCATTATCTGTAATGATGTCACACCATCACTATATTCATACGGTCATCTACAGAATTCGTGAATTCATTTCATAATTATAAGTGGCCTATAATTAAAACATTTAAAGTAGACTAATTATGGGGAAAACTTAACTTATTTTAATATAAATTTTATTATAAATGTGGGGTTGGGTTTTTCCCATTTTATTTTTTTATTAATGGCCTAGAATAAAATAAGTAGGCAAAAAATTAGTAGTAGGCCTATATTTTATTCCATGTCATTGTAGATCACAGGCTAAAGTAAAATTCAAATGGCGTTTTATGAATAAAGTTGTCAAGTCTGCTTTGTCAATAACATGCAGCAGCTGAAAAAATATAATATTATTATTTTATTATTAATTTAATTAATTAATTATTATTATTATTATTTTATCTTGCAAGCACCACTAGCAAAGAATCGTCAGGATTAATAAGCTGCTGTCTGCTGTTGAAGATGAACTGAGCTCTCGTTGCTGCTTGTCGGTGCAGTACAGAAGAGATGAAAGGGGCGTTTCAGCGCCGCCCACACATTCAAACTAATATTAAAGCATCATCTCATTTTTTACCCACAAACAAAAATTACGAAAAATCCAGCTACATTTTCGTTTTGCGTTTCTTAAACAAAACGAAAAAACGAAAATAAAACCGTTTCTCATTTATCTTTATTTATTTTTAAATAGAAAATCAAATGACCAAAATATACACGGACCCCTGTGTGACTGGTTTTCCGCCCTTTTTATTTATTTAACAATGCATGCATACATGATGCTGTTTTGTTTATATTTCTTTAAGCAACTTAATTAATAATAATTGGTTCATAAACATTATTTTAAATATGTTTTTTTCACAGTCATGTATTCTAATGCTTGGAATAAACATGCAGTAATATTTTGCTCGATGCGCTATCTTGAGCCTCAGAAGGGAAGCAAAAAGCTTTTCTTCACCCTAACTGAAATTATGCATTTAAAATAAGAATACAATTCGAATTTTGATCATATTTAAGTAAAAAATTTGAATTTAGTTTTTTCGGCTATTTTGACAGCCCTAGGCGATTCAAGCCCAAAACTGTATGAGACTGAATACCGGCTGAATTCACATTTCTGTTGTAAAAAGAGAAACATTGTGCAGAAGTATTATTTGCTGTTATGCGTGTTTGTCCGAAGCTGCAGTTGCTGTGTGACGCCTGTTCAAAAAAAAAAAAAAATACCTGGACGCGCTCCGAGAGAAGGTCGTTAAAATCATTTTCTTATTTTCGTTTTCGAAGCTTGTGTTGGTTGATTCGTGCTTGATTCGTGCAATAGATTTTCGAACATAAAGTGACATTCGACACGGTCACGGTTTTAGACTAGAGAGGAGAAGGGATGGGAAAAGATCTGGGCTCAGTTTTTCCAGAACTTCGTGCCAAGTTAAAGCGGTGTCGAGCTGTTTTAATGAATGTTTTAGACGTATTATGGTGCCTGAACCCGTATGACTTTGAACAGTGACCGCGAACATTTAGTTTACTGCAGCCGCAGCCATCATTACCAAGCGCGAAGCGAACGCACAGGCCACAGTGTGACATCCGTGTAAACACAGATGACGTCAAGGGTTTTTTTTTTGATTAAAGAAGATAGCCTTTATTTGTATGTAGGCCAAGGCAATTTATATATTTACAATACTTACTTAAATATAATTAATAGTACTTTATTGCGTTTGTATTAGTTGTTTGAAGAGTAAAAAAATAATTGGTCGGTCTTAACGCAAATTTACAATCGACAAGTCGGTCGGACTAAAAGCAAAAAAAAAAAAAAAAAAATTGAGTCGGTGCTAAATTGACAGGGTCGGTCGGGTTACGACAAGCAAGAATATTTTTAAGGATGGCCTAAGATTTTCACTTGCTGAACACTGACTGAGCGCTTCAGAGTTTCGCTCTCCATCAAGCAATGAATACTTTTCAATTCATCTCAATGGACACACAGCGTACCTGTATTTGACGCACTGTAAACTCTTTGTGAAGAGAAAGAGAGGGTTCTCCTCAATTCTGTATGCTCCAACAAGAAATACAAGGTCAAGAAGAAACCTGAAGTTAAGAAACCTAGTTATGCAAGACCCCATTTGTCTAAGATGAAGTTTGATTGATTTTTAACATTGGTGGACTGTCTACAGGGGTGCAAATGTGTCACTTTAAGGAAACAGTAGCCTTTTAGGTCAAAATATGTCATTGTTTTGCATAGGATTGTATCTTGGCACCTTTTTGTATTGTTGTCACCTTGTGATGGTGATGGCTTTGCACTCCTCTGTCTATACTGGAAAACAATTTGGAAGCTTATCATAAAAATGAATGTTGTTTTAATTCTGTCTCTTATCTTTCTTCCTTATTTGATTCAGATGCTGGTGAGAAGGTTTGAGTCCTAAAAGTGTCACCTAAACACTGAACAGTTTTGTTTCCCTGCACCTGCCTTTACTAACATGCAAAGTTCACCATCCTTCCTCCCCGTTCTCGTTCTGTGAACCTCTGGAGTTGTGAGTTAAGACTTTATTTTTTTTTAACTGTTCCTGTGGTGTTGAGCAACTACAATTCCTGTTAATCCTATAATTTTATATTATAATTTATTTAAAGTGAATAAATTGTAATGAAAAATAAATAAAATTAAATGGCTAAAGTAAATTGTAAGTGGAAGTGCATCTGTCAATTCAGTGAATGTTCAAAATATTACGAATCTTTATTTAGAAAAAAATACAGATTGGTTGGCCTATTCATGAGCATACATCAGCAATTACACATGTTTAGGGGGAATAGGACATCATGGTAAAGTTACATTTTTTGGAATCTCGGCTAAATTCCCAGAAACTTCGTGGGCACATCCTCAAGAGACATCGCTAGTTAGTCCCATTGGGGACGTTGTAGCGACGTGGTCAGCTGGTCTCCAGATAACTTTTCATATTATTGTTTGTTAATTAAATGTTAATTGTTAATGTAATGTTTCTTAATGAAAGATTTATTGAAAGGGAGTACGGGACAAATTAACATTTAAACCTTAAACTAGCAGCGCGCGTAACTTTCTAAGTTAAGTGCGCGACGTGCGCGTGCCCGTCATTTTGTAACGGTCAACTTCCAGTGGATGGACACGGAGGAAAAGGTAAGCACTATAAATCTACTTTTATTCATAGATTTTAACCGATATAACGTTAGATGTCATTAAAGAGGAGTAGTGTTTTGTATTTTTGTAAGTTTTCTAATTCAATTTATTAAATAAATGCTCTGTTTGGTTAATTAGCTCAAAAGCAGTCTCAGAGGTGGTCTAAGGTAACGTCTAAGCGCTCTGCATGCAACAAATTCTACAGCTGGGTGACTTTTGTTGCTCGTCTTTTTTGTCAAAACCAAACCATCTCCAGGCTAAAGAAGCTGACACACGTCTCGCGGTTAGCTTTTCTGGCACTGGTTTTGAGGATGACTGTGTATTTTTGCTTTCTTCGCTCATTTTTGTGTTGTTGCGCTCGATGTATTCCATCTTTTGGACTCATCATTATACAACGCAATTTTCTAATGATGCAATCACGAAGCTCGCTACTTGAGGACGCCACAGACATTTAAGAAAAACTTTTTAACTTCAGACTTCAGTTTTCCGCAAACAACGCATATTTTGCCTTTTCTAGCAGCTATTTTATTAATCGTACATCGGCTTTACTCTTTACGTTTTCGGATTGTTGCTTCAACTATGAAATGTCATAACACACAGGTAAGAACTCCATAGTTGTATTGCAAATTAGTAGCAGCTTAATCATTGAGGAACGATAGTAAAAAAATAAATAAAAAAAAAACCCTTACATACAGTCAAATAAAACCCTACATTACTAAAATCGCTACATATAATTGTTAAGAAGGTTATGGTGTGCGTTATTTGTTTTCTCTTTAACTTCCTTCAGCTCTTTTAATGTTTGGGAGGTCCGATTGTACAAATTATGAAATATTCGATATCCCAATTTTGCATATCGTCCAGACAACAATTTGGATATTATCGTCTAAACGATATATCGCCCACCCCTACACTGTAGTGTGATGCCATCAAGTTTAGACAGACTTTTCGCACGACAACTCTCACATCCGGTGTAGACACAGACCGTGACTGCTCTATTTACAAATAAGTTATATAAGAAAAAAAAAATTCCAGATATTCCAGAAGATGATCCATTCAGACAGATAGGTTTTGATGCAGACATGGATTCAGTACTAATGTCAGCAGGTACAAAGACAAAGGCTGAGGCACTGCTCATGGTGATGAGTCATGCAGCAAGACATAATATAACAGGGACACAACTTCATGACTTATTACAGCTCATAAATACCCTGTTTGGCAAAGAGGTGTTACCCCGATCAAAATATTTGTTCAATAAGGTCTTTAAAAACAACTCCGACATTGTGGAGTTCCACTTCTACTGCAAAACCTGTAAAGTATACATTGGAACAAAAGACATACAAGACAAAAACATTGTACACAAATGTACGTCTGATCACCTGTTTTTAAAACCATGCATTTCTGCTCTAACCGGTCGACTGAAATCAGACACACTGGCGAAAAAAGGCTTCCACTTACAAGTCGGATATGTGACACAAACCCATAACCTTGTGATAAAGGAAATGAGGCATTTGTATGAAGCTTTTTGAAAAGGACAGCAATTTCAGTAACCCCTTCTGAAGGAAAGGATACGATATTCTGGATTTCTCCATAAACACCATCACTCATCTTTGCAAAAAAGTCTCTGCTGACTTTTTTATAGTATCTTACTGAGGCGATAGCTTTTGCTGGTATAAACTAGTCCTTTATGTACCATTCTCCTGTGCACTACCATTTCGTCTGGTGGATGTTTCTGTGCAGAAATGAAGGCTCTTTTTTCATCATCAGTAGTCTCTGTCACTTTGCCACTATCCAGAACAGTTGTGTCTTGACATTTTGTGAAACTCTTTACTCTTCGGTCATTTGTCATTTCAAAACAGAACTCCTTAACTTGCTCACTTACTGCATACCTTGTGGTAAAGAGTGGTATTGCTCTGTGCAACAGGAATTTTTTCACAATCTGCAGAGCTACACACTTTGTTCCATGCACCAGTTTCAACAGACAGTTTTGCATTTTCAAACACAAATGCTGAGTGTGCCCAGAGTGGCCCCCACAATTTCACTGATTTTGCAAGGTGAGTTAGCAGGTGTACATTAAATGTCATAGATGCCTCACCATACAGCAACTGAAACCTTGCCACAAACTCAAAAAGCATGTTATCTGCTTTGTTGATTTCTTGGAAGGTAATGTTCTCATTCAAAAGTAGAAATATTGCTGATACCAGAAGGCCTAGGTGCTTCACATAACGTGGTTGAAGTACACCATTCAGGACTGGCAAGCTGTAAAACAGGAGCCATGCTCGCCACTCTGAGGCTTTCCAGTACTTGCATTCTGCAAGGGGTCTGGGTAGTCGTGTTATCAGGTGTGGTGGCTTTATGTCCTTGATTCTGTTTTCTAGCACCCTCATAGTGTTGGGACTCCCAGGGTTGATCACTGTTGTTCAAAAGAAGCACTGTGAGCTGTCTAATGACACCCAGTAAGACAGCATGCATATAGTCTGGAACAAAGCCCCACACTTTATCAAAATAGGGCATGTTTATGAGTGGTGATGGACCTTTCACTCCTCTGACACTTCTGTTTTGTGCCACTGCTTGCTCCATATCTGCCAGTATTTTCTTCGCTTCTCTGTCAGGATATTCTGTGTCAGTCACAGTTTACTTCACCTGTTTCTCTACTAGAGTATCAGGATGTAAACAGAATCCACAACCAAAGTACCCATTAAACTGTGTGGTGTTTTGCATGGCTGGTCTTGCCTTTGAGTCTACACAACAACATAATCCAACAATTTTGCTGTACACACATGTTCCATTTTTTCTCCAAGACACACCTCTGGATGCCAGTGATTTTTCCTGATCAACAAAGGGTCTGAGAAAAATAGTACCAAAGCAAAGACCTGCAAGCACTACATTCTGAAATCTCATTTTGGGAGGGAGCTCGTTTAAATGCAGGTGTATGGACCATGTAGAAAATCTGGAAGACTTGTACACAGGCGAGCCATCAGAATTGAAATTATATGACAAATTGTTTGGATCTGACAGAATTCCACCAGGTCTTGACAAGTTTCGATACATTTCACCATCATATATGTCTGAGATAACATGCTCATTATGTGGCCTTTGGTGTCTGTAGCTCATGCTGTTTTGAATCTGAGGATTTTCAAGCAGCGTCTGGATTTGAGGTGCAATTGGTATGTTGATAAAAAAGCTTTTACTGTTCAAGGAACTGATTTCAATTGAAGCTCTACGTACAGATAGTAGTACACTGTGCAATGTTTTTGCAACTCTTTCCTGAAGAAGATCAGGAGCTGAGAAGAAGCCTTGTACCACAGCAGTGGTTCCCAACCTTTTTCAACTCGCGGCCCACACAACCAAACACATATGTTTGCGCGGCCCACTGCAAAAAAAATTAACTGCCCCCACTATTGGGTTAATAACTTAGTACTCAGAAGCTAGATTGTTAACTGTATTTATTGAATGAACTAGGGCTGTTCGATAAGGAAAAAAGGCGCATCACAGACAGTGTGTGACCCTGGAGCTAGGCATATGCCCAGTCTGTTCTGTTCTCGCGCTAGGCGCTGCATTCTGACTGGATCGGATAGCATACTGCGGGAGGTCAGGGCTGCGGAAAATCGTGCTAAAAAGCGATTTAGAGATCGTGCACGCTCAAATCGAGATTTTATGATGATTTCTATTAATCACACAGCCCTAGAATGAACTTGCAATGAACAGAAAATAACTCGGGCTGGCACCGCTCAGCAAAACGGGAAAACCAGATCCAGGCAGAGCTCAGCAGCGGGTAGACAGTCACCGGAGCAAGCAGTCAGGACTCAGGAGTAAACATGCTGAAAGACATTTATGCATGTTTGAATTTGTTGTTCTGTAGCATATGCAGCAAAAATATAAATTGGTGGTTTATTCTTAAACCAATCAGCGAGCTCGAATAGTGGAAGCATAATTACAGTTAAATATTTATATTTTGTCATTTAATTATATATATGAAATGATGTTACTATATTATGACTTAGACATTTTTACATATATTAACAATATTATTATTTCTTTTAATAGTAATTGGCGGCCCACCTGCAATACCACCGCGACCCACAGGTTGAAAACCACTGTTCTACAGCAAAACCCTGCATCAAGCCTCCTGTCCTTCCCTCAGAAGAGACACTCTTCCTCTTCTCTATCGACTGTGTCCTGCACCTAACTCTGCCTCCTCACCTCTGTCTGAAAGAGTCTTCTCCACAGTCAGTTATCAGAGATCACAGATTCTCCTGAGAAAGTCAATACGCTCATTCTCTTAAAAACAAATAATACAGGAGAGATGCTAGAAATCTCTATATTGTTCATTTTTCATATCTTTACTCTTTATGAATTTTGTTTGTTTTTTTCTTCTGAGAAGCTCAAGAATTATGGTTGTTTGGTAACTGCAATATTGTTTAGGTTTATCTTCTGGTAATGAGCAGAGAGCCCCACAAATAACATGCTAGAAAAAATAAATAAAAAGTGTATCTACGATTTACTAATTCGTTCCCCCGATGTACTAAAACGTGCACGATTACTTTTACATTTCATTGATTTGCTAAATCGTCCGCAGAATTGACTAATTCGTTCTCTCGATTTATAGTGTACACGAATAAGCAAATCGAGGGAATAAAATAGTAAATCGTGCGCATTAATTAGCCTAATTTTTTTCTTACATGCCGTGTAATTAAAGCACATCACCACCAGACATTTATACCAGGTGCCTTATACGACGCACAGGAAACAATTTAAGTTTTTTTTCTGAAAAAAAGTGCAGTATCTGCTGAATTGTTTCATATCTTTTTCTTTAGACACTTTAGACATGCAAAATAGATTTTACTAGGGCTGCTCCGATCACGATCGGCCGATCGTTAATGCGCATCTCGTCAGTAAAGCCGGTTCTCTAATCAGCGGTAAATTCCCTCAGGTGTGTGATTTCACATAGAGCAGCTGTTGCTACACAGAGCCTTTGTTAACTGAGAAGATGCGCAAATAAACGCTGAAATGAACATGGATTTGCGCAGCTTCTAGATTTTACAATCGATTCAATAAACACTTGTCACTCAAATCAAACAGGATTTTTTTCAAAGTGACAACCCAAGAAAGCAAAGTAAACGTTCTCTCATTTGTAGGTTGCATTGACACCTAGCGGTGGATGCAAGTAAAACAGTACCTCTCTTCTCACCTGAAATTCATGCAATAAACATGTTTTTGACAAAGATTTCAATTTGTTTGTGGTCTATATAGCCTGCATCAAAATGAGGTTTGCAATGATGCGCCGAAGGCACGGGTTGAAGACCCAGTCAGTGACGTCACGATATGCTAATTTGTTTAAATTCATACCTACGTCATCACCATCACAAAAATTTACTCTTTTTTTTTTTTACATTGAAACTTATATAAAATATAATAAATACAGACCGACCTACCGGCCCTTTTTTTTTTTTTTTTAATTACTGTTACTGCAAACCAAAATATCTTTAAGGATGGCCTCATTTTGATTTCATATGGAAATATATGCGTGAATTGATGCTCTCGGTTCTATTAATTAGTGGTTAATTAGAAATAATAATTTTTTTATATATACCTTTTACAAAGAGCTTGTTGGGCTTTTAATTACCTACACAGTGGTGTTTGAATTATGCAAACAGTTATGATATTTTGAAGTGTTTGATCAAGCGGAAGAGGTCACAGTTTTTATAATTAGGTACAAAAATGACCCCTAATTTCCGAATTTAAAACTTCCATAACTTTCTTAATAATTATCCGATTTTAATCATTTAAAAAACATTTTAAAGGTATTTTTATTATCTATCATATGGTTATGATTATATATTACTTTTCTAGTATTGATTTTTTTTTTGTCACATACAGTGCGGTTAGGCATAAATGTAGAGATTAAGGCAGAAATTAAATGTTGATAAATTCACATATATTCAAGTAGACGTAATTTGTTATTGCACAATCAACCCTGGATCTTATGTGCTGAGAAATATTAGTTAATTAAGTTAAGTTCATATAACGTACGCCTATCATCTGAATTATCTGAACTGATTTGGTCAGGCTTAATTCTCATAAATATTTCTACTGCTACTACTAGTTAATTATAAAGATAGGTTAACGTTTAACAAATGCATTTGATTTAAACAGTAGTTTAATACATTTTTTATTTGTTACTTTATTAACGTCTGACTAATTAAAAGCATTTTAAATAAAGCTGTTTTCTTATGTATTTGATCAAACGCTGATTTAATAAATAAAACACAACTTTATTCATGCCTTATTCATAACTCCTGAATTACAATTATTATTATATCATTATAACAAACATATTAAAGCAGGACTTTAAATAGTAGATGTCTGTCTCTCCCCGTTGATCTGTTTATTTGTTGTTCACTCAGTCACATTCACACATTCATCGCGCAATATATGCCATAAACTCCTCGTTACAAGGAGGGCTCATTGTGCATAATAAAACATTCACTCACCATTAATTAGATCCTCTCATAAATGTCGATCTGCGTCGATATTTCGGAAATCCTCAGAGACCCTCTAGAGCATCACCATTACACAGCTAATGCTGCTATAGCTAGCCCACGCAACGCACTACGTCACAATGACGTAGGCAGGATGATGCTGTTTTATTGGTCGCGAATATCCAAAACTATGGGATTAGAATCCCGCCAAATATATTGCAGTCACAGACAAGAGGGTCTGGCTGCAGGCTTGCACTTGCACTCTCAGACTTGCACTCTCAGACACTTGTGCTTCCACTAGTGACATCACTTGCAGTCTTTATTTTTTATTTTGTTGAATTTTTTTATTACTTTTTGTTAGAATTTCCCAACATTTTACAACAGTAGCCAAGTGGTGAAGACAAGAAAAAAGAAACTAAATTACAATGTCACTTGCAATCGCTACTTGCACTCTCCGCTACCTGTGACGTCACTTGCAATCAACACAAATCGTGCATGTTGCCAATGGAGACAAGACGCTGTGGTGGTGATTAAACGATTAAAACTAATTTAGTACTATAACGTACAGGGTCCTGCAAGAAAAAGACAACCCTGCAGAAAAAACCAGCATAGACGAGCATAATTTCCGTGCTCGTCTATGCTGGTTTATGCTGGTCTATGCTGGTTTGGTGCTGGTTTAGCTGGTGGACCAGCAAGACCATGCTGGTCTAGCAGCATGGTCTTGCTGGTGATGCTGGTCTAGCAGCATGGTCTTGCTGGTGATGCTGGTCTTCCAGCATGATCTTGCTGGTGATGCTGGTCTAGCAGCATGGTCTTGCTGGTGATGCTGGTCTAGCAGCATGGTCTTGCTGGTGATGCTGGTCTAGCAGCATGGTCTTGCTGGTGATGCTGGTCTAGCAGCATGGTCTTGCTGGTGATGCTGGTCTTCCAGCATGATCTTGCTGGTGATGCTGGTCTAGCAGCATGGTCTTGCTGGTGATGCTGGTCTTCCAGCATGATCTTGCTGGTGATGCTGGTCTACCAGCATGGTCTTGCTGGTGATGCTGGTCTTCCAGCATGGTCTTGCTGGTGATGCTGGTCTACCAGCATGGTCTTGCTGGTGATGCTGGTCTACCTGCATGGTCTTGCTGGTGATGCTGGTCTTCCAGCATTGTCTTGCTGGTGATGCTGGTCTAGCAGCATGGTCTTGCTGGTGATGCTGGTCTACCAGCATGGTCTTGCTGGTGATGCTGGTCTAGCAGCATGGTCTTGCTGGTGATGCTGGTCTAGCAGCATGGTCTTGCTGGTGATGCTGGTCTTCCAGCATGATCTTGCTGGTGATGCTGGTCTAGCAGCATGGTCTTGCTGGTGATGCTGGTCTAGCAGCATGGTCTTGCTGGTGATGCTGGTCTAGCAGCATGGTCTTGCTGGTGATGCTGGTCTTCCAGCATGATCTTGCTGGTGATGCTGGTCTAGCAGCATGGTCTTGCTGGTGATGCTGGTCTAGCAGCATGGTCTTGCTGGTGATGCTGGTCTAGCAGCATGGTCTTGCTGGTGATGCTGGTCTTCCAGCATGATCTTGCTGGTGATGCTGGTCTACCAGCATGGTCTTGCTGGTGATGCTGGTCTAGCAGCATGGTCTTGCTGGTGATGCTGGTCTTCCAGCATGGTCTTGCTGGTGATGCTGGTCTAGCAGCATGGTCTTGCTGGTGATGCTGGTCTAGCAGCATGGTCTTGCTGGTGATGCTGGTCTTCCAGCATGGTCTTGCTGGTGATGCTGGTCTTCCAGCATGGTCTTGCTGGTGATGCTGGTCTAGCAGCATGGTCTTGCTGTTGATGCTGGTCTAGCAGCATGGTCTTGCTGGTGATGCTGGTCTAGCAGCATGGTCTTGCTGGTGATGCTGGTCTAGCAGCATGGTCTTGCTGGTGATGCTGGTCTTCCAGCATGGTCTTGCTGGTGATGCTGGTCTAGCAGCATGGTCTTGCTGGTGATGCTGATCTAGCAGCATGGTCTTGCTGGTGATGCTGGTCTAGCAGCATGGTCTTGGTGGTGATGCTGATCTAGCAGCATGGTCTTGCTGGTGATGCTGATCTAGCAGCATGGTCTTGCTGGTGATGCTGATCTAGCAGCATGGTCTTGTGTGATTTACTTTAGCTCATTATTTTGTACACGTTTATGCAGCCAGTACTTACACGTTCCATTTAATAAGTTTACTTGTTTAAATTACTGAAAAAGAAGTTAAATAGAAACTAGGTTAGCAATGTCAAGAAGTTCTTTAAGGGCAGTACATAAATACTTGGCCAACAACATACCACTATTTTTCTCTTACAAATTCATTACAATAAATAAACTAAACATTCTTGAACATTAACATCTGTTCGAAATAAGTTTATTATTGCAACAGAATATTTGCATGTTACAGTACATTCACATTTATAGGAATTACTTGACACCATTACTACCATGACAATATATACAGTGCATTCAGTATTCACATTAATAAATTATAGTGCTTAAAGGAGAACTGGAGAACAGCCACTCGGCTGATCAAAGAGCTTTTTATTGAACAACCAGATAAAAAATTTAAAAAATAAAAATACAAAAAAAAAAAAATATATATATATATACTACCTACATAGCATCACATAAAACACAATAGAAACAGCAAAGCTGAGAACAATCATTAAAAGGATTGGAGTAGCAAGCAAGTATCAGGAGTAGCAAGGAAGTATCAGACTCAAAAATAAGATGATCAAACAGAGGTGTCAATGAAGTATCAGACTAAAATAAAGAATGCAAAAACGGAGTAGCAAAACAGTATCAGACAGATATGAAACAGCAAATCACCCAGAGAAGGGAGATCAATATGCTAGAGAAAAAGAGGCTTGAGTGCGAATGTCCTCCTAGATATTTCTACGGCCTTTAGATATTATTTCTCCCACCGCTTCCTGTTATCACATGACCCAAGTTCACATTTAGGCCATCTAATGAAATCATATTTAACAGAAAGGGCTTATATCATCACCAACAACTCACAGAATGACCATCTGTGATTAAGACTAGTCTCTCTCATATGCATTTGGAAAGTCACAAATGTACGTCTGATCACCTGTTTTTAAAACCATGCATTTCTGCTCTAACCGGTCGACTGAAATCAGACACACTGGCGAAAAAAGGCTTCCACTTACAAGTCGGATATGTGACACAAACCCATAACCTTGTGATAAAGGAAATGAGGCATTTGTATGAAGCTTTTTGAAAAGGACAGCAATTTCAGTAACCCCTTCTGAAGGAAAGGATACGATATTCTGGATTTCTCCATAAACACCATCACTCATCTTTGCAAAAAAGTCTCTGCTGACTTTTTTATAGTATCTTACTGAGGCGATAGCTTTTGCTGGTATAAACTAGTCCTTTATGTACCATTCTCCTGTGCACTACCATTTCGTCTGGTGGATGTTTCTGTGCAGAAATGAAGGCTCTTTTTTCATCATCAGTAGTCTCTGTCACTTTGCCACTATCCAGAACAGTTGTGTCTTGACATTTTGTGAAACTCTTTACTCTTCGGTCATTTGTCATTTCAAAACAGAACTCCTTAACTTGCTCACTTACTGCATACCTTGTGGTAAAGAGTGGTATTGCTCTGTGCAACAGGAATTTTTTCACAATCTGCAGAGCTACACACTTTGTTCCATGCACCAGTTTCAACAGACAGTTTTGCATTTTCAAACACAAATGCTGAGTGTGCCCAGAGTGGCCCCCACAATTTCACTGATTTTGCAAGGTGAGTTAGCAGGTGTACATTAAATGTCATAGATGCCTCACCATACAGCAACTGAAACCTTGCCACAAACTCAAAAAGCATGTTATCTGCTTTGTTGATTTCTTGGAAGGTAATGTTCTCATTCAAAAGTAGAAATATTGCTGATACCAGAAGGCCTAGGTGCTTCACATAACGTGGTTGAAGTACACCATTCAGGACTGGCAAGCTGTAAAACAGGAGCCATGCTCGCCACTCTGAGGCTTTCCAGTACTTGCATTCTGCAAGGGGTCTGGGTAGTCGTGTTATCAGGTGTGGTGGCTTTATGTCCTTGATTCTGTTTTCTAGCACCCTCATAGTGTTGGGACTCCCAGGGTTGATCACTGTTGTTCAAAAGAAGCACTGTGAGCTGTCTAATGACACCCAGTAAGACAGCATGCATATAGTCTGGAACAAAGCCCCACACTTTATCAAAATAGGGCATGTTTATGAGTGGTGATGGACCTTTCACTCCTCTGACACTTCTGTTTTGTGCCACTGCTTGCTCCATATCTGCCAGTATTTTCTTCGCTTCTCTGTCAGGATATTCTGTGTCAGTCACAGTTTACTTCACCTGTTTCTCTACTAGAGTATCAGGATGTAAACAGAATCCACAACCAAAGTACCCATTAAACTGTGTGGTGTTTTGCATGGCTGGTCTTGCCTTTGAGTCTACACAACAACATAATCCAACAATTTTGCTGTACACACATGTTCCATTTTTTCTCCAAGACACACCTCTGGATGCCAGTGATTTTTCCTGATCAACAAAGGGTCTGAGAAAAATAGTACCAAAGCAAAGACCTGCAAGCACTACATTCTGAAATCTCATTTTGGGAGGGAGCTCGTTTAAATGCAGGTGTATGGACCATGTAGAAAATCTGGAAGACTTGTACACAGGCGAGCCATCAGAATTGAAATTATATGACAAATTGTTTGGATCTGACAGAATTCCACCAGGTCTTGACAAGTTTCGATACATTTCACCATCATATATGTCTGAGATAACATGCTCATTATGTGGCCTTTGGTGTCTGTAGCTCATGCTGTTTTGAATCTGAGGATTTTCAAGCAGCGTCTGGATTTGAGGTGCAATTGGTATGTTGATAAAAAAGCTTTTACTGTTCAAGGAACTGATTTCAATTGAAGCTCTACGTACAGATACAACCCGAATTCCGGAAAAGTTGGGACGTTTTTTAAATTTTAATAAAATGAAAACTAAAAGACTTTCAAATCACATGAGCCAATATTTTATTCACAATAGAACATAGATAACATAGCAAATGTTTAAACTGAGAAAGTTTACAATTTTATGCACAAAATGAGCTCATTTCAATTTTGATTTCTGCTACAGGTCTCAAAATAGTTGGGACGGGGCATGTTTACCATGGTGTAGCATCTCCTTTTCTTTTCAAAACAGTTTGAAGACGTCTGGGCATTGAGGCTATGAGTTGCTGGAGTTTTGCTGTTGGAATTTGGTCCCATTCTTGCCTTATATAGATTTCCAGCTGCTGAAGAGTTCGTGGTCGTCTTTGATGTATTTTTCGTTTAATGATGCGCCAAATGTTCTCTATAGGTGAAAGATCTGGACTGCAGGCAGGCCAGGTTAGCACCCGGACTCTTCTACGACGAAGCCATGCTGTTGTTATAGCTGCAGTATGTGGTTTTGCATTGTCCTGCTGAAATAAACAAGGCCTTCCCTGAAATAGACGTTGTTTGGAGGGAAGCATATGTTGCTCTAAAACCTTTATATACCTTTCAGCATTCACAGAGCCTTCCAAAACATGCAAGCTGCCCATACCGTATGCACTTATGCACCCCCATACCATCAGAGATGCTGGCTTTAGAACTGAACGCTGATAACATGCTGGAAGGTCTCCCTCCTCTTTAGCCCGGAGGACACGGCGTCCGTGATTTCCAACAAGAATGTCAAATTTGGACTCGTCTGACCATAAAACACTATTTCACTTTGAAATAGTCCATTTTAAATGAGCCTTGGCCCACAGGACACGACGGCGCTTCTGGACCATGTTCACATATGGCTTCCTTTTTGCATGATAGAGCTTTAGTTGGCATCTGCTGATGGCACGGCGGATTGTGTTTACCGACAGTGGTTTCTGAAAGTATTCCTGGGCCCATTTAGTAATGTCATTGACACAATCATGCCGATGAGTGATGCAGTGTCGTCTGAGAGCCCGAAGACCACGGGCATCCAATAAAGGTCTCCGGCCTTGTCCCTTACGCACAGAGATTTCTCCAGTTTCTCTGAATCTTTTGATGATGTTATGCACTGTAGATGATGAGATTTGCAAAGCCTTTGCAATTTGACGTTGAGGAACATTGTTTTTAAAGTTTTCCACAATTTTTTTACGCAGTCTTTCACAGATTAGAGAGCCTCTGCCCATCTTTACTTCTGAGAGACTCTGCTTCTCTAAGACAAAGCTTTTATAGCTAATCATGTTACAGACCTGATATCAATTAACTTAATTAATCACTAGATGTTCTCCCAGCTGAATCTTTTCAAAACTGCTTGCTTTTTTAGCCATTTGTTGCCCCCGTGCCAACTTTTTTGAGACCTGTAGCAGGCATTAAATTTTAAATGAGCTAATAAAGTGGATAAAAGTGTAAAATTTCTCAGTTTAAACATTTGCTACGTTATCTATGTTCTATTGTGAATAAAATATTGGCTCATGTGATTTGAAATTCCTTTAGTTTTCATTTTATTAAAATTTAAAAAACGTCCCAACTTTTCCGGAATTCGGGTTGTAGTAGTACACTGTGCAATGTTTTTGTCTTGTATGTCTTTTGTTCCAATGTATACTTTACAGGTTTTGCAGTAGAAGTGGAACTCCACAATGTCGGAGTTGTTTTTAAAGACCTTATTGAACAAATATTTTGATCGGGGTAACACCTCTTTGCCAAACAGGGTATTTATGAGCTGTAATAAGTCATGAAGTTGTGTCCCTGTTATATTATGTCTTGCTGCATGACTCATCACCATGAGCAGTGCCTCAGCCTTTGTCTTTGTACCTGCTGACATTAGTACTGAATCCATGTCTGCATCAAAACCTATCTGTCTGAATGGATCATCTTCTGGAATATCTGGAATTTCCGAATCAACATCAGAAACACTGCCTTCAGATGATGAATCACAACTTAACTGCTGGGCCATGTCACTTTGTTGCAGCTCAGATGTAAGCAGAGAGCGACCAGATGAAGACATCTACAAAAAATGTAAAATGAAAACATTCCTGAGTGCATGTGTCTACATACAATGACAGTAAACTAAGAAATGTATGACTGACCAGTAGGGCTGTGCGATATGACGGTATATGGCGTTTGACGTAGAGCACAACCGATTATTTGGCCATCCGATATTATTGGCCAATCTGAACTAATTTCATTTAAATCAGTATTGGGGTTTATAACAGCCAATTAATGACAATGGTGGAGGATACATGTTGACAGACTAGACTTATTTTTGAAACAGTGTGGCAGTTCTAGCAAACAGTCCTATCATTTCTCCCTAATTCTTCGCTTCTAAATACTCTTTAACATTGCTTACATTTGCTAAATTAGATTACCCACAAATCTAGCTAATGCCATATTTGTCAGTGGATGAGTGATGACCTTACTAAGCAGTTAAACTATAGCGTTAACTTCTTTATTCCATAAACCTTTATGATGCAAATAAATATCATCCGTTACAGAAATTCCAACGGTAACTCATGATATTTTATTAATTGAGGAAGGTAGGTAAAGGTAAACTGTGGCAAGGGGGGCATGGATCAGTGCGGTCTGTAATGAGAGAAAGAGAAAGGAGACAAGCGGTACGTAAGTAGGTCAAGTGCAAATGACGAACAC
This sequence comes from Carassius carassius, assembly GCF_963082965.1. NCBI lineage: Eukaryota > Metazoa > Chordata > Actinopteri > Cypriniformes > Cyprinidae > Carassius > Carassius carassius. Next base: position 928,022 of record NC_081799.1, read on the forward strand.
CTGGGTCTTATTGCATTAATTGGCATGAAGAGATGGGATATAAGCCGCTGTCGACTCAGAGACGAGAGAGGAGGACTAGGACTTGTACGTCGGAGATGGAGAGAGTGATCAGAGAAAGTGAAAAAGTGTTGTTATTGCTGTAGTGTGGCTACGGTGCAAGCACTGTGTGCGCGCCTTTTGTTTATTATTGTTTTTAGTAATAAAAGCACGAGTCTCAGTCACGCCGACCCCAACTTCATCACATAAACTTCTGTAAGACGCTATGTTTCTGAATTCTCTTTTCTCATGCTCTCCATACTTGTGCATGTTATATGTGGCACAGTAATATTGTGTCGTTGAAAAACGTTCAATTATCTGTGCTCCTAAATTTTGGACCGTGCTCTTAGATTTTTTTTAATTAGTAGCACAAGTACTCCTAATAAATAAGATACCGTAGAGCGCTGTTATCAGGATATGCATCGTTAAGGGGGTATGAAATAGGATATGACATTTTGATCATATTGTACAGCCCTACTGACCCTGTTGTGCCCTGCCCTGACCTCAAGATTTGTGCAGCTTGAACTTGGTCTAACTTCACTTTCATTTTCTCTGCAGTTGGCAGCAAGAGGCAGTACCTGAAAGCACAAAGAAACATTTGAAGGAAAAAAATCAACAAAACATGCACCAAACAGCAAATGGGTGTTTTAAAATGACGGCTCATAAAAGAAGGATTAAGCTGTATGACTAATATCATACAACTGTATAACTGTATAAACTAACTATATGTTCAGACTAATCCAAGCTTGATTTTAAAGGGTACCTGGTGGAGTTTTTGACATAATTGGGATATTGAATATTTTTATGAGTGGGTCCCTGTTTTGTTTGTGTTATTTACATGCATGAGGATGCACATGCCTCTGCCCTCTGGGAGACACTACATGTCTTTTGTCCACCATAACAATCCAGTTTAAGAACCGCTTTTTATTCCTGCTGCTATAAGGACTCGAAATTCTGCTTCTTACTTTCAAATACTTGCACTTTGCATTGTGATACATGCAAATTATCTAGGAATATTGTGATTATTATTTATTGTGTGATATGTTACATCTACCTAGGGCTGTGTGATATGGCAATATATATTGTTTGATGATAGAAAAACGTTGTGATTGATGTTCTAAAGAATATGTTACAATAGGAATGATTAGCTGTGGCAGAAAAAACACTACTGTAGTTTATGCGGTTGCTCGCACGTGAGGTGTAGTGTGTGTGTGTGTTTGTGTAAGCGTCATAACCATAGCCTGTGAACATGACCCACATAGATGGAAAATATGCATGGGCGTCGGAACCATTGTATATGGGTGGGACAAAACCCACCCACTTTTTAAGACCAATGATATTTGACCCACTAATTTTTACCGTCTGTAATTCAAGCGCATAATTGTAATTTTTTGAGGTAATGTTGTGAAAACTGATTTTTTTTTAAATATATATATAAAATTGGTATCGGAAAAAGTATCGTTCAGGAACCGGTATCGAAGTCAAGGTATCGTTATTTAATTTCTTTAAACGATACCCAGCCCTTCTTTTAGACAACAATTTCAACAACAACATGCAACAAGCCTGTAGGTGTGGTTGGTAGAAGAGCTCACCATGTCATGGCCATGTAATCTGGATCCAGCTGAAGATGAAGATCGCCAGATGGAGACATTGTCTGCACAGGATCAAGAAAAACAGTACTAAATGTAGTAAAGCCCAATTATGTCATTCCCTTATTTAAAAAGTAGATCCATCTCTCACCTCAACATCTGCAGTGCCCAGGTGTGGATTGATTCTGTCCCCTTGATCTATGTGGTCACCGGTGAAAGCCAAAACCTAAACAACCAGGAGTAACTTTTAGACAATCTCAATAAACAACATGCCACAAGCCTGCAGGTGTGGTTGGTAGAAGAGCTCACCATGTTGGCCGTGTCATCTGGATCCAACTGAATATCGCCAGATGGAGACATGGTCTTCACAGGATCATTAAGAGATGAAACAAGCACAGAGTAAAAAAAAGCTGTACTCAATGTAGTAAAGCCTAATGGGAAATTTTGTATTTTTAATTTAAAAAAAATATATAGACATATTCATGAATAGGATGTTGAATTTACACCGTAATGATGTTACAACCCTTAAATAATTAAGGGTATTAATAAATCAGATTGATCAGGTAACATTGTTGGAAATGTTTTCTAATCCTTTAACTGTCTGTATTAATTGAACTATTTAGTTTACCAGCAATTTGCCAACTAGATGACTTGGATTATTGACACTAAAAAATGTGACAAAGTTGCCAGATTATTGTGTACAATTGATGCAGCCTCAATTCAACAGTTCTGTAATAAATCCTCCTCCATGAAGATTATAAGGCTGCTTTATACTGCTATTGCTGAAACTGATTTAGAGATTTGTTGATTCAACATTATAATCATTGTGGAACTGTGTTGTGTTATACAGACGTTTTTAATAAACCCTTTAACTTTATCATTCTATAGTGGGAGCTAAGACACACTATACAGTATATGACTGTAACTGTAGACTGTATATCTGCCGTTAGAGTTAAATTCGCTTGTGAGGTAACCTTTACTTGACATTTTACAGACAACTTCACTCAACAAATCTACTTTAAACTATAAAATAGAATAGAAAATATGTTCGCCTATGTGAAATATATAGAGGCCGGGTGTAAAGAAATCGTCCCCATATCCTACATTAAGCACTTTGACCTTAACGTTAGTGACCTCACTAAAACTTACTGGGTGCGCTGGCAAGATACGTTTTTCAAGGGACAAATATTGTTCCTAAAGGGTGAGTCGTAATAACGATATCTTGGAAATAACTTTAACTTTATAAACTTACTAACGTGTATTAACTGGGATGCGAGTTTTGGCTAACGCACTAGCAAAGATAGTAAGAGCTTAGGACAGACGCAATACTACCAGTGTTAGTATCGCACGACAGAGTATAACGTTATAGCAGGTGCTTTCAAGTACTTACATTCAGTGTTATTAACATTCCAGAGCAGGGCTGCCAACTTTTGAGTTCATCTTAGAGTGAGATTTTGGGGGCGGGGCTTTGTCATGGGGGAGGGGCTTATGGAGGGGCGTGGCTTGGTGTGGAAAAAATACAAACACAAAATCCTTGCATTAGCAGAAGTGTATTAAGTATATATTGATTTGTCAAAGTATTTGGTATATGTACAGTATTTCTTGGGAGATTTACATTTAATTTTCACAAATATTTTACAGAAATAGGATTAACATCCATACTGACACCACCACCAGTCAAATATCTGGACATGATTGATGAGTTGTGATTGATATAAATAAAATCTTTTTAATATGGGATGTCATTGACTTGACATTCTGTTCTTAGAAAACAATAATTAACATTAAGTACCAGGCATGGTCCAGATATTTGTCATCTGGAAATGCTTTTGTACTGTTTTGTTATGATAAAGTTATGTAAAATAACTGCTCAGTGCTGCAAAACAAACAACTCTGCTAATGCTAACTTAATCCTATATAAAATAAATACAAAATAAAAAACATATAATAGCAGTATAAAGCAGCCTTATAATCTTCATAGAGGAGGATTTATTACAGAACTGTTGATTTGAGGCTGCATCAATTGCATCAATACACAATAATCTGGCAACTTTGTTGTTAACTTTATATATATATATAAACAATTAGGCCTACTAGATACATTTTATGTCGAAACTCTCGGTTAATTGTCTAAAATAATGCATGCTGATAAATAGCAATTTTTCAAAACGAAATTCTTACATTCTAATTTTATTAATTGTATTAGGCTAATTAAAATGTATTTAATATAATAATCTAACCTTAGCAAACCGCCTACCATGAAATGCAAAAACTTAAGAAGCGTATTTGATTTTCGTTCACTTTAAGTTTATTTCAGTGAAAATAGCAGCCATTGTTGTGCAATAGAACATTCAAAACAGGCTCATTAAAACACACAAGATGAAATGTGAGTAGATCTTTACAAAATACACCTAGATTATAAAGCCTGTGAAAAGCACACACAAGATAAAATGCACAGATTATTATTATAAGAACGCATGGATTATTGACTGGGTTAAGCGAGCAGAGCGGAATCTCCAGAAGGCGCTCAGCGCTCTTCATGAAATTTTAGCACTCCGCTCCTCTCACATGCTCTGGCTGGAATGTTCAAAATAAAACACATTTTGTTTGTTTCCAGATGTTTGACTTGCCTTCCTTTGATTTTGTCAAGTAAACAGCAGCTTTAATTTTCTTCTCAACTTCTTGTGTTGACTCCATTTCTACTACACACCACCATTGCCCGCGGGTCTCCCGCAAAATCTTCTGACCGCCCACTCCCGCCCGCAGCAAAGGTAAAACTGCCCGCTCCCGCGAGATTTGCGTTGGGACCCGGGGGTCCCCGAACCCAATGCAGTCCTCTACCTGCGTTCACAATTCACAAGGTGCAGATGGGAGGGAGAACGGCCTACTACACAGTTTATGGGAATAAGGAATTTCCCTCACAATTGTCACAAAAAATTCACTACACTGTCTGTCTGGTCTCTCTGCGCGTTGCTTTGCGAAATCATGCGGCGCGATTTTTTTTCTCACTGCTGCACGAGTCTGCGTGAGAATATGGGGGTGTGGCGTGAGAGCGTGAGAATTGGGTCGATTGCGTGAGACTCACGCTGAATGCGTGAGAGTTGGCAGCCTTGTTCCAGAGTCCAGAGAAGAGATCGAGGAGGAACTGGCCAAGGGTAAGCGGGTCCGTGTTGTGAGACTCCTGAAGGAGACGACGCCTCCATGGTCGCGCTCTGAAGCAGAGGAAGCCAAAGCAATAAATGTAAAGTTGATATTGCTGCTATATTTCTGATGTTAGCTAACTTAATAGTTGTGTAAAATTGGTAAATTAATGTTATTGGCTGCTGCTGATCTGCTCCCGTTTTTCCCAATAGTATGTTCCTGCACAACCGGAGGCTGCAGTTTCAGGACCGCAGATCTAGGACCGCAGTTCTAGGACCCTAGTTTTTCGTGACAGCGCCACCTATCGTACTGGACGATATAGAGATGGCTGCAGTTTCAGGACCGCAGTTCTAGTACCCTGTTGGTTTAGTTTGCAGTCACGTTACTTTGTATATAGCATCAATATATTAATCTCAGTAGTATTTGTTTTTAAATTTGATTTTTGATTCAAAATACAGCAGAGGTTAATTACTAAGTGAATTACTAAAAAATAGGCCTACGTTCCACTTTAAAAAAAAAATCACAATCGCGCGAACGGCTGCATGAGTCATTAGTTAACAGACGTAAAAGATCAGCCAGCAGGTTTTTTTTCGTTGTTTTTGTTTTCCGTTTATACATATATACAGAATCTGAATTAAAATGTGTTTGATTTAAGCCTATTCCAAAATTTGTCATAAAATTATATCGCGCATACAGCTCAACTAACGCGATCGTTATAAAGGTGTTTAAACAACAATACACTTCCACTTGCATGTATTTGACAATCGGAATATCAGATATTTCATTCCATAGCTAACACATCTGGCGCAGATCCGCCTCTCGCGATGCTCAGCTGTGAACCGTTCGACTTGAAGCACAACCTCAGACGGTGCTATGATTCGCTCTTTTGTTGTTCTGTTTTCTTTCAGGATCAAAAATACAACAAATGAAAGCATTTATCTGTATTTCCGACTGAGAAGAACTATGCATATACATTCATAAATCAGTCAATTTGTGTATTTTATTATGATATATTTTATTCTAATGTGATCAGTGACTCGAGCACTGATGGACCAAAGAGCACGTATTTCAACATTTGCAGTAAAAACGTGAAATATAAATTCTCAGAAAATGCATTTAATACCAATATATTGAAACGTCAGTTTATATACTCCATTAATAAAGGAGTCCAGACATTGGAAAAATATCAGTCCACATGCGTTTATATTTAATAAGAAGGAAATAGACATGCATGCATGTGTGACACAAAAAATATTTAACTTTTAGGTAGCAAAATATTTTTTAGTAATTCTGTCAATTACACTAAGGTTATTACATTGTCTGCTATATATTTGGTTCTTATTAATTAAATACGGGCAATTGATTGATAAAACATTGATCAAAATTAAGATAAAATGTATAAAAAAATGAATATCTTTTAAAAAGAGTTTTCCATAAATAACTTCTGTATGACCTGGCAATAAAATTCGAAAAAAGTGTGTCTAATGTGATTGGCTTAACTGATTTGATTTCGGGTGCGGGTCGGGTGTCGGTTCTATTTTAAGCGGGTCGGGTCGGGTGCGGATTTTAATTAGTGCTGCTGTCGGAAAACGGGTCAGATGCGGTTTTAAGCACTGCGGGTACCGGCGGGTGCGGATTTACAAAAACGGACCCGTGCAGCTCTCTGGTCCAAGAACTGCGGCCCTGAAACTGCAGCCTCCGGTTGTGCAGGAATACCCTTCTCGTTTTTCCTGTTAACTGTAATTACAGCTATTGCCATCTTGTGGCACTTGAATGTAACTACAGAATACAACTTATAGTGAAAATATAAGTAGTGGGGCCTTAAATGTGTAGTGGGGTGGTGTGTGTGTGGGGGGGGGGGGGGCATGTACTACATAAACCATGTATGTACTGCAATGTATTTTTGTGTCTCTGACCACATACAGGTTATCAAATTATCACCATTATCAGGTTATAATATTAGGCTCCAATCATTAATCTATTCAATAATCATATAGGGTAATTGCTTTTACAATGCTTTGTTTGTTTTGTTTGGATGTGTGGGAGTCTTGCAATACACTGTGATGCTTTTTCCTAATTATGCTTTTATCCATGTTTATAGACAAATCAGAAAAAAGCTGCAGAAGAGGCCAAAAAAATAATCTCTTAACCTTGCTAAAAGAGGGGAAAATGAAAAGAAAACAGTCTCCACTCTGCCCAACTCCAAGCAAGATAATGAGAGCTCATTCCCTGTCTGACTCATTGTCAGAAGAGGATGATGATGATGGTGGGGTTGTACCAGAAAAACTTTTTGAGGAGGCAAAAAAGAAGCAACAGATCTACCTAAAAAAAATAAACAATATGTCCCTGCAACTGCAGGAAACTAAGGACAAGTAAGTGATTTTTTAATAGCCTGAATGTGTTCTGACAAGAGAATTTATCTTTAGCCCAATGTTTGATTTAACCTGCTTGTCAGAGCACCATAGCAGATCTAGGTGGATATACTATAAGTAGCTAGATAAAACCTAATATATATATATATATATATATATATATATATATATATATATATATATATATATATATATATATATATATATTATACTAATATATATATATATATATATTATACTAATATATATATATATATATATATTAGTGGTGGGCCGTTATCGGCGTTAACGTGCTGCGTTAACAGGATACTCTTATCGGGCGATAAAATAAATATGGCCGTTAATCTATTCTCAAAGTTGAGTTGGGAGCTGGGTCTATACTATGACACACAAGCTATGATGACTTTCACCTTGATATTTTATATAACTGACTGGCTGAGGCCAGCCTAAAAAGATGCTCAGGACAGTTGACAGACCACTGCTGCGCATCGTCACGAAAGCTTATATTTTTCACGTGTTTTTAAGCCTTATCACTTGTCAATTTAAACATTAAAGCATCCAAACACAAGACGCGAAAAAGCTGAACAGAGTAACGTTAGCTGGTTACTCGCGCGCTGTGTTCAGTGCGGAGAGAGAGAGAGAGAGAGAGAGAGAGAGAGAGAGAGAGAGAGAGAGAGAGAGAGACGCGTATCACGGACAGCGACACTGAACCGAGCTCTCTTCTGCAAAGTTCTCCTCGAAGTCCCTCCTGCACCTGAACGAACAAATACAAGTCGCTGTTTGAACAAACAAAAAGATGTGAAAGAGCCCAATTCAGTACCGCGGTGTTCTGGTGTTCAGGGCTCACGCAGAGAAAGGCGTCTCTAAACACTTGAACACCGAATCTGCTTCTTATTGCTCTTGTGCCGACAAATACATACAAAATATATCAAAATATCCACCTGGGAAATTATGCTCGAAAAAACTGTCAGTTATTTCTTAAGTGAAAGTAAACAGTTGAGGACAAAAATGGGATGTGTATTATATTGGATGCGTTCATCGTCTCTTAAAGTGACCGCGCCTAATTTAGCTGCTAGCTGCTGTAATGTTAATCCAAGAAAATGAAAATCACTCACTGCTCTTGACTGAATTACTTTGTAGTTTTAACAGTCAAACCAAAAAGTATTCAGACACCAGATATAATTTTTGATATAGCAAAGCTGTTATAATGTGAGAAATGTTGAAGGTGTCTGAATAAATGTAGGTTTGATTGTATATTTCATTTTTACATTGAAGACTATCCAGTGCTATTTTACATTTAATTATTTGGTTTCTGTACCTTGAAACCTACAAACTTGAAAAAAACTTAAACATTGTGTAAATAGCACAAATAAATAAAAATAAACAAACATACAAATTAAACAATTTCAAACAGGGCCCACTGGTACAAGTGTATGTGTGAAACAGGCGTAAGGTTGTTTGCACCTTGTGCAATGTGGAATTAGTTTACAGCTTTTTCAAGCACTTTGTGATGCATTTTAGAAACAGGAGATGAGCCCCTTTTCTAATGCACCACCTAGCTTGATAAACCCCTTCTCAAAGACTTACTGTCTGTCAATTTTATTTAGGTAACACACATATTCTGAATGCCTCCGGCAGAATTCGAATGAGCCATTTTAATCTAGATTAATCTAGATTAATTTCAAGATCACAGTGAGATTAATCTAGATTAAAAAAATTAATCTATGCCCACCACTAATATATATATATTTTATATATATATATTTTTCTTATAATGTCAGCTAATCATGACATACAGTATGTTAGTCTATTATAGGTTAGAGGAGCAGGAGAAACTCAGAGCAGAAATTGAAGCAGAGAATAAAGAACTACATTCTCTAAACATGCAATTGCAGCAACAATTACTGAAGGCACTGAAATCCTCATCAACAGCAAAATACAGTGGTAAGGAGGACAGCCCCCCACTCCCATTTAAACCAGCTAATAAGATACAAATTAAAGGAATAGCATTGGGATTGGGGAAGAGTATAAGTTATTGGAGTACTTCAGCTGTGATCTTTGAGGGTTTATAAAGTATATTCGTTGTTGTCATGTTTTCCATCATCTGTCATATTTGAGATATGTATGGAAGCACATGGGTAGCGATATTCAATTTGCAATGTAATATGCAAAATGACAATGCAATATGTAAAATGGCAATGCATTTCTGTATTTACATTTACATTTTCCAATACATTTGTGCAACATTTGGTGCAAAATGAAAATGAAAATGAAATTACATAATTTTCATTTGCCATTTCATACACCAGTTTTAATATGTAAAATGAAAACTAATTTTAACGCTTTATAAGTTGCAAAATTAAAATGAAAATGTATTACAGAAATTATTAGATATGTATAACATGTTCAAGCAAAAACTGTGGCAAAATTATCATTTAAATGCTATTTTTCTTAAATGCATTAACACTCACAGTCAAGACACTTACGATTGCATTTTCATTCAGTGTCCCGCAATGAATGTAGCAAAATTCAATGTGCACATTGAAAATGCATTCCGAGCCGATCACGTCTCCGCCCCCTCCCGCCATGTCAATCACTGCTTGAACAAGGCGGGGTTTTGCAGAAGGTCTGAGACTCAAATCTTAAGATGGATTCAAGTAAGAGAACATGGACAAGACCATTGGTCCGTGTACGTTTTGATCATTTCGGTTTATGGCTTCAATATTTCATTCGCACTTGTGGGTGGCGCTGAAACGCTGCTTTCATCTGATTGGTCAAATCGCTCCAGCTTCAGCTCGGTCTTTCCATTCTTTCAGACAGAATAAGAGTCAGTGCGAGTGAAGCACTGTAATGTCTGAAACCACCGCTCACTGTTAATTAGAATAATATTTGAATCAGATGATGCTGGCCACATTATTCGTGCTGCTGCGACTTGCAAGAGACCCCGTTAAATTATTTCTAGGTTGTAGTATTGTATAAATATTGTCCCACTGATTAAAACAGTGCAAATAGTTCTGTCTCCTTGGATAACAGTGAAGTGGAAATAAATATAGTTAAATTTATGAAATAAAATTAAATAGGATTTTTTGGGAAGGTAAGTCTGGCCAGTTATACAGCAACACGAATCAGATGAGTCTGAAGATCTGAGCTGAATTTGGTGAAACATTAAAGTTCTAGTCTGTGTCAGTTACTCTCATAATAAATAATAATAATAATGTTACCCGTATTTTCCGGTATAAGTTGCATCAGTCCAAAAATACGTCATGACGAGGAAAAAAACATATATAAGTCGCATTTATTCAGAACCAAGAGAAAACATTACCGTCTATAGCCGCGAGAGGGCGCTCTGTGGTAGGCTACAGGAGCACTGAGCAGCATAGAGCAAATTTTACTATTCTTATTTCAGAAATGTAACAATATTAATTTTTACAATTATTTATTAATGTCACACACACATACCTAGTGCCTTATGACTTAAAAGATGAGAGTGGTAAATGTTAGAGACATGGAACTGTTCAGTCTATTATTGATTTTTATTTCCACTTAACTTTTTTCCAAAGAGACAGAACTATTTGCACTGTATTTATCAGTGGGACAATATTCATACAATACTACAACCTAGAAATAATTTGCAGGTCTCAGCAGCACGAATTATGTGCCCAGCTACATCTGATTCAAATATTATGCTAATTAACAGTGAGCGGTGCTTCTTATTCTGCCTGAAAGAATGAAAAGACCAAGTTGAAGGTGGAGTGATTCGACCAATCAGATGAAAGCAGCGTTTCAGCCCCGCCCACAAGTGCGAATGAAATATTGAAGCCATGAACCGAAATGATCAAAACGTACACGGACCAATGGTCTTGTCCATGTTCTCTTACTTGAATCCATCTTAAGATTTGAGTCTCAGACCTTCTGCAAAACCCCGCCTTGTTCAAGCAGTGATTGACATGGCGGGAGGGGGCGGACACGTGATCGGCTCGGAATGCATTTTCAATGTGCACATTGAATTTTGCTACATTCATTGCGGGACACTGAATGAAAATGCAATCGTAAGTGTCTTGACTGTGAGTGTTAATGCATTTAAGAAAAATAGCATTTAAATGATAATTTTGCCACAGTTTTTGCTTGAACATGTTATACATATCTAATAATTTCTGTAATACATTTTCATTTTCATTTTGCAACTTATAAAGCATTAAAATTAGTTTTCATTTTACATATTAAAACTGGTGTATGAAATGGCAAATGAAAATTATGTAATTTATTCACCAAACGTTGCACAAATGTATTGGAAAATGAAAATGTAAATACAGAAATGCATTGCCATTTTACATATTGCATTGTCATTTTGCATATTACATTCCAAATTGAATATCGCTACCCAAGTGCTTCCATAGATATGTTCGTTTTCTTTCTAACTGTCAAAGATCCTGGAACTCCAAGCCCAAAGGAGACCTTACAAAATAAGGATATACATGTATGTATAACAAATGTATTACTCTCAGTCACAGATATCTGGAATCTATCATGGTCCATATTTACCAAACTATAGGCCCTGATGCAAAAGAAAAATATGTATATTGAGTACATTGACATTATTTTGTATATAGTTGCAGAGTCTGGCTGTTTGAATGAGGTGGAACCATCTGTAACTTCAAAAGGAGATGAGGTATAGCATTGCCCTCCCCTAACAAAAAATAAGTATACTACAAGTTAATTTTATAAAGTATACTTAAGTAATGTTTAAGTATATATTTTGAGAAGTATATAAAATGTAGACTGAAAGTAAAAGTAGTAATTATGCGGTGGCTTGTGTCGAGAATTATAATTGATGAGACCTTTGACCAATGAATTATGTCCAGATGTGCCCTTTGACCTATGAATTATGTCCAGATGCGACCCTCCGGCATGCGTGAAATTGATCCATCATGCTTTGAGTTCCGGGAGGTGATGTTGTTTGTTCAGCGACCAAATGATGAATGAGTTCCCCTGAAGAATTTTTTCTAATTAGTGGACATGTGTTTGGGTACATATTTCACAAACCGTCTCGAACGATCACACTCTACACGGCTGACGAGACCAACAAATTTGTACAGGGTCAAGATCCATGCCTGGTATTTCCTGATAAAGATTGGCGGTTATTTTTCAACTATATCTGTAAAGATCTGAACGATTGTGGACAAGAACCATTGTACATTGCGGAGTGGGATGGAGTGGCCCCAAATATCCGATACCGAGTGATCGGTGATCATACCCAAAAGAGTCCGGATGATTGCGTGTACATATTTGCCTGCGAAGACAAGACAAAGCTCAGTGGTTGTTCGGGTGATGACCAGCTCAAGGAATATCACGAAATGTTCACCCTGCAATTTTTGTTTAAATGGAGCGATCTTCATCTGCTGAGCTCTCTTTTTTCAATCGTAAACAAAATGTTCAAGTGGTGTGACATGCGTGATGGATACAACAAGATTAAAACACAGTTGTTTCACCCCGAGCGGTATCCTAGCAAAGTTCCGGGGGTGTTACCGTCCCCGCACATTTATTATCGCCATTATAAGGAACAGTGAGTACCCTCCCACCACAACATTTTGCACCATGTCTCAAGAAGACTCTTTGTGCTGCGATTACACTCCTTTCAACGTCGTTGATCCTGATGATAATGCTGTTAATTATACCCTGACAGGACGACCCCGATCACCTGACCTGCACAAAGAATGCTTGGATAAATTCTGCACAGAGCTCGGATATCGCAACCTGACCTACCTAAAGGATCTGTGTACCACCTCCTCCCACACAGGGTTCGACACCACAGACAGGTGCTTCAGTGGGATCGGCTTCAAAATCATAAAAGCTACGATCGTGATGCTGCTGCAACATATTATTGACAACAAACTGAGGGAGGAGTGTGAAGGTTGTGCGGCGGACCATCCGAGTCAACTGTAACTGCTTTGTAACGATTTGTATTGTAAAAAGACAAGTTTATTTGTACAAATAAACTTGAACTGCAGCATTCCTGTCTGTTTGAGCCTACGGCTTACTATTTTGACGCACGCTTCGACGAGCTGTCCCGCAAACTGTTTAAACCTGATATTCAGACCATTATTGATTCACTCTGCGCCGCTGCAGTTTAATGGCCAACAACATTCTGCAGATTCAAGGAACTGCCGGAGCTATCCTGCATGAATTAAGAGACGAACCATTCATCGTCGCAAAGCTACAAGAAATTAGGGAAAAGTTGCTGGACGATTCCTACAAAAAAGTTGTGTTACCGATACATGGACTTCATTGACTGATATGTGTGTTAACAGTGCTGATCCGCCGGCTGTAATGCTCAGAAAAATTCTAGATGAGATATCCACAGCTGATCAAGGAATAGCAGTTAGCGAGGTACTATGTATGTGCACATATGTAACCAATGTATGCGTTAAACTTGTTTCGAAAAATGAGAAAAACAAGGTCTGTGAAATGGTTGAAATTCTGGTCGACTACATACTAGACCGTGGCTATATGGCGTGTGTAAATTGTCTTTACTGGTTAAACAGCTTTATCATTATTACTTATATCAACCATTATGTAACCAATTTTAATTTTATTCTGGTCATCATGTAACCAATTAAAAATTTATTCGTTTCATTATGTAACCCTTTTTTTTCTGGTCATTATGTATCCGATTTGAAAAAATAATAATAATCTTGTTACTATCTCTTTATTATTTTTAAATAAAAGCCTGAAACGCTACACTTGTACTTGTTATTTTTTTGCAGAAGGTTGTAACGGCGACATGTCCGAGCTCATGAAAAAAGTCTATTACAACCCAGCGAACCCTGGATCTTTAGGAGGTAAAAAGAGGTTAAAAGATGCGTTGTTAAATGATACTGGCATACGGCTGAGCGATAAATAGCTCTCAGACTGGCTAGAGGGGAAAGATGCATACACTTTACACAGAACAGCTCCTATAAACTACAAACGCAACAAAGTTCTGGTCTATGGTATGGACATGCAGTACCAGGCAGATCTAGTCGACATGTCGGCATACTCTAAGGAAAATGATAATAATACATTTCTGTTAACCTGTATCGACATATTTAGTAAGTATGCCTGGGCTAGAGAACTGAAGAATAAGAGCAGTGTCGAAGTTACTAAAGTGTTCTGGGTCTATATTCTATATTCAAGTCTATATTCGAGCAGGGGAGAGTTCCAAAGAAATTGCAGACGGACCGAGGAACAGAATTTTTTAACAAGCATTTTCAAGATTTGATGAAAAAACACAGCATTCAGCATTTTGCTACAGCATCTGATTTGAAGGCCAGCATCGTAGAACGATTTAATAGAACGTTAGAAAGTCGAATGTGGCAATTTTTATCGGCTACGAATTCGCGGCTACGAATTCGCATAGACGTTTTGCAAGATATTATGCAGGGCTACAATTCCAGCTATCATAGAAGTATTAAGATGAGACCCACGGATGTCTGTAAAGAAAATGAAGGTGTCGTATTTCAAAACTTACGGTGACATAAAAAAAACGTACGGTGGTATGAAAAAGAATGCTCAACCCCTATTGAAATATAAAGTGGGTGACGTGGTCAGGATTTCTAAAGTACGAGGACCATTCGCCAAGGGTTATGAGCAGAACTACACCGACAAATTCTTCACTATTTCCACCTGCGTGCCGCGTGACCCTCCTGTATATAGACTCTCTGATTATGACGGCGACGCTATCGATGGGGTGTTTTATGAAAAAGAGTTATAAAAAATTATCGTAAGCAAAAACAAAGCGTTTAAGGTGGAGAAGATTTTAGGGAAAAAAAACAGGGGAAGTCTACACTAGTTTTAGTAAAATGGGTGGGGTGGCCTTCGAAATTTAATAGCTATATAGACAAATAAACATTGGTGGCTCTGCAAAAACCTTAAAACGTACAAATCTTTACCGAATCAATTCATTCGAGTAAAAGTCTACCATGGATGAGCGCGATTTCTACGTTACGTTACCTTGCAATGCGTCTTTAGCTGTTTACCCCGAAAATCGTATATCTAGTTATACGACCAGGCTTGCTAAAACTATAGACCTGAAAGGTGAGTGGCAAGTAGGCCTCGTTGAAATTGAATATCCTAGAAGCTGGTACACCTTTCGAGACGACGAGGGATACTTCAACCTACACACCGCACCAACCCCGCCCCAGAAACATGCTAATAAACCCGGCGAAGCTGTGTTTAAAGAGATCAAAGGGTTTCATGTATCAAAGAAATACCATATAGATTGAGGACACTACGAGAATGTTTGTGACGTGGCGCCACCGGCGCTTTTGTCTTATGATAAATTACTAAACAAAGTACAAATGGTTGCAAAACCTAATATTGCGATAAGCTTCTACGAGAAACTTGCTGCTATTATGAGTACAAAGCCTGAAGATGGTTTAGGACGTTCGGCCTACCATGAAAACGCAAATTTTACCAAAAGCATTATTACCAATGCTCCTTATCATGCTGATATCAATGGGGGCTTCTATACGATGTACGTTTATAAAGACATTATTGAATACCAATCAGTCGGCGATTCATACGTACCCCTTTTAAGATGCGTATATATAACCGGGGAGAAGAATGATATCATCAGTGTTAGATATGACAAGCCCCATTACGCATCGGTAAACAAGTCTCATATCACGGATATTACCATAGAATTAAAGGACGACCAAAACCGTGAAATACCATTCTCCTACGGGAAAGTGATTGTAAAACTACACTTTAGACCTGCGAAACAATCCGGTTTAAAAAAAAAAAAAAAAAAAAAAGTAAATAAATAAAAAAATGTATTTCTACAACGCCCAAAGGAACGAATGTGACTGATTTGTCACAGTGTCTGGGTTGTGTTCCCTGGGTGTCCACTAGATGTCCTCTTTTCCCACGGTGTCTTTCACTTCATTAATCACATTCCTCACGTCCCTGCTTAATTATTGCACCCAGCTGTCACTAATTACCTATCATCACACCCTGTCAGTTTCCCATTAGCGCTTGTCTCTCCTTGTGTATATAACCCGGTCTGTCTTAGTATGTGTCACGGAGTCGTTGTTTATTCATGTCCGTCAGTTCGTGCCCTTGCCTTGTCGTCTTGTTTAATTTATGTTTTGGATGGATGTTTCCTATTGACCCCTGCCTGGACTGTTTATGCTTTTCGGATTACCCCTTAATTAAAGACTTACTCGCAATTGGTTCTATCTCCGTGCCGACAGAACGACTCCGTCACAGTAAGAACCAGCGGTATGTCTGCCTATGTCTCATCCCCAGCCACAGAGCGGGAGAGAGACGGTTTTGAGGGAACTCGCCTGGTGGTTTTCCGGGGGACCAGGGGAGGACGCCGAGGAGGGAGTGGTCGAGAGGAGACTCGGCATCGCTCTCAACCATGGCCTCCCTTCGACCCGGGGCTTGTGTGGATTGGGTCAGAGCCACCATCTCACCATGGCAGACAGAGAGGAGAGAAGAAGCGCCACTGCCCATGATGGCCGCTAGATCAGCGCCAAGAGGCAGGATGGACGCCAGCACAGCGCCACAGCACAAGGTGGTCACCAGCCCAGCACCACAACACAAGATGGCCGCTAACCCAGCGCCAATGCCAAAGATGGTCGCTCGTCCAGAGTCCTGGCCCAAGATGGCCGCCAATCCAGCGCTACCACACAAGATGGCCGCCAGCCCAGCACTACAGCACAAGATGGCTGCTAACCCAGCGCCAATGCCCAAGTTGGCCACCGGTCCAGAGCCACGGTCCAAGATGGCCGCCCGTCCAGAGTCATGGCCCAAGATGGTCGCCAATCCAGCGCCACAGCACAAGATGGCTGCCAGCCCAGTGTCACCGCACAAGATGGCCGCTAACCCAGTGCCGATGCCCAAGTTGGCCACCGGTCCAGAACCACGGCCCAAAATGGCCGCCAATCCAGCGCCACAGCACAAGATGGCTGCCAGCCCAGCGCCACAGCACAAGATGGCCACTAACCCAGCTCCAATGCCCAAGTTGGCCACCGGTCCAGCGCCACAGCACAAGAGGGTCGCCAGCCCAGCACCACAGCACAAGATGGCCACCTGTCCAGAGTCATGGCCCAAGGTGGCTGTTTGCCCAGCGCCGCTGCACGGGATTACCGTCTCAGCTGATCCTCCGGAGTCGAGTCAGGTTCCTGTTGACCCTCCAGAGTCAAGTCAGGTGGCCGTTGAATTTTCAGAGTTGAGTGAGGTTCCGGTTGACCTTCCAGAGTCTAGTCAGGTGCTCGTGGACCCTCCAGAGTCAGAGTTAGTCACCATTGACCTTCCGGAGTCAGGAATAGTCACCGATGACTCTCCAGAGTCAGGGCCAGTCACCGATGACCCTCCAGAGTCAGGGCCAGTCACCGATGACCCTCCAGAGTCAGGGCCAGTCACCGATGACCCTCCAGAGTCAGGGCCAGTCACCGATGTCCTTCCAGAGTCAGGGCCAGTCACCGATGCCCTTCCAGAGTCAGGGCCAGTCACCGATGTCCTTCCAGAGTCAGGGCCAGTCACCGATGTCCTTCCAGAGTCAGGGCCAGTCACCGATGTCCTTCCAGAGTCAGGGCCAGTCACCGATGACCCTCCAGAGTCAGGGCCAGTCACCGATGACCGTCCAGAGTCAGGGCCAGTCACCGTTGACCTTCCAGAGGCAAGTCAAGTCATCGGTGATTGTCTAGGACAGAGTCAAGTCACTGGTGATTTTCAAGGACTGAGTCAAGTCACCATAGATCTTCATGAACAAGTGCCAGTCACCAATGATCTTCGTGAGCAGAGTCAGGCCAGCACCGATCCTCTGGAATCAGGTAGAAACATCAGGGGATTACCAGAGTTTCGTCGTCCCGTTGGTCCGGCCGCACGGACGTCTGCTCCGCCCTGGGGGTCTCTCGTCCTGACCACACGGTGGTGGTGGTCTTCTGCTCCGCCCTGGGGAACTCCGGCCTCGACCACAAGGAAGTGGTGGTCTTCTGCTCTGCCCTGGAGGGCTTCCGCCTTGACCACAGGGGTGTGGTGGTCTTCTGCTCTGCCCTGGAGGGCTTCCGCCTTGACCACAGGGGTGTGGTGGTCTTCCGCTCCGCCCTGGGGAACTCCGGCCTCGACCACAAGGATGTGGTGGTCTTTTGCTCTGCCCTGGGGGGGCTTCCGCCCTGATCACACGTTTGTGGTGGTTTTCTGTTCCGCCCTGGTGGGCACCACGTGATGTCCTTATGGACTTATGTTTTGTGTTTCTTGTTTTCTGCCTGTTCCCCTCTGTGAGCCTGGACCTCCGTCCCTCCCCCTGAACCTCCTCCGGTCCTCCTCCCTCCTATTGACCCCTGCCTGGACTGTTTATGCTTTTCGGATTACCCCTTAATAAAAGACTTACTCGCAATTGGTTCTATCTCCGTGCCTCATTGGATCCCAGCCGTGACATGATTACGTTGACTATTATCGAAATCAGGCAGGCGGCGGACTACCTGGATATGCCGGAGGAGCTGTTATGTATGGGGCGGGTCTAGGAGGGCTTTTCAGAGGTCTGTTTAGGATGGCAGTACCGTTGTTAAAAAAAGGGTTTTAGCATCGCTAAACCACACTTAAAAATGGCTGCTATAAATATAGTCTCTGAAGTTGTCTCAAACGCTATGTCTAGATCTTATAATGCTGATCCTAAAGCTCAAGACGGTTCAGGTCTCATGGTCATGGCACGTAAGAGGTTGTCTAAACTGCCGGGTGTAAGGAGGCGTGGTCTTTCGCTAAAGAAAACAAAGCGAAGGTCAAAGAAGCTCTCAGTTCCGCTGAGAAAGCGTAAAAAGCCTAAGAAGCGAAACACAGCGTTTAAGAGGTCGGTTAAAACCATATTCTAACATGGCGTTTCTGCATCGCATGTCAGGAGAATGCATCAAGTCCGAACTTGATTTATTCACAGTACCGCTGACACAGACGGTTATTGAGAAAAATGCGTATTTAGAAGTGCCGCCTTTATTGGCTATATCGGATTCATCACCTTTGGAGTTTTTTATCCCGGGGAATGGTGAAGATTATATTGACCTAAATAACACAATGTTGTTTCTATGCCTTAAAATCACAAAACCTAATGAGAATGATCAGAGGTAAAGACGAATTCTGTCTGATGAATGACGAGGATGTGGCCTATAAAGTAAATATCATGTCGGCTGCGCTTTTTGTAAAGAAAGTGAAAATTTTTCACTTTCTTTACAAAAAAAGTGTAAAGAAAGTGAATTTTTTGAAAAATTTCTCCATACCGATGGGGTCCCGTGTATCAAATCAGGAAAATCTGTTTTAGGGAACCTTACCCAAATCCATTGTCCTAGCTATGGTGGATAACAACTCATTCACCGGTACGTACGATAAAAACACATTCGCATTCAATCATTATGATTTGGAGTTCCTAGCAGTGTACGTCGACGGTCAACAATTCCCTGCCAAACCTCTACAGCCAGACTTTGCCTCAGGATCCGCCGTCCGTGAATTTTATCAGCTGGCGACCGCTACCGGGAGACATCTTAAAAATCAGGCTCTCTCTATCAACGGGGAAGATTTTCTAAAAGGATACACACGTTACACCTTTAACCTAATGCCTGACGAAGATTGTGGTCAACACATATCGCTCATCAAGTCAGGGAATATCAGACTTGAAGCACGTTTCAAACAATCGCTACAACATACTAGTAATCTCATAGTTTACGCTGTGTTTGACAGTATCATCGAAGTGTCCAACTGCAGACAGGTCCTGGTCGATTACTACTGAGCAGAAAAATGAACACGTTGCAACTCACCGCTATTATGGACAAAATCGCATGTAACACTCATTTTCTCGGAGTCCTCCCAAGTGATCATTTGCCTGAGATACCATTAAGGAACTTACCAGCGATGGCCATCGTTAACACTCACCCCGCGACCCAAGCTGGCGAACACTGGCTCGCCACTTATTTAACCCTGGATGGTTCCGGCTGTTTTTTTGATAGTTTTGGTAATGCTCCTGACAGCGAGTGCTTCCCCAATGACCATCATAAACTTTCTGACGACCAATGCCCGTGTAGTGCTATATTCTACCAAAAGGGTTCAGGATTTTTCAACTGATACGTGCGGACAACACTGCTTGTTCTTTCTATATCACCTAGCCAGGGGTCGAGACTATAACTATGTGATCAATTTGTACAGTGACGATTATATAAAAAATTATAAAATGGTTTCGCTCTTTGCGAAAAGACTAAGATCTAATACTTGTAATGAAAAAAATGTATCCGTGTATTCATTGTGTGCAAACATGTAGTACGTTTATGACCCATGATTGAATTATCCATTGTATGTGATTGATAATAAATAAAAACTCTTTAAAACATTTTACTTTACAGTCTTTTATTCTTAAATATTCATACATAAGGCGTACTAGTCATTTCACAGAGACATACATTTTAAAGAAAATACATCATTAAAATTCTAACCACTGTCTTCGATAGAGCGATGGTGATTTGAACAAGGGTTCGTCAGTCCTCAGGGCTATAGTACGCATAATTCTCTTTTTTTTAGGAGGGGGTGTAGGATCAGGTGTGTAAGAGATCGACCCAGGGTTTGTTTTTAAAGAATTTATCACGTGACTAACATGATGATTCGGCACGGTAGAAAACGGAATGTTTAATTCTGCAAATGATTGTAGAAATTCAGACCATCCTAGAGGTCTTCTGTCATCTCGGACCTGTTGCGAAGCTGTAACATTTTTTATCTAATCGAGCATGTGTGAACCATGTATGGGTTTGTCTTTAAACACAAATTCAACCGCTTTGTTCCAAGAGCCGAGTCCTTTAGCTTTAGACATTTTGTCTAATATGTATCGGCTGTTTTTCAAGCTTCTCGATGGTACGTTCTTCAGAACTTCGGCTACAACATCTTGAGTGACCTCATTATCTCGGGGTATAGTAGTGATGCGATTATCTTTATGACTGGGCGCAGGAGTCGGTAATGAGAGTGTTAAAACAGAGTTCTCACGATCACCTTGTTTAACGAGTGTCAAAAACCGTGTGAGGATGTTTGAGTAAAGCTTGACTTTTTCACTCTGATCCAAATCGTTTCTGAGTAAAATATTTCTTATAGCGATATCCAAATCGTTTTCTACGACCTGGTGAATGTTCTCACAACTGGTTCCGGATTTCAACATCTCTAGCTGGTTCTGGGGCACGAGATACATGTTCTCTGCATATTCCATGCTCAACCACGTCTAGACGATATTAAGCTGGAAATAAATGGTACAGCTACGCTCAGGAGTGGTAAAAGAAAGCCACCACTCTGTGGCTATACCTATTTTCTTCTTGGCAAGAAATTTAATTTCTGATTTTTGCCTCTTCAGTTTTCGGTACTGCTGGCCGTTGATAGGAATCGTACCATAAAGTATGTTTAGTGCTACTTCGCAGAGTGCTAAAATGAGCTTGTCGGACGACGACTGTAAAATAAGATGCCGTTGATTAGGTGTGGCTTTATGTAACATCTTTAGCAGAGGTAGATGCTTACAAAGCTTGGCTGACATGACCAATGATCAAATTCTTCTTTTTTTCTGTAGGTAGACCACTTGGCGATCAGAAAGCAATCCAGTTCTGAGTCGGTATTGTTCTGGTGTTTTTGCTTTATAGTCTATCATAAGATATCCGTAAGCCTGACTCGTAGCATCTTGATAACACTCCATAAAGTATTTTGCATTGGTTGGATACATCTGCTTTACTAATACGATCACCTGATTTGCATCTCGAGGATTTTTAAACAAAATTAAATAATTTGTGTTCAAGCTGATGGTTCTGCTAGATTTACCTTGAGCGAATAAATTTTGCACTATATAAATAGTGCTAAGATTACGGTGATGTACAAACTGTGTGAAGACCTTTTCAACCTGCCCATTTCCGCTAGCCTCACTCATCACGTCATCCAAAATCAGAAGTTTAGCCCTTATTGGGTGGTAGTAAATGATTATCATTCAGAGACGAGGGTACTCCTTCCACAAATTTAATATTGTACAGTTGAAGCAGATCATCGTACAGAGGTTGCCAGCAGTTGTAAATATATACAATGTTTTAAATTTTTTTAGAAATCATATTTAGACCATTTTCCATCAGTCGTTTAACAAAATAGGTCTTGACGCTATTGGATGGTCCACTGATCACACATGAGAAAGGATGAATAAGTCTAAAGTCAAACTCGGAGGCATCCCGAACCCCTCTATGCATCATCGAATCAGTAGCCATAAGGAACAGTATTGAAATCAGATAACAGTATGCGCTTATTATACACCACTTTGAACCTTTTCTCGACTGACTTGTTGTGCAGGGTGATATGCTTTTTATCCCTTACAATGTTTTCAGAATGGGCCATGATGTATAGCGTATCGTCGTGAGACGTCACATAGCTGTTAACCAGACCAATCAGTGAATCTAAGCAGATAGCTTGGGAATTTCTAGCATTCAGCGTTATACCCTTAGCTTTCATGCACGCTTTTCCTTTGGCAGTGCGATAGCCATAAGATTTCGGACCACTAGAACAGAACTCTGTGATGTAGTCGCCGTCCCCTATCTCATCAGTCAGATCCCCCAAATGGTCTCCGAGGGGAGAAGTCCAGTCACCATCCCTAGACAGAAAAATGACGCTGTCTGTGTCAGAGTATAATACATGGTCGCCAAGTTTATCCATCAGGTCGTACAACTCCAGTCGGGCATGGGCAGTTGTAAAGGCTCCTATAAACACATTAATGTTACTTGTCTGACAAACATCACCTTTGGTGGGTCTACGCTGGACAAGTGCTACGTCATCTGAGACGAATGTAAAGTAGCTCAGGGTATCGGTTTTACCAAAAACAATATTGGTGAATTTTTAGGGGTCTTTTACCAGGGTGGTTTGTGCTTAATCCTCTCTCATAGAGAATCTTCCCCATAAACTATTAAGCAATAGCTTGTTTATAGACCTCTGAGCAGGATTGTGACTGATCTTTTCAGGGTCGAGACGAATCCCCTCTTTTTCATAATATTCGTTGATGTAAGATTCTTTGTCAGCATCTGTGATCACATTGGACGGATAGCCAGACGCTTGCTGTTTCAAACACAGAAACTTTTTTACGTAGTCTCGAAACAGATTATCAGTCCTTTGTGGGAAATGCCGAACTTCATCGATCTTGCTCACGACATAGCCCTTCTCGATCGCTTTTAAAAGTTCGATACTGACCCAACACCCAGAGAGAGACCTCTCCTCATCCGTGTGGTTACAGACTGATGTTTGGTTTTCAGTGTGTGCACAGGTGCGACATAAAGGAAACATTAATTTTCCTTTGCACCTGTAAGGTAAGACAGGATGTAGTAATTTGCGTGGTGGGTACACGGTGGCCTTGATAAGACCGTAATAATTTTCAATCGGTTCGAAATCGTTAAAAATGACTTCGGGGTGACCGATCGGATAGCTCTTCCTAGCCTGACAGAAGGGATATAAGCTGGTGAAATCGATGTAACTTATTTTCTCCCCTTCGCTCGTTTTGTGATAGAGTTTGTAAGCGTTACTGCGCCAAAAAGTGCGTCTCGAGGCTTCAACCTCTCAGGAGCCAAATAAATACTCATAAACGACATCACAGAGGTGTCAGTCTGTTTCATCTTGTTCCATTCGCATTCCCAAAGGCCCTCTATTTTCAAACAGCGTTTTGTAGAATCTCGACCTTATCGTTAACCCTTCTTCTAGGAACACCGAAAGGCACACCTGACATGGGATGGGTATTATGGGGCTCAAAACGCCATTCATGTCCATGAAATAGACATCCATTAAATTCAAGCCCGTGCCTCACCACATCCTGTTCGTAGTAACCGTCTAAAAAGTAATGCCCGATCTGTACTCCACCGTGGTTTATTGCATGGTGTATGTCTACATTTCTGATCTTGTTCACATACTCTAACCATTCGATTGACATGTTGGAGTAAGATTTGTTGTGTTGGACATACATGTTATTATGTGTCAGGGCTAGTCTGTCTCTGTTGAGCTAGTGGGTTTTGAAGACGCCCATACAACAGCTCGCAAGAGTGTTAAAGACGAATGGATCGAGTTCGGTACAGTCTATGAAAGCCTCTCTGTATTTCATACATGCTTCACGTAATAAGACAACATCGTTGACACCATACTCGTATAACTCTTTACTGAAATCAAACAATTTACCCGATACGGTGTTATACCATGCGTCGAACTTTGTCTGATCTTTATCCAAAATGTTTTCATACCCATAAAACTTTTTGTCTGGATAGGACTTCCAAGTAGTTCTCATTTTCTTTCCTATTGAAATGATGAGGGAAGTGCCCTTTTTCAGTAGTGGTCAAGTTTAGAGCGGCGGGCATCTTAGACAGTGCCATCGGGATGAAACTGTAACTGTCGATGTATCGCTGAGCAAAAGCTTCGTCGTACATGAAGATTAATTTTAAGCCTTGCATGATGATGTCGCAAAAAAAAACTTTGCAAAAAAAACTCTAGGATTAGAAAAGTGATAATGATCCTGCGCTTGTCCTGTAAAATACGACAATTTTGATGTCTAACAGATTTTCAAACTTCGCTATATCATGAAGACCGATCTTGTCCTGGATCGAAAATCCCGTGTCATTGTGAATGACTGTTGCCCGACTTTCTAATTCGCTCTCAGGTAATTGCGGGTCGAGAAAGTGGGCTAGACAGATAGATAGGCAAAATTTATCACATATATTTATAGGACAGAATAGACTCAACTTTTTCCGTTTAATCACCTGTTGAAGTGGAACATCTGTGAGTTTACGTCTCTGGCCCCCACCGCCATGTCTGTTCATGACCACGCTGACTACGATTTCAGCAGTATCGTCGTATAATAACTGATCATCGCTCTGTAAAATTCTTTCGATTTGATCTGTAAAAAGTTCCACGTCGTAATTATTGTCATCTGTTAAAATGACGCTAACGGGTGATTTGAAGTTTTCACCATTCATTGTTAAATTAATCACACATGCGTCCCCGCCGATAGTTCTAGCAAATGATGCTATCTCCTCAATTTTATTGTGTAATAATACGTGAAGGGCTGCCAAATCTGTAGACCTAATCTCACGCATATTCATAGAATCACGCATATTCAAAGAATACCAGTAGTTTAAATAATTAGCAGATGAAAATTGTAATATCCATTACCATTTTAAATATTTACAGTTATAACAATCAATTTTCTTTGATTTAACAAAATCATGAATAATATAATCTAAATACATTATGCAACCATACCTTGATCTATCTCGGGCGCAGCATCGTCAGCGAATCTGACAGACTCTGTCGAGCTATCTGCATAGAATAATCAGAGGTTAAAATGTTGTGAATAGACATAAAAAATAAAATAAATAAATAAGTAAATAAATAGAATAAATAAATAAATTAAAATAAAAAATAAATAAATAAATAAATTTAAATAAATAAATAAATAATAAATAAATAAATTATAAAAAATTACATAAATAAAAAATAAATAAATGAATGAATAAAAATTAAATAATTAAATAAATAAATAAATAAAAAATAAATGATATAAATAAATAAATAAATAAATAAATAAACTAAAAAAAAATAAAAATAAATAAATAACCAATAGATAAATAAATAACCAATAAATAAATAAAATATTAATAATAACAACAATTAGAATTATATTTATCATAATAAATATATTAAATAAATAAATTGCACCAAAAGTTGGAACCATATTATCTTACGGATAATTTAATATTTTAATAATTAATTACCTGTATGTGAATTTGCTCTCTGTGATGGTTGGACTGATACAACCGTCCTTTTCTTTCTCAAGGGGCTGTGTGATGGGTTTCTGCTATTGGTAGCGTTGCTAGGACCAGCCCGGTCATCACTTTCACCCTTGTCCTGAGTCAGGTCCATGAAATTAGGCTGTGTAATTACACGAAGCAACTCTAGAAAATAAAGCAAATAATTTCTGTTATAACTGTTATAAGTTCTCATCATACAAATTAGAGTATTTAGCTACAGCTAACAGTTACAAACAAAAACCGATACTGTTCCGTTCACAATTAGAAGAAGTGTAGAAAGTCAAAAGAAATATCGAATTTTTAAAATATATACAACTTTTGTCTTACCATTCTGGGTACCCGTTTCCCATATGAGTTGCACCTCTGTTATAAATAATAAAAAAACAATTATGTTGTACTTATTTAAAAATATATACAAAGTCAAAAGAAAGATTCATTTTAAAGGTATAAAATAAATAAGTTACCATTTTGCGAGACTTGCCCATCAATCATGCGGACATCTTCTATAGATAAACATAAGAAAAAAAAAGTAATTCAGCATGTGGCTCTGTGTAAACATCATCGCTGACTCCGATGCATAACAGCGGATACTCGAATACGTCACAAAAGTACATGCTGTTTAGTTAGAAAATTAAGTTTAAAAGTATGCAATATCTACTTTACCGTTTTGCGAAGCTGGGTCCTCAACCATAGGTACATTATCTATAGATAAGCACATGTAAGTATTCCAACTCAGGTATTTAAAACTTAAAAATGGATGAATAGTCTCACAGAACTTAATCCAGCGTATGGCTCTGCGCTAATATCTCTGACTTTGATGTGCAGTTAAAAGTTAATCTTTACAAGTATAAATAAATTACTTTACCACCATTTTCATCGATCAGCTGTGCTGCCACTACAAAAATAAAAACAATAAAATGAAAATCATATTCTTGCGTAACATTATCCGTGTATTAAACATCGGAAAAGAGATTAACTTACATTTATTAATCTGGCTAAAAGCATTTTTCTCCTTGTGTCCTATAAGATTAAATCTATTAAAATAGAGAGCAAATGGAAAACGTCTAATCAACCCTTTAATCCTTAAATTCAAATTATATCTGATTTTTAAATGAATAATTTAACTCAGCTTGGCGTTCCATAGCGTCTCGGGGGGAAAATACAAGCTCAGTCGTTCAAAATACGATCAGAAAATGAATGGAACTCAGAAGGGTTTGACTTTTTAAAGTCAGGGGCGTGTCTACTTTTATAGATCCTCGGAGCTCTCCTAGATAAATATTGACTGGCATTTACATTTTAAGGAAAAATAGCATATTAACTCTATTTGAGATTACCACGCAGGATATTTGTTTTTCGTAGTGAATATTATACTTTTAAACTGTGAATAGACCAAATCTTGCGATGGGTTGTATACACATTTTATAAATAGCCTCGATAGGGCAGCCGAGCTCTACGGTACAGATTCTCATCCTGCAGCTGTGAAAGTTCACATTTAAGTCTTCATGAATAACTGACAAAATATTTGTTTTCATATTGAATAAATTTTAAACCGTGAACGTCACAGTTCACACGTAGGGTGTAATTTTATAAATAATCACTAGTAATCACTAGATGGCAGCCGAGCTCTACGGTTCAGATTCTCATCCTGCAGCTGTCAGCACTGCGTGTTTTCATAGCCCCTTTGAAGCTGTGATTGTATCCTGCGTGACGACAAAAACATAAGTTGTTTCGTCACGGTTAGAATAGCTATGTGTTTACATACCTTAAGGACGGATCTGTGTGGGTAATAAAATGTTTATGGTTCTGCGGATGTCTGAATAAGCATTTAGATCACAGGAGCCACCTTTTGGGGCTAGCAAACACATCGGATGTCACCTACCTCACTCTGCAGCTTCAGAAAAGTCACAGCTCTGGGGAATACTAATCGCAAATAAACAAGAACCGTCGGACAACTGATGTAAAGGGAGACTGTTTATTTAAACTTTAAAGTAATATCGCTCAGTCGTAAGAGATGTAGTGCATTTAAAACGTTTTCTCTACTTATCCACTTTATCTTTTGCAGCGGACCAAAATGACAGGAGCATGCGCTCATGCATGCTGTTAGAGAGAGAGAAATAGAAGGCTCACGCTACTGATTAGTTAAAACAAGACAAAATGTTGTGGACCTCATTGAGGAATCGTAGTGCTCGCACACAGGGGACTTTCAAAATAAAGTTTGGGGAATTTATATTTTTATTGGTTTATTTGCAGTTTATTAATACGTTGAGAATTGTTTTATATAAACGGCATATTAAATGCATACACACCCACACACCCACACACACACACACACACACATGATCTCACGATCTGTTAAAATCATTTATTATATTCATCCTTCATCAAAACGTACTTGTTTTATCACAGTTTACACACACACACACACATACGCACACACAGAGTGAGAGCGCGCGCTCGAGCATTACAGGCTGCAACCTGATACCGCGGTCGCGTAACACACAGACGCGTCCAGAAGAGTCCGAATATGGAAACGATCCATATAATCTTCAAACAAATTCTTCAGGGGAACTCATTCATCATTTGGTCGCTGAACAAACAACATCACCTCCCGGAACTCAAAGCATGACGGATCAATTTCACGCATGCCGGAGGGTCGCATCTGGACATAATTCATAGGTCAAAGGGCACATCTGGACATAATTCATAGGTCAAAGGTCTCATCAATCATAATTCTCGACACAAGCCACCGCATAATTACTACTAGTATACTTTCTTATTTTTAGTTTAAAAGAAGTATACTAATGGAACACTTGTGCATGGATTAATATAAGGCAAGGCAAGTTTATTTATATAGCACATTTCGTACACAATGGTAATTCAAAATGCTTTACATAAAAGAAAGTAAAATAGTAATGAAGAAAAATAATAACAAGAATAAAACAAGCAATTTTAAAACTTTTAAAATTATTAAAACTGTACGTATTTAAAATGAATTTAAAACAGTTAGAACATGGTTTTACATAAAATAAAATAAAAAAAAACAGTGAAAATATATATTGCAATAAGAACCCCCAACTGCAGTACACTTAAAGTTTTAATAAATTTTGTATGCATTTGTACAATGTAATACCTTGATTTATTTTGTTTTTAATTTTGTCAGATTCACTTGGGGGGAGAAGTTCGAGTGCGCAGAGAGGCCTGGTCAAGGATTCAAAACAGCACGCGGGATTCCTTATTTGTGAAGGAGTTGGCAGTGGCAATTTGGGGCACTAAGACTCTGGGGGAAAGAAGTCTCACAGGGAAGGAATGCCCCGCAACCAAAACCAGCAGGCAGCCTTTAACCCCCCAGAAACTTCAGACATTAAAAGGTAGCAGTAGCCACAAGGTCTTTGTGGGATGCCAAGTACTGGGTTATGGAGTAATACATTTTTATTTGTTCTGGTGCGACACAAGCATCACTATTTATCAATTCATTTCTTTTCAGTCTGCTACAAGGAGTGGCTTGACAAAAAGAATGTGGAGGAGACAGAGTTGCAGGCCAGATGGGTAAAGGCGGACGGTTCATCACAGAAAAAATAATGGACATTAACCAGGCGGCAAGGAATTCGACCGGAAGTTGAAGTCGGCTGGGGGCCGCCATCTTGTAGCAGAACTTCACTTGCGTTAGCATCCCATTGACATCCCATTCATTTTGGCGTCACTTTGACAGCGAATAACTTTACATCTGAGGCGTTTAAAGACTCCATTTGTCCATTATTTATTTCTACAGATACCCGACAATGTATAAAGGGCTCCATTACCTTCTATGTTACATTATGGCCCCGTAGAAACAGTTTTTGTAAAAATAGGCAAACGATTGCATCATAACCACGCGACTCTCTGTCGCACAGTAGAGAAATTACCGTACAGACAGGAGGAGAAGCTCGCAGGCAATCGGGGAGACGTCAAGAGAGATATATCTCCTATATCTATGGAGATATATCTATCTCCATAGATAAAGAGTCCATAAAAGCAACAGGACAAAATATTTAAACAACGTTTTTGGGGAATTGGAAATAATTCGGTATGTGGCAAGTGAATACATATGAAGTAGCTTTTATCCACGAACTTTAATAATTTATCTACTTCATTAAATAATGAAGTATGGGTAACGGCCGGTATATTGACGGGAATGGAGAAATTATCAGGAAATTATACAGGCAGTATAAGTAAAATCTCAATGTCAATCGCGGTTAACGTTCTTTTATTTATTTACAGATCTACGCTTGAAGATGAATGTGATCCCTTTCATCCTGGTCGGAAGCCATCTACAAAATGTCATAGCCTACATAACTTGAAATAAAGAAAAACGTTTTTTGTTCAAGTGTTTTTGACCATGATTTATTAGCCAAAACTGCATGATTTAACACCAAGCTCACAATTATTTGAATATTAGCCTATGGGCAAATGTTTTACGTGAAGAGATGAAATCATGTAGAACAATAAGCAATTTAAGAGACTATAAATGAACAGCCTACATTGAATCGATACGAAAATGACTCGAGGGGATATTGTATACTGACAGTATGGTTCCTGGATTATATATGTCTGTTTTGGATCGGTTACTATTCAGTTTGATGTAGATAGAAGGAAACGAACATTTTTTAATGTGTGCGTTTATGCATGTATGTGTGCATGTGCTATTTGAATCAATTTTAATAATTTTGGATGATTGTACATGTTCTTTGTTATCTGTTTTATATATATATATATATATATATATTATGTGTGTGTATGTGTGTGTGTGTGTGTGTGTGTGTGTGTGTTCAAAATAAGCTAATTAAACTAACTAAAATGACTAAGTACTGCAGAAAGGCAAACGATTACAATCCAAAAATAGGCTATAATTTCAGAGTCGATAATAATAATAAAAGTCGATTTTAGCCACTTCTTTTGTCAGGCCTATAATGTTTTAATGTAAGATGTCATATTGTAATTATATATAGCGCAATATGATATTATATATAATTATTATAATATTAATATATTATATCATGTTATTATATTATATTATGTTATTACTATACAATACGATTTGATTTCCAAAATCACACACACACACACAGACATATGTGAGTTTATTCTGATGCTCATTGAGCGTTCGATTTCAGCTTGCTTGCACTTAACGTAACTTTATATACACCTGGCTAGTCTGAGCCCTTATTTCTGGAAAGTCGTGATACTTCGACCTTGAAAACTTCTGATCATCATTCAAGACATCTAAGTATTGTGTTATAGGTGGTATTTTGTTAATTCAGTGTGTTAACTGTTTGTTGCCTTTTTTTTTCGTGATATCATCTTCCCATTTACTTCAATTTACTTGTTGCTAGCATATTTTCCCTCGTGCGGAAATGTCTTGCTGTGTAGCATACATGTGTTCTAAGAGGCAAGTCTCTTTTTCCGAGTTAAGCTTTTTCAGGTAAGTACACTTTCTCCATCTGTATAATGCAAGATTATGAATTTTTGAATCATCATTATATAGGTCTAAGCAGAAGTGTAAAGAGTAACGTTACCTGAAAACCATAACGTTACTTAAGTAAAAGTACAGTAAGAGTATCTGATTTCAATCATGTTTATTTTCTATAAAATGCTATAATTAAAATATAGATTATATTTTGTCAATATAGAGGATATAAAAAAAAGTGTAAATTAAAATTAAATGCACTGGATGTGCTGGTTTCGGCCTCATCAGCAGCCAGCTGCAGTCATGACCATAGGTCACGAACTCAAACACCTGCAATTCAGAAACCAAGCCCAAAAACTAATTGTACTCTAAGTGATATCCCATAACAACAGGTTTATTTTAAATGAATGGCTGTGTCAATCATATATATTTGTTAATATAGGGAGTGTATGTGCATAATGTGTGTGTTTGTGCATGCACATGTCTGTACGTGCATATTCATATGGGTGTGTGTGTTATATCCCATACACAAAATAAATTTATTTGAAATATATTTTTAAAATATATGCAAATATTTGAAATTGGCCCAATAAATATATTTAAGTTAAATATATGTAAATATGTTTACATATATTTTCATATATGTTTTAACTTTTGCAAATTGTTTCATTTGAAATATATTTTGAAATGTAAAGTTAACATTTTCACAAACAAACACATTTTCAGTTTATTTTTTTAGATAGACCACTTCAGCCGTGGATGTGGGCATGGGAGAGCAGTGCTGTACCACTTCCCCCACCCACATTTTTCCTACTGGTCGGGATTGAACAGGGAACCCTTCGGTTACAAGCCTAAAAACCCTAACCAGTAGGCCACGGCCCCCCCTTTACTGACTTTATTTGCCTAAAGTGACTATTTTATGTAATAACACACAGAATGCAGAGTTTTTTTCCCCTATTTTAACAGAATTGAATACAGTTATTTAATAGTGTGTGTATGCAGTGTTAGACACTGTGTTCTATCTATTGTTTAAGTGCACTTCACTGTAGGAGTGTCACTGTTGTACTTGCATCATAAATATTGTGCATATTTTCAATATTTAAATGACTTCAGGAAAGATGTCAATAAAACAACAATAAATCTAATAATTGCACAGTGTTAGGTACGTGCCACCTAATATGGCCTAATAGACCTAGGAAAGCAACTATCTGTCATTTTACACTGCAGTAATTTAAATGTAAGTACAGTACAATATATTATAGCTGTGTGTCATAATTCAGTAGTGAAATATGGTAGCCTACTGTTGTGTATAGGGGAAAAGGTAGAGGAATTACTATGATCAAAATACATTTTCAAGTATTAAAATACATTAGCAAGCTAAACATTTTTTATATTATATTATATTTCAGAATATATTTCAAAATGATAAATATAAGTGAACAACAATGCAAATATATTTAAATGTATTTGAAATATATGCCACATATATTTTTGACACTTTAAAATATATTTCAATATATTTCTTTTGTGTATGGGATAGCCTATAGTGCCCAATTGAATGCTTTCTATCAATTTTAATATACCTGCATGCAGATATTTTATGAGAAAAAAAACAATCCATTACTTCTCATCCTTTTGGTTTAATTTTCATTTAATTCATTGGATGAACTGAATGACATGAAATTCAGTAAATGTAAATTATATTAATTTCCATTTAATTCATTTTCTTGAACAATGTGATATGCTTTTTTCTTGTCAAGTTCCCCTTCAATGACAATGACAAAGGTTGCAGCAGTGGATACACTATGTCAAGAGAAAGAACTGGAGACCAAAGATGTATTCTCGCCTCTGCTCCCTTCACTTCACACAGGACCCTTAAAGCAGATGCGGTGCCAACCATCTTCTACCCCCGTTGCCAGGCAAAGGTCAAGGTGAGGCACACCAGAGTCAGTAAGAACACAACGGTAAATAAGACTGACTCTAACACACAAGCTGTTAAATGCAGGAACTTCAGTCATGACCATGATTACATCAGTTGCACTCGCAGTGAACCACTGACAGTCGAGATGAGTGTAGCCAGCTGCAGCCATAGCCATTCTGCAGATCATGGTGCATACTCACTGAAAAAATCCCACAGTCCTCTAAAGAGGAAGGTGTCATTTGGTCAAAGTAGCTTGCGTCCTTACAAGAAAAAAATTGAAGCTTCAAACGCAGAGAGTCAGAAGACTGAAACAGAAAGCGAAGTCTCTTTCTTCAGTTGTCACTGATCTGAAAGAGAAGCTGCTTATTTCCACCAGCTGTGCTGATATGCTGGAGGCTTCCTTTAGCGGTGTTGCTAAAGAAATTCAAGGGCCAAGTACAAGACTAAATCTCAAAGAATCTCTGATAATTTGAGATCTTTTGCCATGACTCTCCATTTCTACTCTCCAAAAGCTTATCAGTTTGTTCGTGAAAGCTTTGGTTGTGTTCTGCCTCATCCTGAAACAATCAGTTCTTGGTACAGCAGTATTCCTGCAGACCCAGGCTTTACAGAGGCATCATTCGCTGCCCTACAATCCCATGTGGAGGACGGAAGGAAAGATGGTAAGGAGACTTTTTGTGCCCTTATGATGGATGAGATGGCCATTAGAAAGCATGTTGAATATGCTGAAGGGAAATTCCATGGGTATGTTGATGTAGGATGTGGCAAAGTTGATGACTACCAGTAGCAAGGATGCATTGGTCCTTATGGTTGTGGCTGTTAATGGATCTTGGAAAATCTGTGGCTTACTTTCTCCTTGATGGGTTAAGCGGACAAGAGAGAGCAAATATTGTCACACAGTGCCTTTACAAGCTGCATAAAATTGGAGTGCGCGTTGTTTCCCTGACATGTGATGGACCGTCTTGTCAATTCACCATGATGCAGGCTCTTGGAGCCAATATCACAGTTGGAAACATGAGGCCATTCTTTCCTCACCCTGCAAATCCAAAGCAAGCTGTACATGTGGTTTTTGACGTGTGTCACATGATGAAACTCTTGAGGAATGCTTTTGCTGATGGACGTGTTTTCCACACAGGCAGTGGCAAAGAGATTAGGTGGAAATACCTAGAAGTCCTCAACTAACTTCAGGAGACGGAGGGCTTGAGGCTGGGTAATAAGCTGAAGATGGAACATATTCAGTGGAGGAATCAGAAGATGAAGATAAATCTTGCCGCTCAAGTTTTCAGCAGCAGTGTTGCAGATGCTTTATATTCCTTCTTAGAGAAAAATGGTATATGTGAGGATTTCCAGTCAGGATTTAGACCGTATCATAGTACTGAGACTGCTCTTCTTAGAGTTACAAATGATCTGCTCTTATCATCTGATCGTGGGTGTATCTCTCTATTAGTTTTATTGGATCTTAGTGCTGCGTTTGACACAATTGACCACAACATTCTTTTGCATAGACTTGAATACTTTGTTGGCATCAGTGGAAGTGCATTAGCATGGTTTAAATCGTACTTATATGACCGCCATCAGTTCGTAGCAGTGAATGAAGATGTATCCTATCGATCACAAGTGCAGTATGGAGTACCTCAAGGCTCAGTAATAGGGCCACTACTCTTCACGCTTTATATGTTACCCTTGGGAGATATCATCAGGAAACATGGTGTTAGCTTTCACTGTTATGCTGATGATACTCAGCTCTATATTTCTTCGCAGCCCGGTGAAACACACCAATTTGAAAAACTAATGGATTGCATAGTCGATATAAAAAACTGGATGACGAGTAATTTCTTACTGCTAAATTCTAAAAAAACAGAGGTGTTAATTATAGGACCTAAAAACTCTGCTTGTAATAACCTAGAACACTGTCTAAGACTTGATGGTTGCTCTGTCAATTCTTCGTCATCAGTTAGGAACCTAGGTGTGCTACTTGATCGCAATCTTTCCTTAGAAACCCACGTTTCTAGCATTTGTAAAACTGCATTTTTCCATCTCAAAAATATATCTAAATTACGGCCTATGCTCTCAATGTCAAATGCAGAAATGTTAATCCATGCATTTATGACCTCAAGGTTAGATTATTGTAATGCTTTATTGGGTGGTTGTTCTGCACGCTTAGTAAACAAACTACAGCTAGTCCAAAATGCAGCAGCAAGAGTTCTTACTAGAACCAGGAAGTATGACCATATTAGCCCGGTCCACAGGACAAGACCACAGGAAACAGATGATTCTTCTGCACAATCTGACTTTGCTGCAGCCTGGAATTGAACTACTGGTTTCGTCTGGTCAGAGGAGAACTGGCCCCCCAACTGAGCCTGGTTTCTCCCAAGGTTTTTTTTCTCCATTCTGTCACCGATGGAGTTTCGGTTCCTTGCCGCTGTCGCCTCTGGCTTGCTTAGTTGAGGACACTTCATCTACAGCGATATCGTTGACTTGATTGCAAATAAATGCACAGACACTATTTAACTGAACAGAGATGACATAACTGAATCCAATGATGAACTGCCTTTAACTATCATTTTTGCATTATTGACACTGTTTTCCTAATGAATGTTGTTCAGTTGCTTTGACGCAATGTATTTTGTTTAAAGCGCTATATAAATAAAGGTGACATGCTCTTGAATTCCGCAACAAGGAGCTCCACTTGCCTCAGTTTCATGGTTCTGAGGAAACCGTTGAATTTCTGAGAACAATCGATTTAGCTTTTGATGTTCTCAACAGCAGGAATCCTCTGGCAAAGGGTTCCAAAGCTCCTTTGAGAAGTTGTAATAAACTTCACATGCTAAGTCTGTTGGAGAGAGCTGAAAATTTCCTTCTGCAGCTCAGAGATAGCTCTGGGAGACATCTTCATGCAGGCCCTAGAAAAACGGGTCCCATTGGATTTGTTGCCAGCACCAGAAGCATTTCCAACATTTTTAAAGAGCTGGTTGAAGCACAGGAGGCCCCTTGTAAGTATCTCCTTACTTACAAACTCAGTCAGGATCATCTTGAGCTGTTCTTTTCTGCAGTTAGGGCACGCGGAGGCTACAACAACAACTCAACTGCCCGACAGTTCAAAGCTGCATACAAACGCCTCCTAGTGAGACATCAAGTGAAAAATGGAACAGGGAACTGTCTCATTAGAGATGGAACCAACATGTTGGCAGTGACAGTTGTTCCAGCTTCTCGTCAATTTGATGTCACACCAGCACTCCCTCTGGATTCTGACCACGACTACAGCATCTTACCTTATGTCGAGTCAATATCCGAGTTCAAGGACGCCACTATCCATTACATTGCTGGATTTGTGGTGAAAAAGAGTTCTGATTCCAGCATGCACGCTTTCATTGCCCTGAAAAACAGGGGAGGCTTACAGAATCCATCAACAAACATTGTGGAGGTGTGTAAAGCCTCTGAAAGATGCTTTCAAAGACTTCTGACCACCAGTGGAGGAAAGCTTCCTCAAGGAAAAGGAGTGACAGCTGCCATTACAATTCAGGTTCTGAGTGATTGTGCTGACAAGAATATTTTTTCAGAGATGCACAACCACATGTTTGAGACCAGTGTTGAGGACAATCATGTACACACCTTGGTTAAGATGGCAGCCTCCATGTACTGCAAGATACGCCTTCATCATTTGGCAAGGCGAGAAACTGAGAAAGTAACAGGGGCTCTTGTGAGAAGGAGGATGAACAAATTAATACTTTTCCATCACCAAAAGTATGGTGTTTTTAGAGCACATCTTCCTGTTAGAATAATGTTTACAGCACTTTTTGTGTATCGCTCACACTTGCTTTGCTTAGAGCCCGCATAAACGGGGCATAAGTATTTGCTGTGAGAAACCTTCCTTTAAATACGCTCATAATTCGCTCACACTTGCTTTGCTTAGAGCCCGCATCAACGGGGCATAAGTATTTGCTGTGAGAAACCTTCCTTTAAATACATTCATAATTCGCTCACACTTGCTTTGCTTAGAGCCCGCATCAACGGGGCATAAGTATTTTCTGTGAGAAACCTTCCTTTAAATACATTCATAATTCACTCACACTTGCTTTGCTTACACATATGCTATCAACAAGTTACATGAGGTTATAAGGTTGAGCTGTTATTTTTTTGTTATTATACAGTACGTTCTGTTCAAATGTTACACTGAAATGTGATCCTGGACCACAAAACCAGTGTTATGTGTAATTTTTTTTTAAATTGAGATTTATACATCATCTGAAAGCTGAATACATAATCTTTCCATTGATGCATTGTTAGCAGAGGTGGAAAGAGTACAAAAATATTCTACTCAAGTAAAAGTACCATTACATTAATGAAATTTTACTTAAGTACAAGTAAAAGTACCAGTCTGAAAATCTACTCAAGTAAAAGTAAAAAGTAGCTCATTTAAAATTTACTCAGAGTAAAAATTACTTAGTTACATTTTAACAGTGGGAGGGAGTCAAAAAATGGGACAGGCCAAGGGTGTCAA
Source organism: Carassius carassius (assembly GCF_963082965.1). Classification (NCBI taxonomy): domain Eukaryota; kingdom Metazoa; phylum Chordata; class Actinopteri; order Cypriniformes; family Cyprinidae; genus Carassius; species Carassius carassius. The sequence continues at coordinate 965,834 of NC_081799.1, forward strand.
ACTCAGTTCCTAGAGGGCCACAGTCCTGCACAGTTTAGATTTAACCCTAATTAAACACACCTGATCCAGCTAATCTAATCATTTAGGTTTATTTGAAAACTACATGATATGTGTGCTGGAGCAGGGTTAGAACTAAACTCTGCAGGGCTACGGCCCTCCAGGAACTGAGTTTGACACCCCTGGGATAGGTCTATTAATCTCAAACTACAACCCGAATTCCCCAAAAGTTGGGACGTTTTTTAAATTTTAATAAAATGAAAACTAAAGGAATTTCAAATCACATGAGCCAATATATTATTCACAATAGAACATAGATAACGTAGCAAATGTTTAAACTGAGAAATTTTACACTTTTATTAGCTCATTTAAAATTTAATGCCTGCTACAGGTCTCAAAAAAGTTGGCACGGGGGCAACAAATGGCTAAAAAAGGAAGCAGTTTTGAAAAGATTCAGCTGGGAGAACATCTAGTGATTAATTAAGTTAATTGATATCAGGTCTGTAACATAATTAGCTATAAAAGCTTTGTCTTAGAGAAGCAGAGTCTCTCAGAAGTAAAGATGGGCAGAGGCTCTCCAATCTGTGAAAGACTGCGTAAAAAAATTGTGGAAAACTTTAAAAACAATGTTCCTCAATGTCAAATTGCAAAGGCTTTGCAAATCTCATCATCTACAGTGCATAACATCATCAAAAGATTCAGAGAAACTGGAGAAATCTCTGTGCGTAAGGGACAAGGCCGGAGACCTTTATTGGATGCCCATGGTCTTCGGGCTCTCAGACGACACTGCATCACTCATCGGCATGATTGTGTCAATGACATTACTAAATGGGCCCAGGAATACTTTCAGAAACCACTGTCGGTAAACACAATCCACCGTGCCATCAGCAGATGCCAACTAAAGCTCTATCATGCAAAAAGGAAGCCATATGTGAACATGGTCCAGAAGCGCCGTCGTGTCCTGTGGGCCAAGGCTCATTTAAAATGGACTATTTCAAAGTGGAATAGTGTTTTATGGTCAGACGAGTCCAAATTTGACATTCTTGTTGGAAATCACGGACGCCGTGTCCTCCGGGCTAAAGAGGAGGGAGACCTTCCAGCATGTTATCAGCGTTCAGTTCAAAAGCCAGCATCTCTGATGGTATGGGGGTGCATAAGTGCATACGCTATGGGCAGCTTGCATGTTTTGGAAGGCTCTGTGAATGCTGAAAGGTATATAAAGGTTTTAGAGCAACATATGCTTCCCTCCAAACAACGTCTATTTCAGGGAAGGCCTTGTTTATTTCAGCAGGACAATGCAAAACCACATACTGCAGCTATAACAACAGCATGGCTTCGTCGTAGAAGAGTCCGGGTGCTAACCTGGTCTGCCTGCAGTCCAGATCTTTCACCTATAGAGAACATTTGGCGCATCATTAAACGAAAAATACGTCAAAGACGACCACGAACTCTTCAGCAGCTGGAAATCTATATAAGGCAAGAATGGGACCAAATTCCAACAGCAAAACTCCAGCAACTCATAGCCTCAATGCCCAGACGTCTTCAAACTGTTTTGAAAAGAAAAGGAGATGCTACACCATGGTAAACATGCCCCGTCCCAACTATTTTGAGACCTGTAGCAGAAATCAAAATTGAAATGAGCTCATTTTGTGCATAAAATTGTAAACTTTCTCAGTTTAAACATTTGCTATGTTATCTATGTTCTATTGTGAATAAAATATTGGCTCATGTGATTTGAAAGTCTTTTAGTTTTCATTTTATTAAAATTTAAAAAACGTCCCAACTTTTCCGGAATTCGGGTTGTAGTTGTTTTTAATTAACGGAATCAGTTATTTAGAATAATAATACATTTGGGCTGTTGCCAGGGAAATCAGTATCAACAAACTCATCTTTTAATGCAGAGGAAATGCAGAAGATTCATTGGAAGTGGCATTTAGATGTATCACACTGTGTAGTGCTGGACAAGAATGCATTTAACCTGCAGTTACAAATGCATGAATAATGTTTTGATATACAAGACATAAAATGTTGAATACTCATTTGAAATGATAAGAAATTAATTATTTTAAAAAATCAAAAGATAGCCTACTTTAAATGTGAAATTAAAATGGCCAGTATGTGTCAGCAAGTCACTGTTAATAAGTGAGTCATTGCGATTGAACCGAATCATTTAAACGTTTGATTCATTCAGAAACGAAACACTGTCATGTTGCTCAGAGACGCAAAACTGTACTTTGGTGGCTGTGTTTGGAATTATTTTCTGTTGTAGAAATAGAGCTAAAAAAGGCAATATGCTGTCTAAAACGCAAGTCTCTTAATTAACTTGTTTACTGAACTGTTATATATATGTATGTATATATTCATGATGATTTTTGGAGAAAAGATGGCATTCTTTGTGTGATTTTGATTTAATATATGAAATTATATAAATATGTGAATTTTCTGCCCCTATATCTTCAATTTTGTGATCATTCTAAATGCATTTTAGGAGACTGAATCACACAGTGAAAGAACGCACTATAAATGCGCGCGCATATCATTAAAACAAAAATAGCACACTCCTCACCACTGTCTTTTAGGCTAATTTGTGCAAAACCTCTTGCTAAAATGTCAAAGCTTCATTTTAACCACCAATGCAACGATGCAATTATTTAGCTTACCTCTTCTTGCGAAGGGTTGATGTCTTGTCGAGATTTTATAAGCTGCTAGTTTGGTCTTCCTAGGCAAGTACAGCTTACACTGCATAATAGAGCATACGGCCAGGGGATCACTTCATTTCCTTCGAGTTCAACTTCAGAATATGACGGGGTTTCGTTTTTAGCGGTGTCTGCACCACTAACGCCTGTTTTGACCGTCTGCATCTTTCTTGTGATTTTAGCGCCAGTTTGCCCTCAAGCCCATTATTTACTGCCGTAGTTTCCAGGGAGCGATTTATTTATTTTTATTTTTTTTACTCAGTAATTAATGTGTTTTAAAATGTAGCGAAGTACAATACTTCAATCAAAATATACTTAAGTAAAAGTAAAATTACAAATTTAAAAAATTACTTTAAAAAGTATTAGTACACAAAAAAGCTACTCAATTACAGTAACGCGAGTAAATGTAATTCGTTACTTTCCACCTCTGATTGTTAGGATAGGACAATATTTGGCTGAGATACAACTATTGAAAATCTGGAATCTGAGGGTACAGAAAAATCCAGAAAATATTGAGAAAATCTCCTTTAAAGTTGTCAATTTCTATTGGCGATAGTGCTGCATCCATTCACAAAAATAAATGTTTTATATATTTAAGGTTGGAAATTTACAAAATATCTTCATGAAACATGATCTTTACTTATTATCCTAATGATTTTTGGCATAAAAGAAAAATTTATAATTTTGACCCATTCAATGTTTTGTTGGCTATTGCCACAAATATACCTGTGCAACATAAGACTGGTTTTGTGATCCAGGGTCACAATTGTTCAGTTGTTTCAGTGTTATCTGTTTGTGGCGTCTGTTTGTTACGTTTGTCTTGTCCTGTGAACCCACTCTGAGCCTGCACCTTGACGTGGTGAGTGGGCTTCTTACTAAGCCAGGCTAGATGTTGAGAATTAAAGCCAAGATGCTGTTCATCCTTTCTCTTTTTCAGACATGCTGGTGATTGCTGTTTCCAAGTTTTTCCAGTAACGAACACTGCTAAGTATGAAAGAACTTTAACTCAGATTGAGGACAGTGAAGAGCAGCACACATACAAAGCACACATACATAGTTTAGTTATAATTAGTCACCTGGCTGTTAAGTCAAGTTAAGTTAGATAACTCAGAAAAAAAACTGTAGTTTATATTGTATTATTTGTATTTGTCTATATTGTTCATACTGCAGTGCATACCCAATGTTCTGCTCTTATGCTACCGTTAATATACTTTACATATCGATTCCATCGTCCGGCTACCTCAGGTAAAGGTAAGGTGCGCAGTCACTGCTTTCCTGGTGCTCGTGTTCTAGATATTGCTTGCCAGGTTCCCGAGATCCTGAACGGTGACGAGTGCGTTGGAGCTGTTGTGCTGCACGCAGGAACGAACGACATCAGGCTGCGGCAGATGGAGGTTCTGAAGAAGGACTACAGGAGCCTGATTGAGACAATGATCATCGTGTCTGGACTGCTTCCCACGTACCGACTAGGACAAGAAAGGTTCAGTAGATTATTTGCTCTAAATGAATGGCTAATGTCGTGGTGTAATGAACAGAGACTGCCCTTTGTAAATAATTGGAATCTGTTCTGGGAGTGACCTAGGCTCTTCCGTGCTGATGGCCTTCACCCCAGCAGAATCGGAGCGGCTCTTCTGTTGGACAACATCTCCAAGGCATTACACACCATATGACTAGTAAGTCAAAGTCCAAATCACACTCTTTGCTTTCCCAACTTAATTGATATAAGTACCAGTTTAGAACATTATATAAACTGTGTCTATTCCTCGTTTAGTTAGGTCAAACAATAAGTACACTGTGGGAGCTATGAAAAATCAAATTGTGATTAAACCATAAAATCTAAATATTATTGCTTCAGAAACACAATTGTTATTACTGTAATGCTTTATTAGCTGGTTGTCCTGCATCCTCAATAAACAAGCTACAGCTGGTCCAAAATGCAGATGCTAGAGTTCTCACTAGGTCAAGGAAATATGATCATATAACACCGATTTTATCATCACAACACTGGTTACCTATTAAGTTCTGTAACAATTACAAAGTATTACTACTGACTTATAAAGCCCTAAATGGTTTAGCTCCTGTGTATTTAACGGATCTTCTATCGCCCTACAATCCATCGCGCTCTTTAAGATCACTAAATTTGAGGCTTCTGGTCATTCCTAGGATATCTAAGTCCACTAAAAGGAGGGAGGGTGTTTTCACATTTAGCTCCTATACTCTGGAATGGCCTTCCTGATATTGTTCGAGGCTCAGACTTGCTGTCCCAGTTTAAAACTAGATTAAAGACGCATCTCTTTAGCCAAGCGTTCACATAATGCATCTCATACCTTTTATACTACAGTTAAATTAGACCAAATGCATTAATATTATGAAAAGCAGCTATGCTAATTATTTCCCATCTGCTTTTTTGTTATAGACTAGCTCCAGTTCAGCTCCAGTTTGTATCCAGCCTCTCATGGAAACTTCAGATGCCCCAACACCTGTGAAGAGACGACTCGACGCCTGTGAAGAGACGACTCGATGCCGGCGATATGTTATGCACTAAATTAATACATTTCTGAAATGCATTTTCTGTAAAGCTGCTTTAAAACAATATGTATTGTGAAAAGCGCTATACAAATAAATTTGAAATGAACATCCTTACTGTAAACCGTACCACTAGGTTAACTGTATACTACTTTCATGTCATTTACTGTTTATAATACACTACGTCTATACCACACTTTTTTTGCACTTCTGGTTAGACACTAACTGCATTGAATTGTCTCTGTACTTGTACTCTACACATTGACAATAAAAGATAAATTTAATGTAATCTAAAGGTGTCTTGACATCTCCCTTATCAATATTCACTGTGAAGGCTACCGACTGAATATGTATCATTACGAAGTTCTAAACCATAAGTAATAAAACCACATGACATTTCTGTCAAAGTATTCTACTTGAAGTGTCTACTGTGTGTTTTGATAATAAATATTCAATCATTTCTGTCACAGCCACGCCATCATCTTCACTCGCTCCACCCTCTCGTTCACTCTCCCCTGAATACTAATCACCCTCACCTGGCCATCTCATCATCTCATGCCCTTTATAAACCACTCTCACTCACCAGTCATCGTCTGGCCTTGTCAATACCACTGACAACAGACTCACCCGTGCTACTCACTTCTGAGAAAACACCTTACCTTCAGAAGTCTTCATTCCCGTTCATCAGCCGTCAGCCTACCATCTTCCTTCTGTGAACCTTCCCGAACTATTCCTCCAGCTCCTAAACCAGAGACCTGGGTTACCATTCAGTTAAGTCACAGTGAACGATATCATCAACTTCATAACTCACCTTTGCATCCCGGTTCTGTTGCACTAGTAAAATAAATCTAATTTCAACTCACCACCTGTCTGCCTCTTGTGATTACCTGACAATTTCATTAAAAAATATTTATTTATTGAAACACAAAAACAATCCCTCTCTAGCTCTATTTGTCATGGGGAAGAAAAGTGAGAGGCCATGGGGTGGATGGCTAGGGTGATACATGAATGGCACGGAGGGGAAAAAGAAGGGTGGGGGGAGAAAGAAGGGTGGGTGGAGAAAGAGCAGTGACTATTGAACAGTGTTATGTCTACCAATGTGAACATGTATTAAACTAAAGACAAAAGGCACATACACAACCCCAAAACAATTTAACAGTTTCATGTTTAAAACATGTTTTCATGTTGATAATGAAAACGATGCATTGGGATCAGCATTTATAGACATTCTGAACTCTATTGGTGTTAGACAACACGTTTCAGGACCTACTCATTGTCGAAATCATACTCTAGATTTAATACTGTCACATGGAATTGATGTTGATGGTGTTGAAATTATTCAGCCAAGTGATGATATCTCAGATCATTATTTAGTTCTTTGCAAAATTCATATAGCCAAAATTGTAAATTCTAATTCTTGTTACAAGTATGGAAGAACCATCACTTCTAACACAAAAGACTGCTTTTTAAGTTATCTTCCTGATGTATCCAAATTCCTTAGCATATCCAAAACCTCAGAACAACTTGATGATGTAACAGAAACTATGGACTCTCTCTTTTCTAGCACTTTAAATAAAGTTCATTTACGCTTAAGGAAGGTTAAGGAAAACAGTTTGACACCATGGTATAATGAGCATACTCGCACCCTAAAGAGAGCAGCCCGAAAAATGGAGCGCAGCTGGAGGAAAACAAAACTAGAGGTATTTCGTATTGCTTGGCGGGAAAGTAACATATCCTACAGAAAAGCATTAAAAACTGCTAGATCCGATTACTTTTCTTCTCTTTTAGAAGAAAACAAACATAACCCCAGGTATTTATTCAATACAGTGGCTAAATTAACGAAAAATAAAGCCTCAACAAGTGTTGGCATTTCCCAACACCACAGCAGTAATGACTTTATGAACTACTTTACTTCTAAAATCAATACTATTAGAGATAAAATTGCAACCATTCAGCCGTCAGCTACAGTATCACATCAGACAGTGCACTATAGATCCCCTGAGGAACAGTTCCACTCATTCTCTACTATAGGAGAGGAAGAATTGTATAAACTTGTTAAATCATCTAAACCAACAACATGTATGTTAGACCCTATACCATCTAAGCTCCTGAAAGAGGTGCTTCCAGAGGTCATAGATCCTCTTCTGACTATTATTAATTCCTCATTGTCATTAGGACATGTCCCCAAAACCTTCAAACTGGCTGTTATTAAGCCTCTCATCAAAAAACCACAACTTGACCCCAAAGAACTAGTTAATTATAGACCAATCTCGAATCTCCCTTTTCTGTCCAAGATACTAGAAAAGGTGGTATCCACACAATTATATTCCTTCTTAGAGAAAAATGGTATATGTGAGGATTTCCAGTCAGGATTTAGACCGTATCATAGTACTGAGACTGCTCTTCTTAGAGTTACAAATGATCTGCTCTTATCATCTGATCGTGGGTGTATCTCTCTATTAGTTTTATTGGATCTTAGTGCTGCGTTTGACACAATTGACCACAACATTCTTTTGCATAGACTTGAATACTTTGTTGGCATCAGTGGAAGTGCATTAGCATGGTTTAAATCGTACTTATATGACAGCCATCAGTTCGTAGCAGTGAATGAAGATGTATCTTATCGATCACAAGTGCAGTATGGAGTACCTCAAGGCTCAGTACTAGGGCCGCTACTCTTCACGCTTTATATGTTACCCTTGGGAGATATCATCAGGAAACATGGTGTTAGCTTTCACTGTTATGCTGATGATACTCAGCTCTATATTTCTTCGCAGCCCGGTGAAACACACCAATTTGAAAAACTAATGGATTGCATAGTCGATATAAAAAACTGGATGACGAGTAATTTCTTACTGCTAAATTCTGAAAAAACAGAGGTGTTAATTATAGGACCTAAAAACTCTGCTTGTAATAACCTGGAACACTGTCTAAGACTTGATGGTTGCTCTGTCAATTCTTCATCATCAGTTAGGAACCTAGGTGTGCTACTTGATCGCAATCTTTCCTTAGAAAGCCACATTTCTAGCATTTGTAAAACTGCATTTTTCCATCTCAAAAATATATCTAAATTACGGCCTATGCTCTCAATGTCAAATGCAGAAATGTTAATCCATGCATTTATGACCTCAAGGTTAGATTATTGTAATGCTTTATTGGGTGGTTGTTCTGCACGCTTAGTAAACAAACTACAGCTAGTCCAAAATGCAGCAGCAAGAGTTCTTACTAGAACCAGGAAGTATGACCATATTAGCCCGGTCCTGTCAACACTGCACTGGCTCCCTATCAAGCATCGCATAGATTTTAAAATATTGCTTATTACTTATAAAGCCCTGAATGGTTTAGCACCTCAATATTTGAATGAGCTCCTTTTACATTATAATCCTCTACGTCCGCTACGTTCTCAAAACTCAGGCAATTTGATAATACCTAGAATATCAAAATCAACTGCAGGCGGCAGATCCTTTTCCTATTTGGCGCCCAAACTCTAGAATAACCTACCTAACATTGTTCGGGAGGCAGACACACTCTTGCAGTTTAAATCTAGATTAAAGACCCATCTCTTTAACCTGGCATACACATAACATACTAATATGCTTTTATTATCCAAATCCGTTAAAGGATTTTTAGGCTGCATTAATTAGGTAAACCGGAACCGGAAACACTTCCCATAACAACCTATGTACTTGCTACATCATTAGAAGAATGGCATCTACGCTAATATTTGTCTGTTTCTCTCTTGTTCCGAGGTCACCGTGGCCACCAGATCCAGTCTGTGTCCAGATCAGAGGGTCACTGCAGTCACCCGGATCCAGTACGTATCCAGACCAGATGGTGGATCAGCACCTAGAAAGGACCTCTACATCCCTGAAAGACAGCGGAGACCAGGACAACTAGAGCCCCAGATACAGATCCCCTGTAAAGACCTTGTCTCAGAGGAGCACCAGGACAAGACCACAGGAAACAGATGATTCTTCTGCACAATCTGACTTTGCTGCAGCCTGGAATTGAACTACTGGTTTCGTCTGGTCAGAGGAGAACTGGCCCCCCAACTGAGCCTGGTTTCTCCCAAGGTTTTTTTCTCCATTCTGTCACCGATGGAGTTTCGGTTCCTTGCCGCTGTCGCCTCTGGCTTGCTTAGTTGGGGACACTTCATCTACAGCGATATCGTTGACTTGATTGCAAATAAATACACAGACACTATTTAACTGAACAGAGATGACATAACTGAATCCAATGATGAACTGCATTTAACTCTCATTTTTGCATTATTGACACTGTTTTCCTAATGAATGTTGTTCAGTTGCTTTGACGCAATGTATTTTGTTTAAAGCGCTATATAAATAAAGGTGACATTGACATTGACATTGACATGTTTAGAGGTTTAATCCAGCATCACCCCTACTGGATTAAGACTCTCAAGCCTTCAGCTAAACTATTTAAAAAAATATCATTACCCCTAGGTGATAAATGAACTTCGTCTCTTAGAAACAGTTGAGGCTTGTTAAATACAATTTGAGGGTGATGCACGATACCCCCCTGCATTCCCAAGACAAAGGTAGCCATGACACTGTTCACCCATTTACGGGACTTGTCAATTTTCCCCGGAAGGCCCGATCTCCACCGACGTCTCTGGGTGATGTCAGACAGCACAATGGTCATCTGAGGGAAACGCCGATAGAGATGTTGCAGATCCTGCTTCATCGCTGCAACGAGATCGATGCTCTTCCTGCATCCCAAGTCGTTCCCGCCGCAGTGAATCAGCAGGACATCCGGGGCTGCTCTTCCTCTGAGGGACCGGTAGAAGAAAGGAAGGAGTCCGTGCCATCGAAGTCCACCCCAGCCAAACCAGTAAACCTTGGCCGCTAGGCCAAAATTGGCCCAGATGGTCTCTCTGGCCCTCTCTTCCCCACGACAAATGTAGCTACTCCCGATGATCCAAATCACTGCATACAGCAATCACAATCAAAACACTGTTTTATTAGTATGAGTAAACAGATTTTAACACACAAGTAACTTGTCTCTGGCCATTGATTTATTTATATCCGAACAAAGCAGAAAAAGTCTATGCAAATATAGAATAAAACACAAATTAATTGCTCTTATCTGTTCATTAAAATAATAATAACAATATAGGTATTACACAAGGTTAATTTATTATTTTATTCTCTCTTACAGTGTTGCTTTCCATATTTTATACTATATATTCTAAATGATACTATATTAATATGGCTTACCTTTGTTGGTAGCATAGTTAGCCATGGTTCTTCTTTTTCTGGTGTTAGCAGAAATTAAAGTTTGTATTTTTACCTATGAGGAAAGAAAAATGAAAAGGGCAACCATTAATTATAGATGTTATTGGTGACATTCGTTATTGTCCATTTATTATCTATATGTTATTTAACAGGCCAAAGCAGACGCTTTTGTCCAAGCGATTTACTGAATAACTTTTTTATATGACTGATTCGTCCATTTCTCTTGCGACGTAGATGTGTAGATAACAGTTAACGCCATTTTGTGATTATATTCGGCGCCCATTAACGTTATACAACATCATGTGCATCAAAAATTAAATTATATTTAAAATATTTGATCCCTGGGCCGTTAAATAACTATCGGGTATGAATTCATATCAATTCTTGAACATCATTCTACATAACTTCTTAATAGTATGCATTAACTTAATATGGCATACTGGTGTTACATTTTAAAATACTATACAAAATAATTAATCAGAATAATTACTCCTGGTCACTCGCGCCAAAGAACTCCCTGCTCAAGCTCGCCGTCTCTGGAAGATTAACGATGGCAGTTTTCACGCACAGCCACTAGAAGATTTACATCTGTCAGACAGGTTGCTGACGTCATCAAGCTTCGTTTGAGTCTGCGCTACAGAAACGGAAGTGCTAAAAAAACGCTAAAAATGGGCTTCAATTGTCTCAATTGAGTTCCAATGGGGTCGCTGTGTCCATTTCTTTTACTGTCTATGACATTAACAGACAAAAAAAACTTTAAAATGTGAGTATGGGGTTTGGGGATTTTTGGCATTTGAGCCAAAAATGAGTCGACTGCTTTGTGCTTTGTACTACACATTTGTCCTTGTCAACAGTAACCTGTTAACAGTTGCCTACTTTTTCAGATAAATTAGTATATGTTGATGTGTATGCTCTCTGTTTATGTCATTTTGTTCTGTCATCTTTACTGTATTGATCCTACTTTTTCAGGTAAATTACTAGATGTTGATGTGTATGTTCTTTATGTCGATTTGTTCTGTCGTCCTTAGTGTCATCTTAACTGTCGTCTCTCTTTCGTCTTGTTCTGTCATCTCTTTCTGTCGTCTTGTTCTGTCATCTAAACTGTCGCCTCTCTTTTATCTTGTTCTGTCGTCTCCTTCTGTCATCTTGTTCAGGTGCATGGGTGCGGCGGGCGGCCCGGTGGCCTCGGCGCGAACCACCCGATCGATCCAGCTCCGGAACCTCTCGCGGTCCTCCTGCTGGGCCTGGACAATGGCCTGGAAACGCCTCTCCTGATCCGTCCTTAGGTCCAGCAGGGCCTGGTGTTGTTCGCGGTGCAGGACCGCGAGGGAGGCGATGATGTCCGCAAGCGGCGTGGAGGACGGGCTTTGCATGGCGGCGGCGGTCCTGCTTCCTTCCCGGGTTTCGGCACCAGTGTAGCAAGTTCGTTTGGAGGAAAGGAAGAGGACAAAGGGGTCGGCTGGACTGCTGACGTATTTATTTAACAAATGAAATTAAAGTTCACAAACACCAACTGGTGACTTTTATTCTGATACGTCGGCACAACACTCTCGTTTGCTCTTTCCGGTTTCGGTTTCCGGTTTGCGTCAGCAGTCCGTCTCTCTCTCGCTTGCTTCCGACTCTCCTGGCGTTTTATACTCTCTCCACGCCAATTACTAGAACAAGAAACAGGTGATGATAATTTTCGCCCAAACCACTCACTTACCGCTCGTCTCCTGATTCTCTCTCCCGCTGCAGACTTCGCTAAACCACGCCTGCCACAATCTTGTTCTGTTGTCTTGTTCTGTCGTCTCTCTTTTTTCTTGTTCTGTCATCTTAACTGTTGTCTCTTTCTGTCGTCTCTTTCTGTCGTTTTAACTGTGGTCTCTTTCTGTCGTTTTAACTGTGGTCTCTTTCTGTCGTCTCTTTCTAGAAACGTCAGAAAGAGACCACAGTTAAGACGACAGAAAGAGATGAAAGTTAAAATGACAGAACAAGATGACAGAACAAGATAACGAAAGAGACGACAGAACAAGACGACAGAAAAAGACGACAGTTAAGATGACAAAAGAGACAACTGTTAAGATGACAGAACAAGACAAAAGAAAGAGACGACAGTTAAGATGACAGAACAAGACGACAGAAAAAGGCGACAGAAAGAGACGACAGAACAAGATGACCGAAAGAGATGTCAGAACAAGACGACAGAACAAGACGACAGAAAGAGATGACAGAACAAGACGAAAGAGAGACGGCAGTTAAGACGACAGAACAAGACGACAGAAAGAGAAAACAGAAAGAGAAAACAGAAAGAGACGACAGAACAAGACGACCGAAAGAGACTACAGAACAAGACGACAGAAAAAGACGACAGAAAGAGACGACAGTTAAGATGACGAACAGAGACAACTGTTAAGATGACAGAACAAGACAAAAGAAAGAGACGACAGTTAAGATGACAGAACAAGACGACAGGAAAAAGACGACAAAAAAAGACGACAGAAAGAGACGACAGAAAGAGACGACAGAAAGAGACGACAGAACAAGACGACCGAAAGAGACGTCAGAACAAGACGACAGAACAAGACGACAGAAAGAGATGACAGAACAAGACAACAGAACAAATCGACATAAACAAAGAACATACACATCAACATTTAGTAATTTACCTGAAAAAGTAGGATCAATACAGTAAGGATGACAGAACAAAACGACATAAAGAGAGAGCATACACATCAACATATACTAATTTATCATTTTTGGCACAAATGGAACCCCATAGTGAGCACTTAATTAAGATCAATTGTTGTTATTGTGTTTTATTGTAATTTGCTTGTTGAGCCAGATGAGTGTTGTTTTTTGTTAAATAATTGTTATTATTGTATTATTGTATTAATGTTTACTTGTTATTATTAAATGAACTTGTTACATGTATTAATGTAAGCTTGTATTTTCATGATTTTCATCATACCAAAATTCAATGTAGCTGTCCAGCATTCCACCCCAGTGAACAGACTACCATCCTCAACATCTATTACTATTGACCAGCATAGTTTCCAATGTGTGTAACCAGCATCCAATGTTGGTAGAGAGGATCCAGGGTGGCTTGTCTCCAAAAATTTGATTGATGAGGTTCATAAAAGCCATCTGTTCTGGACACCTATTTGTACACTCCTACCCCCCTCCCCTCCCCTCCCCTCCCCTCCCTGTACACCCCAGTGACCTAAATATGAACTTATGAACCCAAGAAGGAATTTTGGTGGGAGTTGTGTTGGGATCTATGTGCTTTTTAAACTCTAAAAAGGGCGAAATCGTGAAAATGGTATAAGGGAAGTTTTTATTAAGGTTTTAAATACACAGTGCATTTCAAGAAAAAGGTTATAAACACAAACAGAAATGGAAACAATGTAATGATCGTTTTCGTAGTTGGAAAAATTTAAAAACGGTGTTAAAGTTGTTACAAATGAAATAAAAAGAAAACTAGGTTACTGATTATTTATCTAAAACAACTATACAAGTCAAAAATTATCAGATACATTTCGTTAAGCAACACGTGAAAAAGATGTGAGAGCTTGTAGCATTGCAGTTTAAAAAGGTGTAAAAACGTTGCTAAAGTTGTTGCAAATTAAATAAAAAGAAAACTAGGTTACTGGATATTTATGTAAAACGACTAAACAAGTCAAAAACTATCAGAAAAAAGTTATAAACACAGATGAGACGGAAACAATGTCATGGTCATTTTTTTCCGTGCATGGAAGTGTAAAAACGGTGTTAAAGTTGTTACAAATTAAATAAAAAGAAAACTAGGTTACTGGTTATTTATCTAAAACAACAAAACAAGTCAAAAACTTTCAGATACGTTTCGTTAAACAACACGTAAAAAAGTTTTGAGAGCTTGTAGTATTACAATTTAAAAAGCTGTTTTGTTACAAGCTAGAAAAGAAAGAAAACTAGGTAATAGAGTTTTAGCATTTGTACCTTACCTCATACTAAAAAAAGAAGCGAATGTAAAGAAACGATACAAACCAGAAAAGTTGGCGTTTGTCATGTCGGGATGAAAAATTAAAACAAAAGAAAAAATATGGTAGGCATTTACGCGGATCTAAAATAAAATACTTCAGACAAGATACTTGTCAAATCTATGCAGTACTTTACCACTAACTACAATTTTAAAAATCGAGACTGTTACTGACAGAGAGTTAAACAAAAGAAAGAAAGATCTCACAGCAAAGTGTTACGACGTCTCCGGTAACATTAGATCGACCCAAACTAAAAAAAGAAGCTAACGTAAAACAATGTTACAAACCAAGAAAGTAGGCGTTTGTCACGTCGGGTGAAAACTTAAAACAAAAGAAAAAAAAAGGTAGGCATTTACGCTGATCTCAAAGAAAATACATCGGACCCCGTCTTTAAAACACCAGCACAAGATACTTGTCAAAACTATGCTGTACTTTACCACTAACTACAATTTTAAAAATCTAGACTGTTACTGACAGAGAGTTAAACGAAAAGAAATAAAAAGATCTCCCAGCAGAATTTGCGAAGCCTCCGTTAAACAACCTCACAGCAACGCAGAAACACTCAGAATGCTTACGTCCGGTCCCACTCAAACCACTTCTTTTTCTTCTTTCACGCAAGGCTTTAAGTGCATTTACCGCCACCTACAGGGCAGGAGTGTGGAGCATTGACGTTAATGAAAACTAACTCAAACATAAGAGATAAAAGAAATACAAAAATAAAATTAATGATAATAATAAACTTAGTAGTGATTCTTTAATTACTGTTTATCAACTCTTTGAGATACTTAATCTGTGAAACATTTCTATAGCCACATCTTTATTTAACAAAATCTAAAATGAGATCTGATTTATTTCTATATTAAGTGCTTCTTTAAGTTGTAATCTTTCGTTGTCATATCTTTTACATTTTATAAAAATAGGTTTAACTGTTTCAGGAAGATCACATTTAACACAAAGTCCAGACACATGTTTTTCCTCTTATAAATAATGACTGATTAAGTGCAATGTGTTGGCGAGTGCAATTCTATGGTGAGATCTTCCTTTCTACCCCCAAAATTCTCCTTTAATTTCCAACTGTTCTTTGAATATTATATAAATGCCGTCCTTTATTCTCACCACCCCATTTGCTTTGACACATATATTTTTATGTTTTTCTTTTTTGTTTTTTTTTTATTTCTAATTTACTCATTGGAGTATTAAATTTGATATTTTAATGTTTTTATCTGGTCCACTACTTTCATTACCTTCATTACCTATATGTGTGGGTATCCATACAAAATAAATCTTTGTTTTTGCTTGTATTCTGAACAAACTCTGTAAAATGACTGACAAAATGTCTTGTCTAGTAGAAGCTTCACCACTCTTTAAACTTGATAGTACTGAAATTGAGTCTGAACATATGACTACTTTAGGTATATTAATGTGTTCATTTCTGTAGTATAAACAGACGGATGATTAGATGTTCTTTCTGGTATTCTATACCTAACCCTTGGAACATATATAGCTGCTGCTGCTGTATGGACTGTTTCAGGATCTTTAGATACATCTATGAATATGAGTTACTTTAAAACTAGGTTAGCCTATATGCAGAGGCGTCGTGCCCATTCAAAGTGAGGGGGCACGTGCCCCCTCAGATTTCTGAGCCAAGTGGATTTTAAATGCAGCTTCCAAACGAAAGAAAAAAAAAAATTGCAGAATAACATTTTTTATATATTTGATACAATCACAGCGGTGTGATTAGATCGTTCAGTGCACAGCATCAGCTGCTAAATTCAAATCTGCGTTCGCTGGCTGGCGCTGAGCCAGAGACAGACGCATTCGTACAACGCTTCATGATAACCAATCAGAAACTATTCTGTTGCGCTTATGGATGCAATGGCCAATGAGAGACGTCCAGAAGAGTCATCACTGAAACGCGGTGTTTTGTTCACTTGCTCGCTGACTGAATTATTTAGCGAATTCTCTCATCAGAAACAACAAAAAGTGCAGATGTGCGTATGAATGTAAGTAAGATATTCGTTTCATAATGTAAAGTGCTTCAGTGATTTTAATGGGTTTTTGAGAGTGCCTGAACTCTGGCTAGACTGAATGAAAATGTTTTTTGATAATGTAAATGTTCTTTACTCTCTGTAAAATGAAAGTGTTAAAATAAGTATCTTACAATATTGTTATTAAAATTTACATTAAATGCAAATTCAGTCGTATTAAAAATATTTTATGGCATGATATGGCACTTAAGTAAAAAGTCAGGTTTTTATGTGTAGTTAATAGATTACACTACATTTCCATATATTGATCAAATAACAATCTATAAAGGTGCAAAACGCGTTTACCTACACATATTTGAGAAACGAGATATTTCCTGATATATTAAGCATGTTTGGAATTGTTTTGAATAAAAAAAATAAAATAAAAAAAAAAAGCCTATATCAGTTAGGCTATACGTTGCTTTCGTAGAATGACTTATACTCCCGACCCCAAAATTTTATTTTGTTAATATTAACTTCTGGCACGAAATTCTACATTCATAAATGTATGTTTTTAAAATTCCCCCACGTTTAGTGGCGTTAAAAGAGGAATTTATGATGTATTTGGAGACTGGACTGGAGGAATGAAAAGTTGCAAAGCAAGATTTTTGTATTCTTCATTAGAGGACTTTGGTTTCTTAATGTGAAAATCTGTTACTCCCCCCTACATTTTCTTTATCTTTATATTTTTTCTTTTTTCTTAAGTGTTGTTTTATTTATTTTACATTTATTTGTTTTATGATGTACAGAGTGTGAACAAACATTTAGTGTAATCTCAGACCGTATTTGGAAATCTACCAGTAATGTATGCTTTTCTGTATCAATGTTCAAAGCAACCGATGTTTTTACTTTAAAATTAGGTTAACCTATACGATTTAATTTTTTCATCTCAACAAAAATTCCTTGTTGGAAAAAAAGTGTTGTTTTATTTAATTTTAATAAGTCACTCACACATACTTTAGTAGTCTAAATCCTTGAATACGTCTTTTATGTTGTCAATATTAACTTCTATCATTGCTATATCGTTGCTATATCAATTAAAACATGCGTTTAGACATACAAATATTAAACAGGAATGAATGTGGTAAGTCAAGATGGGCTTTTCTTGCCCATGTAAGAAAAGGGTGTACAAACAGGTGTCCAGAACAGATGGCTTTTATGACCCTCATCAATCAAATTTTTGGAGACAAGCCCCCCCGGATCCTCTCTGTTGGTGCTGGTGTGACCAGCATGAGATGCATTTAATAAATGCATACAGCAAGCATACCAGCTCATCAGCATCCCATGCTGCTCACCAGCATACCACCACCAAAACACAACATATGCTGGTCTAGCTGGTTTTTCCAGCAGGGAAGACCGGCAAATCCGTGGCCAGAACACCAGAATATTCGCGTTCCATATAAAATAAACTGTCCACAACTCGTTTCTCTGTCTTTGTCCATTAACCTACTGTACATTGTGTTTTATTTATAATGATTTTCTATTGGAGGAAAATGTTTAATGTAAAATTTAACGCACTGCCTTCTGTACTCGTCTGCTTGCCTGTATGGAGTTGATGCTTTTAAAAACACTTAATGCATTTCATAATGCACTTTCATATTTGCTGGTCTGTATATACGTTGAGTCAACAACAAGACATGTAGGCTATAGGCCTACTGAATTGTCTTTATCATCTTAGTCTACTATTAGGCCACTGTGGTGGGGGAGGCGTGGTTTAGCAAAGTCTGCAACGGGAGAGCGAGTGAAGAGACGAGCGGCGGTAAGTGGTTCAGGTGAGAAACAAGTAACACCTGGATCTCTTTGCAGTGATTGGCGTGGGGAACAAGCATTTAAGCAGCGCGACAGCCGGCGAAGGACGAGAGACGGGACTCGTGAGCTTGGGAAGCTGATGAGCTGGGAAGGACCCAAGACTGCAGTATCAAAGCCAAGAAGTGTTTTGAGAAGTGCGCGCACCTGCCGCTTTTGTTTTATTTTATTTTTGAGTCAGTGTTAAATAAAGTCTCACGAGCCCCGTACGCCGACCCCGGTCTCCTTCCTCTATAACAGTCCGAACTTTACCACAGCCACATTAAGCGTTTTGTTGTATGGGAGGACAAAGTTTGTGCATTGTTTGTGCACCAGCTAATGTGGTGTCATCTGCCAGTTCTCCGAAGAATCACACTCAGTCAGGGATTTTTCTCTCAGAAGAAAATACTTTATTTTACAGAAAATAAAGGCGAGAGTCCTTGCAAGGAGATCTCCCGAATGTTATTTGGTATCTCCTTATATATACTAAATGGGGCGGTTCCACATAGTCAAACTTTTCCTTATGATTACAATTTTAATACCTCCCTAGAGAGGAGAGGCCCCCTGCTTGATTTATTCTAAACAAAGGCCCTGTATGTATGTCTGACCATATGTTTCTCCTCAGTTTTGTACATTCCAGCACGTAGCTTTCTATTACCTATAAGATTATAATGGAGTAATAACTAGCAACAAAAATGGCTAGATTCACATTGATTATATACTTGTTTAATTAAAATCTTACTAATACAAATCTTCCACATATTCTCCCCTTTGAGACTTAACAAGTCTCACATTTTTCTTATCCAGAGTGCTACTCCATATTCCAGTCATATTAGTTACACTACCTAGTGACTAAATAAGTCACATTGTATTATCACCAGTGACTAGATTATGAAATTCCACTCTGAGGGATTACTGGACCAAACATCTCTCTCCTTTTTTGACGAGGAGGGAGTAAAAGATCCAGTCTCCCTATTTCCTTCTGTAATAGTACACGATCTTATAAGCGTGAGCGTGCAATTGGTTCAGCATTTGCCTGTGGTTATCACAGTTATGTATAAAAGGCATAAAATACATACATTACATCAATAATTGAATATCACAAGATTATAAAAGTTGATCTTCAGCTCAGATACCTTATGTATCGTAGAGAGCCTCCCTGGGCCGAAGTTAAACTGGCACTTATATCCAGGGAATGGTTCACCTTTAGACATCTTCATCATTCTCGTTAGAGTCAATAGAACTATCGTCAAAAGTTTGCTCATTTAAGTTCAGTTTGTTTAGCCATCCTTCATAATATTCCTCCAGACTCCTTTCAGTGATCCTTTGTTGATTATTCGGGACTTTTATCACTTCCATTTGCTTAACAGTAGCATTGACGATTAATGATCTTAATAAAGGTAATACACAGCAAAATAATAATCCTCCTATTAATATCACAACTCCTAAAAACATTCCTAGTTTAATAAACCACGCTCCCCATGCTCCAAATTTCACATCAATCCAATCCCAAATGTGTTGGTCTCTTCCGGCATGTGCTGTAACTTCATTTCTTAATTTTTAAATTTTTGTCATAACTTCACTGAAAGCTCCTCCAGGGGCGGTGTTATTTGGGATAAATGTACAACATTGATCTCCAAACATAACACAAACTCCTCCCTTGTCTGCCAAGAGCCAATTAAGAGCCTGTCTGTCTGTCTACTAATGATTGGTCTTCATAAATCTCTATTGGGGGTAAGGCTATAGTTTGATTTTCACATTTTTCAGGTGCTATCTTACTTCCTTTTGTTGTTCCGAATGCTAAAAGTTCTGGAGCTCTAGCAGGAACTCCTGATTTCCAAGAATTTTTCTTATCTATATACCAAATAATAGCACATCTTCCTTTGAATTTACCCACATCTTGGGTTCCTTTTGGTTTATGGAAACACTCATATTCTTGTTTATAATCTATGCTATACCATTTTGGAATCTCTACTTTTTGTTTTTCAATTTTTATATTTTGACCAATATCTGAATACTGACACCAGGATCCCCAGAGTGGTCTGAAGAAATAATCTGTTAATTTAGGATTTCCTAAAAATCCTAGGCATTCAGCAATACAATATGGCCTGGTAAAATCTGTTAAATGACAAAAGTTTCTCCCAAATTGGGCACAGTTTCGGTAATCATATGGATTTGGTATGGCTATTACTTTGTTTAACGGAGATTTGGAGCACAGCAAGCAATTTTCTTTTCCTGTTGCTTTAGCTGTAAAGGCTGCCCATTTATACCATTCATTATTTTGGGCTGTATCCCATAATGCATCAATTTGACTAATGTCTTCATCACCTTGGATATCATAATCAATGTCTCTACGAATTTTGATTATCATTGGTTCTGTTGAGTTGATTACATTGTCACTTTTGTTCAAAGGTTGAAAAGTCAATGGAAGGGAAGTCAGGTTGCTTTCTATCGGTTGAGTTTGAGTCTGCATTATGAGATGCATTAGGCATAGGATGGTCTTCAGACATGTTGTCAGACTTATGTCCTCTGTCCTCTCCAGTTTGTCTGACAGGAGGAAAGAAGCTCCTTGTGTATCTTTTGGTGAGCTCTCGTCAGTTTGCACTTCATCATGTGTCTCTGAATTTTCCTCATTGCTCTCTCCTGCATTGTCTGGTTGACTGTTTTCCTTTCTTTCTGCCTTTCCTGTGGGAACTCTAGTACAGTGGTTTAGATGATACCAGGATGTGCTTCCTTCCACTTGGACTGCTGTTGGAGTAGCTCTCACCACTGTGTAGGGTCCTTCTCTCCTGGGCTCATTCCATTTTCTCCGGAATACCCTCAGATAAACTTGCTCCCCTGGAACAACTGGACAGGCAGTCTCCGATTCCTCTCTGGGCTCTTTTCTTTTTTCCTGTAAATAGATAGCTTTATGTATGGCAGTTAATTTCTTCATATAAGAACGAAGTTCCATTTGTAATTGTTCTAGAGGCGGTCCTTTATAGGGACCTCTACAATATGGCACAGGCATGGGTCGACCCGTAAGCATTTCATGCGGTGTTAAATGCGTGTTCCTGTTAGTTTGCATGCGATAACTCATTAGTGCGAGCGGTAATGCATCAATCCAATTAAGTTTAGTACTTTCACATATTTTGTTTATTTTGGCCTTGATAACTCCATTAACCCTCTCCACTGACCCTTGTGATTGAGATCTATAAACACATCCTAGACTCTGTTTTATTCTTAATTGTTGCAATACTTGTTTCACAGTTTTTTGTATGAATGCCGACCGATTATCTGAACTTACTTCTGATGGAATCCCAAATCTAGTAATTACTTCTCTTGTTAGAAATTTTATTACTGTTCCTGCTCCTAGATCTGCGGATGGTACTGCCTCCACCCATCTGCTAAACCTGTCTATGATAACAGGCATAATTGGAGTGTTACAGTAACTAGTAGTTTCTATCAATACTCCTGCCTTCACTAAGCCTTCAATTGTGTCTTTTATTCCTGCTTCAGCATCTGCCCGTAAAGGATATTGTGCTTTTCTAGGTAGACGTGCATTTGGCTTAAGTTGAACTCTTACTGGATTTGCTGATTTTATTAATCCAATATCTGTGTCATGCTGAGACCATATTTCAGTTGGTACCTGACACTCCATTTCCTTAAATAATTCAGTCTCAGTTGTGTTTATTAACTCAGATGCTGTAGTCATCTGTGTCTCTTTCTTTTGGCTGATAACTACTTCCTGTGGAATTCCCAGCAAACTGGTTGCACACAAAATTTTGATGTAATTTTTGTCAGCTGAATGAAAAATTAATGGGTTTTCTGTTGATTCCCATTTGCTTTGTTCTGCCCTTTTCATCATTGGTCCTAAATCTTTTGCTTCCCAACTTTTCCCTACATATACTGCAATATGCGGGACAGAGTTATTTACATTGAACCATTTTTTGACAAAAAAACATTTAGTGTAATCTCAGACCGTATTTGGAAATCTACCAGTAATGTATGCTTTTCTGTATCAATGTTCAAAGCAACCGATGTTTTTACTTTAAAATTAGGTTAACCTATACGATTTAATTTTTTCATCTCAACAAAAATTCCTTGTTGGAAAAAAAGTGTTGTTTTATTTAATTTTAATAAGTCACTCACACATACTTTAGTAGTCTAAATCCTTGAATACGTCTTTTATGTTGTCAATATTAACTTCTATCATTGCTATATCGTTGCTATATCAATTAAAACATGCGTTTAGACATACAAATATTAAACAGGAATGAATGTGGTAAGTCAAGATGGGCTTTTCTTGCCCATGTAAGAAAAGGGTGTACAAACAGGTGTCCAGAACAGATGGCTTTTATGACCCTCATCAATCAAATTTTTGGAGACAAGCCCCCCCGGATCCTCTCTGTTGGTGCTGGTGTGACCAGCATGAGGTGCATTTAATAAATGCATACAGCAAGCATACCAGCACATCAGCATCCCATGCTGCTCACCAGCATACCACCACCAAAACACAACATATGCTGGTCTAGCTGGTTTTTCCAGCAGGGAAGACCGGCAAATCCGTGGCCAGAACACCAGAATATTCGCATTCCATATAAAATAAACTGTCCACAACTCGTTTCTCTGTCTTTGTCCATTAACCTACTGTACATTGTGTTTTATTTATAATGATTTTCTATTGGAGGAAAATGTTTAATGTAAAATTTAACGCACTGCCTTCTGTACTCGTCTGCTTGCCTGTATGGAGTTGATGCTTTTAAAAACACTTAATGCATTTCATAATGCACTTTCATATTTGCTGGTCTGTATATACGTTGAGTCAACAACAAGACATGTAGGCTATAGGCCTACTGAATTGTCTTTATCATCTTAGTCTACTATTAGGCCACTGTGGTGGGGGAGGCGTGGTTTAGCAAAGTCTGCAACGGGAGAGCGAGTGAAGAGACGAGCGGCGGTAAGTGGTTCAGGTGAGAAACAAGTAACACCTGGATCTCTTTGCAGTGATTGGCGTGGGGAACAAGCATTTAAGCAGCGCGACAGCCGGCGAAGGACGAGAGACGGGACTCGTGAGCTTGGGAAGCTGATGAGCTGGGAAGGACCCAAGACTGCAGTATCAAAGCCAAGAAGTGTTTTGAGAAGTGCGCGCACCTGCCGCTTTTGTTTTATTTTATTTTTGAGTCAGTGTTAAATAAAGTCTCACGAGCCCCGTACGCCGACCCCGGTCTCCTTCCTCTATAACAGTCCGAACTTTACCACAGCCACATTAAGCGTTTTGTTGTATGGGAGGACAAAGTTTGTGCATTGTTTGTGCACCAGCTAATGTGGTGTCATCTGCCAGTTCTCCGAAGAATCACACTCAGTCAGGGATTTTTCTCTCAGAAGAAAAGACTTTATTTTACAGAAAATAAAGGCGAGAGTCCTTGCAAGGAGATCTCCCGAATGTTATTTGGTATCTCCTTATATACACTAAATGGGGCGGTTCCACATAGTCAAACTTTTCCTTATGATTACAATTTTAATACCTCCCTAGAGAGGAGAGGCCCCCTGCTTGATTTATTCTAAATAAAGGCCCTGTATGTATGTCTGACCATATGTTTCTCCTCAGTTTTGTACATTCCAGCACGTAGCTTTCTATTACCTATAAGATTATAATGGAGTAATAACTAGCAACAAAAATGGCTAGATTCACATTGATTATATACTTGTTTAATTAAAATCTTACTAATACAAATCTTCCACATATTCTCCCCTTTGAGACTTAACAAGTCTCACATTTTTCTTATCCAGAGTGCTACTCCATATTCCAGTCATATTAGTTACACTACCTAGTGACTAAATAAGTCACATTGTATTATCACCAGTGACTAGATTATGAAATTCCACTCTGAGGGATTACTGGACCAAACATCTCTCTCCTTTTTTGACGAGGAGGGAGTAAAAGATCCAGTCTCCCTATTTCCTTCTGTAATAGTACACGATCTTATAAGCGTGAGCGTGCAATTGGTTCAGCATTTGCCTGTGGTTATCACAGTTATGTATAAAAGGCATAAAATACATACATTACATCAATAATTGAATATCACAAGATTATAAAAGTTGATCTTCAGCTCAGATACCTTATGTATCGTAGAGAGCCTCCCTGGGCCGAAGTTAAACTGGCACTTATATCCAGGGAATGGTTCACCTTTAGACATCTTCATCATTCTCGTTAGAGTCAATAGAACTATCGTCAAAAGTTTGCTCATTTAAGTTCAGTTTGTTTAGCCATCCTTCATAATATTCCTCCAGACTCCTTTCAGTGATCCTTTGTTGATTATTCGGGACTTTTATCACTTCCATTTGCTTAACAGTAGCATTGACGATTAATGATCTTAATAAAGGTAATACACAGCAAAATAATAATCCTCCTATTAATATCGCAACTCCTAAAAACATTCCTAGTTTAATAAACCACGCTCCCCATGCTCCAAATTTCACATCAATCCAATCCCAAATGTGTTGGTCTCTTCCGGCATGTGCTGTAACTTCATTTCTTAATTTTTTAATTTTTGTCATAACTTCACTGAAAGCTCCTCCAGGGGCGGTGTTATTTGGGATAAATGTACAACATTGATCTCCAAACATAACACAAACTCCTCCCTTGTCTGCCAAGAGCCAATTAAGAGCCTGTCTGTCTGTCTACTAATGATTGGTCTTCATAAATCTCTATTGGGGGTAAGGCTATAGTTTGATTTTCACATTTTTCAGGTGCTATCTTACTTCCTTTTGTTGTTCCGAATGCTAAAAGTTCTGGAGCTCTAGCAGGAACTCCTGATTTCCAAGAATTTTTCTTATCTATATACCAAATAATAGCACATCTTCCTTTGAATTTACCCACATCTTGGGTTCCTTTTGGTTTATGGAAACACTCATATTCTTGTTTATAATCTATGCTATACCATTTTGGAATCTCTACTTTTTGTTTTTCAATTTTTATATTTTGACCAATATCTGAATACTGACACCAGGATCCCCAGAGTGGTCTGAAGAAATAATCTGTTAATTTAGGATTTCCTAAAAATCCTAGGCATTCAGCAATACAATATGGCCTGGTAAAATCTGTTAAATGACAAAAGTTTCTCCCAAATTGGGCACAGTTTCGGTAATCATATGGATTTGGTATGGCTATTACTTTGTTTAACGGAGATTTGGAGCACAGCAAGCAATTTTCTTTTCCTGTTGCTTTAGCTGTAAAGGCTGCCCATTTATACCATTCATTATTTTGGGCTGTATCCCATAATGCATCAATTTGACTAATGTCTTCATCACCTTGGATATCATAATCAATGTCTCTACGAATTTTGATTATCATTGGTTCTGTTGAGTTGATTACATTGTCACTTTTGTTCAAAGGTTGAAAAGTCAATGGAAGGGAAGTCAGGTTGCTTTCTATCGGTTGAGTTTGAGTCTGCATTATGAGATGCATTAGGCATAGGATGGTCTTCAGACATGTTGTCAGACTTATGTCCTCTGTCCTCTCCAGTTTGTCTGACAGGAGGAAAGAAGCTCCTTGTGTATCTTTTGGTGAGCTCTCGTCAGTTTGCACTTCATCATGTGTCTCTGAATTTTCCTCATTGCTCTCTCCTGCATTGTCTGGTTGACTGTTTTCCTTTCTTTCTGCCTTTCCTGTGGGAACTCTAGTACAGTGGTTTAGATGATACCAGGATGTGCTTCCTTCCACTTGGACTGCTGTTGGAGTAGCTCTCACCACTGTGTAGGGTCCTTCTCTCCTGGGCTCATTCCATTTTCTCCGGAATACCCTCAGATAAACTTGCTCCCCTGGAACAACTAGACAGGCAGTCTCCGATTCCTCTCTGGGCTCTTTTCTTTTTTTCCTGTAAATAGATAGCTTTATGTATGGCAGTTAATTTCTTCATATAAGAACGAAGTTCCATTTGTAATTGTTCTAGAGGCGGTCCTTTATAGGGACCTCTACAATATGGCACAGGCATGGGTCGACCCGTAAGCATTTCATGCGGTGTTAAATGCGTGTTCCTGTTAGTTTGCATGCGATAACTCATTAGTGCGAGCGGTAATGCATCAATCCAATTAAGTTTAGTACTTTCACATATTTTGTTTATTTTGGCCTTGATAACTCCATTAACCCTCTCCACTGACCCTTGTGATTGAGATCTATAAACACATCCTAGTCTCTGTTTTATTCTTAATTGTTGCAATACTTGTTTCACAGTTTTTTGTATGAATGCCGACCGATTATCTGAACTTACTTCTGATGGAATCCCAAATCTAGTAATTACTTCTCTTGTTAGAAATTTTATTACTGTTCCTGCTCCTAGATCTGCGGATGGTACTGCCTCCACCCATCTGCTAAACCTGTCTATGATAACCAGCATGTATCTTTTGCCTTGTACACGCTTTATCATATCCACATAATCGCATACAAGATGTTTAAAGGGGCTTTCAGGTGTTAGAATATGACCTATTGGTGTCACTATGCCTTATATATAAATAAGGAGACCAATATCCTTGCTGTTTAATTTTTCTTACCACTTCTCCCCTTGCACAATGGTCAAAACCATGTGCATCTGTAATAAGAATATTCAACAGTGAAGTAGGTGCAACAATGTGTCCTTCATGTGTACGCCAGATGTCCTGTGAGTCTTTTTTAGCTCCCCTTTGATGCCACATTGATTGTTCATAGGGGCCTGCTTGTTGTTGAATTCGAATAATGTCATCCAATTGAGGATGAGGTTCGATAAGCACAACAGGTGCTAATACTGCTACCTGACATCCTGAAGCTTTTTTAGCTTCTAAATCTGCTGCATTGTTTACTTTAATGACATAGTCATTTCCCTTCTTGTGTGCTTGACATTTGATTATTGCTAGTCGTTTTGGTAGCATCATAGCAGAAATCAATTGCCCTATTTGTTCACTATGTTGGATGGGAGTCCCATCACTCTTTTTGAAACCTCTTTGTTTCCACACTGATCCGAATAGATGACATACACCATGAGCATACGCTGAATCTGTAAAAATGTTAGCAGTTTGTCCTTTTGCTAACTGACATGCAGTTGTGAGAGCTTTTAATTCTGCTAATTGAGCAGCGCATGGCTGTACACAATGTTGTGATATTACAGATTCATATTCTTTTTTGTTTTTCTTCACTACTGAATATCCTGTATGATTTCCTTTGTGATCCCTAAAGCTAGAACCATCTACGAAGTAAGTAACTTCTGCTTCAGAAATAGGTGTTGATTCAAGATTTGGTCGTAATCTAGTAAATGCCAAGGACTCATTCACACACTCATGAGGTTCTCCTTCAAAAGCCAAAGGAATTAATTCAGCTGGATTAACTGTTTGGCATCTTTTAATGGTAACATCTGGATATGTGAGTAATGAGGAGTAGGCTAGAATTCGAGCTTGTGTCAGAACAAATTTCCCTTGTTCTATTAATTCCACAACTTTGTGATGGGTATATATAGTCACTGGGTACCCCATAGTTATTGTGGATGCTTTTTCATAAGCATAATACACTGCAGCTAAACCTTGTTGGTAACATGGTGGGTATCCCTGGGCTACATTGTCTAACTTTGTGCTGTAGTATGCTATAGGCTGTTTTTTCCTTCCACTACAGGTCTCTTGCATCAATACAGCTGATGCATAACCATCAACTCTGTTTGCCACATATAGATAAAACATTTGATCATATTCTGCCATTCCCAGGGCAGGAGCCTGTTGTAATTCTTTTTTTTTATTGCTTCAAATGCTAGTAAGGCATCTGTGTTCCATTTTAATGGATTGCTTAAATGTTGTAATCCTGCTTGTTTCATCATTTCTCTCAAAGGCCCTGTCTTTACTGCATAGTCTTCTATCCAGTCTGCACTAAAGCCAGTCATTCCTAAAAAAGTCATCATTTGTCCTACTGTCTGAGGTAACGGTGTTTTACTTATACCTTCTAACTGAGCTGGAGCTATAGCTCGCGTGCCAAATGCAATTAATCTTCCCGAGTATTCCACTTGAGGCTGGCAATACTGCAATTTGTTTTTAGACACCTTGTGTCCTCCTTGTGCTAATTTTGTCAACACCTTAATTGAATGTAGTGTACCGTCTATTACGAGGTCTTCTAAATCAGCCTTAAAAATCTTGTTGAATATATGTGGTGAATGTCTATATCCCTGAGGAATTCTAGAATATGTATATTGTTTATTTCCAAATGTAAATGCAAATAGATATCTACTCTCTTCTGCAAGCGGTACACTGAAGTAGGCAGAGCAAAGATCAATTACAGTAAAGTATTTGGCATCAGGAGGGACATTTGTCAATTTTGTAAAGTGTGCGGGTTTGGTACTCAGCTGGCATATCTTCCGTTATTTCATTTATTGTTCGTAAATCATGAACAAGTCGCCATCTGTTTTTGTCTGATTTGATTACAGGCATAATTGGAGTGTTACAGTAACTAGTAGTTTCTATCAATACTCCTGCCTTCACTAAGCCTTCAATTGTGTCTTTTATTCCTGCTTCAGCATCTGCCCGTAAAGGATATTGTGCTTTTCTAGGTAGACGTGCATTTGGCTTAAGTTGAACTCTTACTGGATTTGCTGATTTTATTAATCCAATATCTGTGTCATGCTGAGACCATATTTCAGTTGGTACCTGACACTCCATTTCCTTAAATAATTCAGTCTCAGTTGTGTTTATTAACTCAGATGCTGTAGTCATCTGTGTCTCTTTCTTTTGGCTGATAACTACTTCCTGTGGAATTCCCAGCAAACTGGTTGCACACAAAATTTTGATGTAATTTTTGTCAGCTGAATGAAAAATTAATGGGTTTTCTGTTGATTCCCATTTGCTTTGTTCTGCCCTTTTCATCATTGGTCCTAAATCTTTTGCTTCCCAACTTTTCCCTACATATACTGCAATATGCGGGACAGAGTTATTTACATTGAACCATTTTTTGACAAATTCACCTTCTGGTATGTTTAAAGCTGCTCCCTGTTTACCTGTGATGATGTACTGGGAGACTATCTCAATCCGCTGTCCTTTTGTTTCTTTTTGCCATTTCTGTTCTATTTTTTCATCCCTTTCTTGATCATACATCATTGTGCAATGAAATTCAGACTCTGATAGCTGTGCTTCAGGTATCTGTGCTTCAATAAACTTTCCCCATTTATTGACTGTCTGTCTCACATCTTGTTCTATCTGTCCTATCCAATAAACATGGCTCTGCTACCATCATTTGTGTTTCTGTTCCTATTGCATCAATATATATTCCTTCTGGAGAACACCAAATTTGTAGTCCTAATTTACATAATGCATCTCTTCCTAACAAATTAATAGGAGTTTGATTTGATACCAGAATGGGCATTGTTATACTTTGATCTTTTGTTTGTAGACACACTGGAGCTGCTATGGGAATCAATTGCATTTTTCCCGAGAATCCTATCGTCTTTGCAAATTTTCCAGACAAGGGGAGATGTGAAGCATATTTCAAATTAATGCAAGTTAGATTTGCGCCCGTATCAATCATCATCGGAGTATCTTTTCCTCTATTTTAATCTGCATAATAGGCTCTTGATCAGCTTTTGTTGATAAAATTGGAAGCTGACTCTCCCCTTTAGGATTCTCTGGGCACCCCTAATAGCCTGGATTGGGACCTCCCCAAGGGTTTACTGGACCCTGCACTGGACCCTGATTAGGCTGTTGCCAGATCACCTCCCTTCCACCTTGAGGTTGCTGTGACCATTGACGAGTTGGACAGTCAGCTTTATTGTGCCCGGGCTGTCCACAGCCCCAGCACAGACTTGGAGGCATGCTTCTGCCTCTGCCTCTGCCTCTGCCTCTTTGACCTTGCTGTATGGGGTTTTTTCTCCATCCCATCTGTCCTGGCTGTTGAGTATAAACATTTATTATGGGCACAGAGTTCAAGTGTTCATTTGGAGGGACTGCTGTAAGTGGGCTTGACTGAAGAGTTGGTTGTGGAACAATTACTGGAGGCATTATAGTCATTTGTTCGGCTGCTGCATTGGTTACTGAAGCTTGAATATTTTTCTTATTTTTCTTTGTGAATTCTTCAAGCTGTAATTGAGTTAGTTTACGTTGTAACTCTTTCTCTTGACTTTTGAGTTTTTGTTCATTTTTTCTGTGTTGTTCCACTGCATGAGACACATGGTCGCAAAACTCTTTGTGTGTTTTAGAAGCTTTACTGCTGGCGGCATAGCATCAATCACAGCTTGCCTAAACAATGTTGCCATTAATGGGTCTCCCTCGGGATCCCCCTCAGTTTCTTGTTTCCACCTTTTCAACTGTTTCTGTACATATGTGGTTGGATTCTCTGCGTCCCCGATTTCTTCTCCCTTCAGTGATTTAGGATTCAGTCTGATCGGATACTCCGCACGCAATGCCTGCCATACTGCTGGGCGGAATGCATCAAAAACAATCCCATCCATATTATGAGAGTTCACTGCTCTGTTCAGAGTCGTTGTAAGGAGAATTTCATCCATCTTTGTCCTTCCAATAATTTTAGCCAGTAGAGCTTTAACATCACCAATGGACAATAGCTTTCCCATTGAGTATTGGGAACTCTCCTTGTACTGGCAAATAGGGGGGAGGCTCTGAAAATAACTTTTCTTTTCTCATGTTATCTTTCTCTGCCCCCTTCAGGATTTTCCTAGCCTCTTTTAGACTCTTCAACATATCCTCACCTTCTTTTTTAAACAGGGCAATTACCTCTTTCTCTTTTTCCCTCTTTATTTCTCTTTTTTCTCTTTTCATATTGATGCTTTTAGTTTTATAGTTTTTTATCAGAGTTTCCATTTCCTCACACAATGCCAGATCAAATGTCCCTTCCTT
Source organism: Carassius carassius (assembly GCF_963082965.1). NCBI lineage: Eukaryota > Metazoa > Chordata > Actinopteri > Cypriniformes > Cyprinidae > Carassius > Carassius carassius. The sequence continues at coordinate 996,952 of NC_081799.1, forward strand.
TGGCCATTTTGTCATCATATTTTTTGTTCTCTTCTGCCATTTTTTTGAGATTTTGTTTATTTGCTCTTTACACAGTGGATATTTTAATCCAATTATTTCCACTGGTGTGGCTGCCATATCTTTATTTATATTATTACCATCAAAAAATCAACTTTTTAGTTTTATATAGGAACTTGGTTACAATCTTTTCTTTTCCTTTCACTTAATTTAACTATTTTTTACCAATTTCACCCTACTTTTTATTTTTTACTGTGTGTCATACCTCTTTGAATTTAGTTTTTTATTTTGTCTCATGCATTTACACTTTTTTATATTATTTGACTGTCTATTTTATTTGCCCTATTTTATTATCACTTTTTAGATAACAATTTCTAACCATAATTCTTTATTTTTTACTTCTCTTTCCTTTTTTGTCCACCCATGTAATACAACTTTAATGTATACACTTCATCCTTTGCTCCCACTCCCACTGCACTGGGCTCAGAGAATTTTCTCCCCTTTCACACAAACATCCAAATGCAAAAACCTATTATAGATCTTGATTCAAACTTTATTGATACTATTTTCCTAAACTCATTCACACTTTCTACACTCTTTATCGAGCCAGAGTGCTTATTCTTGCATACTTTTTCCCTTTATCTGAGGGATAATCAGTCATTAATTGTCCTTTTATTATCAAGGCTCATCATACATTCATCCCTCTCAAGTGGATCTGGGCTGAGTCCAATTCTGCCAGGTCACACCGAAGTGACGGTCCAGGAACGGTGCTCAACCCTTACCCACCCAATACGGAATTTATTTGTTCATGCATTCATCATCGTTCACACATTCATTCGTCCGGACACAGTTACATCCACACAACAAAACACCGCTCTTCCTAGAGCATCCTTAAGGGCCCACCCGTTCAGACCTTTGAGACTTTTCACTTTATACTTTCTCAAAGCGGTATCCGTGGGGCTTTTCCTCGCGATTCCTTAACTAATCTGCTTCTCCGTTTATTACTGTCCTTCCTAGGCCCAGTTCTCCAATAAACACAGACCATTGCATACAATGTCTTTCTGCCTACACCATCTTTGTTTTAAATTAAGGTTACCTTCCAAGGCTTTCGTATTAATAAACCAAATATGTGCATGCACTTATTTCTTCTGGAGTAAAACCCCTTTTTCAATTTAGATATCCTAATATTTTTCTAAATTTGGCAGAGCAGATTTTAAGTGTCCTTACCACTCAGAACTGACCTCAACCAACACAAACGAATTTTATAAGCAAAAATGCTTACCTTATTTTATGGTGGCCACACGGTTGTGTTGATCATCGGTCAGCTCAAAAGCGGTTGTCCACTCTGCTGCTCTTTTCCAGTCCCATCTGGGGTGCCAAATCTGTGGTGTCGTCTGCCAGTTCTCCGAAGAATCACACTCAGTCAGGGATTTTTCTCTCAGAAGAAAAGACTTTATTTTACAGAAAATAAAGCCGAGAGTCCTTGCAAGGAGATCTCCCGAATGTTATTTGGTATCTCCTTATATACACTAAATGGGGCGGTTCCACATAGTCAAACTTTTCCTTATGATTACAATTTTAATACCTCCCTAGAGAGGAGAGGCCCCCTGCTTGATTTATTCTAAACAAAGGCCCTGTATGTATGTCTGACCATATGTTTCTCCTCAGTTTTGTACATTCCAGCACGTAGCTTTCTATTACCTATAAGATTATAATGGAGTAATAACTAGCAACAAAAATGGCTAGATTCACATTGATTATATACTTGATTATATACATAAACCAGCATAGACCAGCATGGAAATTATGCTGGTTTTTCCTGCAGGGTTGTCTTTTTCTTGCAGGACCCTGTACTAGGGGTGCTCCGATCACGATCGGCTGATCGTTAATGCGCATCTCGTCAGTAAAGCCTGTTCTCTAATCAGCGGTTAATTCCATCAGGTGCGTGATTTCACATAGAGCAGCTGTTACTACACAGTTAAATAATGATTTCTTAAAAAATGCTGAATTTTGTGAACAGGTGAAGTCTCTTATCCCAGAGGTTGAAAAGCTAGACATGAGTGATCTTATTAACAAAAGCAGAAGGTTTATCAAAATTAGTATATCCTTGTCAATCTCTTTATGCCCCCCCCCCCCCCCATGATTACAAAGGTAAACTCAATCATTTTTAATTTCATATGGAAAATAAGACTACCTTAAAAAGTCTGTGATGGTTAAAGACTATAAACATGGTGGGCTGAAAACTTTGAATCCATGATAGGTGTATTAAAGTTAAACTGGGCTAAAGCTTATTTGACACAATCAAATTCCATATGGTTCCACATACCAAAATATATTTTTCAAAATGTTGGTGGATTACAATTTTTGTTAAGGTGTGACTTTGAAATAACTAAACTACCAATCAAACTGTCTGACTTCCATAAACAAATACTCCTCTACTGGAAAATGATGTTCACTCACAACTTCACAAAGCATAGTTCCACCTTGTGGAATAATAGAACCATATTAATTAACAGAAAGACACTATTTAAACAAGAATGGTACGATAAAAATGTTCTATATGTTACGGACTTGGGCCCGGTTCCCCGATAACGTTCACTCTTAGCGCGCTAAGAAGACATCGAAAGATATATCTTACCAAAGTTGTTGATGTTTCTAAGTGTGTTCCCCGAAGTGTCCCTTAGGAAGCTTCTTAGCACGCTGCCTCTTACGTCTGACGTTACAAGAGCGCTGTCCAAAGTCAGGGTGCTGAATTAGTTGGCATCGATTGCTCATGAATCGATTTTCCACTTTACGCGAAGGTGCAATACAGCGTTAAGAAAGACTACACGTTCTATGCAAATGAAACATTCCTCAAATTATTACAGTAACATTTATTTTAACATAGTTTAAGTAATCAGTAAAATATAGACTATAAATTAAATTATCAAAGGGTCAGTAATGTTCACACGATATGTTGTGACGGTAAGACAAACCGGGTATCCCTCGCTAATCATCCATCCCGTTGTGCCACTTGTGCCGCTTCTTGACATGGGTTTAACGACTTATAAAAATTATATAATACACTTTTATATTAATGGCAAGGTACTTTACAATTAGAATTGATTGGCAAGCAGCTGCAGTTACTTCTGTTTAATGCGGTATTGATTGCAATTGGTTTATGTTTTTAATAAAAAGCAACCTATCTACAATGAACAGAGAGAGAGAGAGAGAGAGAGAGAGAGAGAGAGAGAGAGTTAGATACAAAATATGCTGGGGAAGCAACCTAAAAAAAGGGCACCAAGCCTCTCGTCAGAGGTACTTGAAGTGTTGCTGACCTTGCCACCAGGTCAGATATCACACCCCTATGGTCCACTATAACCTGCACATTTATGGCCGCGTCTTCCTTTCGCGATAAGTAGCCTACGCCTGATCATTCACTGATGGATTGGCGATAGGGATGAGTGCCATCCACCAGGATGCAATCCCCGGCATGGCGCAGAAGGGTGTTGGAGACAGTGTGGACGCACTTCCACACAGAGGTCTTGATTAGGCTGTAGCCCTGTCCCACGACCTCGATGAATCTCTCTGTAGCAAAAAAAAGAAAAAAAAAAAAAACGTAGCGCTTGGCTTCAGGGCTTTAAGCAGAATTCTGCCGCGTTAGCCTGGCCAGCGCAGGTCTGGGAAGGTCCAGCTGCTCCACAATGAGTTGTCTTGGGAGGGGATTTTTTTTAATATAGCCACGTCAGGCAAAATGTCAAAAGGGCTTAAGTTTTGCCGAATAAAAAAAACTGACATGGACTAAACGGCTCCGAGTCCGGCTGCGTCTTTGATTCAATACAAGAACACGTTGGATCGCTGCCATAGTTGGTCGCTTACTGGACACCATGCTTACCCATTTAAAGATCTTAGCCATTTAGAGCCAAATTGTTTGCCAGATTTTAATTATCAAAAAAATGATTGCCAATTCGCTTTAATTACATTACGAAGAAGCCTAGGCTAATTACCACCTTATTAGTTCTGTAACCACATAAAGTGAACTTCATAAATAGGCCTGTATCCATTGCGAACATAATTTATTATGAGTCTTAAAAAATAACAGAAAATCATTGTTGAGCCACAAAATTGTCAACATACCATAGTTTGACTTGTACTTCGCTGTGCTGGTTTTTAAAGACTGCTGTACAGTAGCGTCATGAGCTCAAATAACGCTAAGAGAGAGCTACGAATGGTCCAGACCAACCTTATGAAAGTGTGACTTACAGAAGATATACTTAGCGTACGAACGTGTCGGGAACCGTGCCATAAGGTTAAGAGAGAGGTTAAGGAATAGGTTAAGAACTACTTAGCGATAAGAACGTTTTGGGGAACCGGGCCCTGATGGATAAAAAAGGCAGTCTGTTGCAGTTTAATTCCTATGTCGATAAGTTTAATTTGAAATGCTCTTATAGAGAATTTAACCAAATCAGTGGAGCTATTCCACTTCCCTTAAAATTCATGATTAAAAATATCCTCACAAATTCAAATGTGACTGTTAAACTTCCTGAATTAAAAATTGGTGAATTGAAATTTGGAGAAAGAAAATGTAATAACAAAATACTTGGAGGTGTGTTTAAAGAAAAACTATTCTATAATATCAAAAAGCCAACGAAAATAAAGATAACAGATAATCAAGTTACATTAACAAAGACTAGTTGTAGCTATCTTAAATGGCCAATTTCACCCAAGGTAAAAGAAATTAAGTTCAAATTAATAAATAATATTTATCCTGCTGCTGAAACCCTAAGGAAAAGGTTCAATTTTGAAGTTAATCCGTGTGTTTTTTGTATGACAGAACACAAAACAATTAAACACCTTTTTTTTCTCTTGTTCAGTCACAATGGGGTTTTGGAAGGATGTTTATCGATGGTTAAATATTGGGATCAATAACTCTTTGTTTAACAAATTTCAAGTGATGATATATATGGATGGTATATCAAAAAAGGTATCTAAAATGGTGAACATTATTTTCATTATGGGTAAGTATCATATACACAAAAATAAGTGGAATAACAGCAAGCCCAACATAAACTGTTTTAAGAATGAGATTAAAAATTATATAGCATCTCTAAAGGTGTTATCGGAAGAAAACCAGTCCAAAAATGAGTTATATAAACAATGTCAGAGTCTCTTGCTCTTTGAGTTTACAGTCCTATTTTCTTAAACACGCTTGAAGCACTTGTGTTGTTTTGTCAGCCCCTGTAATTATTTTTTATTTTATTTTATTTTTTATTTTATTTTATTTTTTCTTACTTGATATGATGTGAGTTTGTACTGTTTTAAATGCGAGCACGTTTATTTTTTTTCCTCAAACGAGTTCTTGATGTAAATTTAAGTTCAAGTTTATATGACATATTGTAAATTGAAAAAAAAAAAGGTGTGAAGTAGAGGGTGACGGTGACATGGGAGTGGATTTTCAAATCACTCCCACGAAAAAAGATCCCGTCCCGTCCCAATCCCATGAAAAAAAACTGGGGGGAAATCCCGTCCCATTTCCCGGAATGGCACGTTCTCTCCCACTCCCATGTTGTATTTTTTTTTTTTTTCAGCCGGAATCTGTCCGATACAGTGAAAAAATACAGCACAGATCACAGCATGCCCACTTTAGTAAAATAAAAATTGAAAATGTAGTTTTTTTTTTGTTATTTTATTGAACTGAAAGCCATCTTAAACAATGCACATTGCGCATTTCACACACGTAACGTAAATCATCCATACTAACACACGTTTTCTATTTTTTTTCTTTTCATTTGAGTGTAGACATTGCACTCTGAGAGTGGCACTCTCTATAGATTTATTTTTCATACATGGAGTTTCCCGCTCAAGTTCACATGACCAAGACGACAGAAACCGCACATTGTTTTCTTTAATTATTTTACAGAAGCACAACATTTCGTTGTTATTCTGAGTGCATACTAATAAATGAATGCGGATTCGAAAGATTTATTACTTTTATCTGTATGACCAAAAATGATGGAGTATGTTAAGAGCAAGTGAGAGCACCGTGCCTCCATCTGTCCTGCTGTTCAACTTCCACACACACTTCAGTAGCGCACATTTCTGTAGGTTAATATTAGATTGAGCGGCCATGTAAAGTTATTATTACTACATACATCTTTTAGATGTAAAGCTATAATTGGGGTCTATGAATGATAGGTGGGCTTTTGGATGTACTGCCCGATGTAGGCTACTGTATTACCACATAGACCAGCCGTCACCGATCTGTCCTTTACCAGCCACATTAAAGCAAACAAGTAGTTATTATGATGCTGCTTCTGTCAAGATGATTTATGACTTTGACCTTTGACCTTTTGACAGGTTGAACTTCCGGTGACCTTATGATGGATGGGTTGAACTTTCCGAATGAGTTCATGGGTTAACCTATGACCCTTTCCCACGTATCGATCATGTGGTTTTGACAGAAGCTTTTACCCTATTGACCTAGTTAGTTCTAAATTATATTTTTTGAAGGGTAGTTTTAACGGTATAGGAAACCCTGCCCATGCATCGATCATGTGGTTTTGACAGAAGCTGTTTGAACTTTGTGTCAGTTAGGTGGTTTGAACTTTGTGCCAGTTATACGGTTATGTGTGTGTGTGTGTGTGTGTGTGTGTGTGTGTGTGTGTGTGTGTCCCACTCCCATTACATTCACGAGCAGTATATAAATGGGATCGGTTATTTCACATTTATATATGTGACATTCAGTATAATTTATATAATCTAAAACAATTAAAGGTTGAAAAAAACATTTTAGTTATTTCACATTTATATATAAAACATTCTATAATTTATATAATATACATCATCTAAAACAATTAAAGGTGGAAAAACATTTCAGCTATTTCACATTTATATATAAAACATTCTATAATTTCTATAATATTTATATAATATACATAATCTAAAACAATTAAAGGTTGAAAACACATTTTAGTTATTTCACATTTATATATAAAACATTCTATAATTTATATAATATTTATATAATTTATATAATATAATTAATTATCATGCTAAAGTTGAAAAACATGCCGTTCTTTATATTCTATCTTTTATATAATATGCATAATCTAAAAGCAATTTAACTAAGGTTGAAAATCATTCTGTTCTTTGAAAAAAAAGGTTATAAATTAAACTGTATAAAAATATACTGAAACCGACTGTTTCAGATAAAACAAGATCAATTCTACATTTTTTAGAGAGCTGAAGGAGGTGCTTTCACATCAGCTTTGATCCTGACCCTCTGTGACCCCAGTGTCTGTGTTTACACGCTACAGTACACTCTCGTCCGAATTTACTACAAAATCATAATATCTTCAAAGCCATTTTTTTTAATTAAAACCAAACGTATCTCACGCGGGAGTACCATGTTTTTGACAGTTTTCTGACGGTTCACCTATGAATTACGGTTTGTGCGCGTCTAGCATCTCTTGTACCCCTCTCTCTCCCTCTCATGCTTTCATTCGTCTCCAAGTCTTATTTTCTTCTTTTAATGAATATAAACACATTATACATTCACAAACAATATAAAACAAAACATTTACAATAGTTTTAGTCATCACTAAAAATATACATTTTACCAGGATAGGGGAAAAAATATATAATTGAACAGAACGAAGAATATAGTCTAATTTTTTACAGTCTATGTTACGGTGTCTTTAAACCATATTACATTTCATTCCTGTAATTTTCTTCATGTTATGCTGCTTTATCTCATCTGCTGATAGAGATATTTTAACACTATATTCATAAAGTATGCGTTATTTGACTTAATATCAATGCGTCTAATGTCCCAATCACCATCCATACTGTTGTATGAAAAATACATTTATTTTGAAAATATGACTACATCCTGTTGAAAATACTTTTATTTTGAAAACATGATGACGTCCTGTTGACACGTGCTTAGCTTTAGCTTAACAAAATCAGTTTGCTATGTATAGGTTTTCAGAAAAAACAATTCTGGGTCCGTTAAATCGATGTTTTTGCCATCGCGTTATCCGTTTGTCATCTATGAACACGACATCGCGGGGGTGTAAGCGCTCCCGGTTAGGAACGCACGGTTCTACTGGTCTTAGTGAAACGCCTTCCTCCGGTGGAATTCATACGCACTTATTGTATCAGCCCTAAACCTATCAACGCAGTAAACAGTAGTATAACTGATCTTTTTCAAAAAGCTGTTTAATTATTTATTTTAACCATACGCCTACAGTACCACCACACAATAAAATGCTGCATGCACGTACATATTTTATTAAATTTAGTTTTTAAGCGATCTGAATTATGACTACCCTATACATTTAATCATAAACCGCACGTACCTTGTTATATCACTATAATATCCATGCCGATATACAAATTTGTATTCTGATAAACCATATAAACAAGCGGACATACGCATGAACATATCAAGTTAAAAAGAGACTTATCTCTGTTTTAAAGAATATGAAAAAATATAAAATTATATATGACGGCATGTTACTAAACCAGAACATACATTTTAAACAAGTATTCATCATGTTTATAAAACACATTGCGGTTACAGACATGTTACTAAACCAAAGCAAATCATTTATCATACATTTTTAATCATGTATTCAACACATACTTATATAACATATAAAAACATGTTTTAAACATATTTTAAACCAAAACTGATCATAAACGCCGCCTTCTCAAAATTACAGACATGTACAATCATGCTGATCACATATTATGGATATTCAGACTTTTAGCCATTAATATGTTTTAGGATAATGAAAAACACCAATGTCTGGGGGATGCCAAAATATCTCCAGTCCCCTCAAAACCCACTCAGACTCCAGGGATTAAAGAATATGGAAATAAATAATTATATAATGACATCAACATCCTAAAGCATTCATTAAACAAAAAAAAGTATAACTTAAAAAAAAGATAACTTATTTTAAATGTGATTATATAGGTATAGCATAGTATATCAAATAAACATTTCTGATGATACATATAAAAAAAAATATCCCTTACATTTTTTTTAGACCGGTGAGAGATGTCTAAACATGAATGAAATATCCCCAAAATAAAATAATACTACTTAAAAAGTAAAATAAAATGTTTAAATCATAAACAGAATCTCACAGGTCCTAGTCCGGGTATTCTCCTGTATGTGAGACCTGAGGGGGTGCTTCACAGACCCCGCGTGGCGAGGGTGGAGTTCCAGACAGCATGATCTAAGTCAATGGGGTATATTATTTCAAAGCTAACATTAATGTAATGTTTGAATAATCAGTACCCCCACTACATCTGATGTCCACTGCTTCTTAATTCAACAAAATGATGATATATATTACCTAAAATATTTATATTTTTATATAATATTATATAATAAATAATTATTTATATCATATCATATATATGATTATATTATATTAGATGCGTTATGCATTAATCACTTTAGATTCTTTAAAGTTATTATTTTTAGCACGATCTTCAAAGGTTTTAATACCATCTATCTCTCTCTCTCTCTCTCTCTCTCTCTCACACACACACACATACACACACACACACACACACACAATGAAACATGATGCCAAAGTCTTTCTGTATGTTTTAAAAATAAAACAAAAAAATATTGATTTTGCTTTAAATGTACGCTGAGGAGCTTGTGTGTTTGTCACACCATAGACTGTGAAGTTTAGATGAAGTTGATTTATCTTTTAGAAGAATTCTTTTAGAGAAAGACCCTCGATCGTATTCAACCATTAAAGATGGTTCAGGAGAGATGGGTTTCTGGACCCACGCATCCTAGAGATGTAATTTGAGAACTGTGCTTTGCCACGGTCGTATACCTTTCACATATCTACGGTACTCTCAGACAGAGAGCAGGAAAGACTTTTTTTTTTTTGCAGGGCCTCTGTTTAGCCGTTCCAAAATACCTCCATTTAAAAGCACAAATAAAATATTAAAATGACCGCCTGTACATTAACGGCTGTGGTTCTATTTTATATTTTTATATTAAAAGTATCTTTACTATCCCTATTATATTATTTATTTAAAACAATATATTTAACCGGCAGTATTCCCCCAACGTGTGTTTTCCATCAGTTGTTTGGCCTTCAGCCTTTTTACGTAGTGCTTTTCATTTACTGTAAGATCGCTTTACACCAGTGTAATGAAAGTTAACTTTTACTGTATCCTCATCCTTCTATCCTGTAGATTGTATGTGTAATGTAAAATAACAAATATACATTTTGCTTAAAGTCAGTAAAATAATTACACCTACAATTTTAAATGTGTTTAAACGCATCGTGTGTCACTAAAGCAAGGCACAACGTCTATCGTCTTATTTTTTAAATAACCTGATGACCGGCATCGTCTCTTCATATAATTTATGCACCCGAGTGCTTTTCTCACACGAGTAGAAAACTCTTTCTCTTTGGATGTGTTTGGCAGAAACATAATTTCTACATCAGAAAATTTTTAAATGTACGACTGAATGTTTCTCATTCGACAGAAATACTATTTTCAAATTATTTACCCGGCCTATAACACTCGGTGTAAATGTTCTTACCTAGAACAGAAAACATACGCTTTGACTATTTTGTAGGCATCGTGTAATGTTAAATGGTTTACTAAAAAATTAAAGCACCGGCAGCTGTGATTTTCAAAATGAAAGAAATGTACGAGCTAAGGATGTTTCAACTATTATCATCATTTCCTTTTGACCCGGATAAACCGGTAATTAATTTTCTATGCGAGTGACACAATATAAAGTTCTCATACTATTTGTGTAAATAGCCGTGCTAAAACATTTATGACTATTTTTGCATGCCAACAGATTATGTCAAGGGTGTTTCACATCTAAGAATCACAATGTTTTGTAAATGACATTTTTCTCGAGATTTAGCCGTATCAAGATTTTGGATGGTCGTTCGCATTTTGTTTGTCGGACCGTACGTTTTTATGCGATCTTTGTGCGGCGTCATCGTAATAGGAATAAATGAAAATTAAGAAAATAAGTTACAGTTTTTCTCTTCGAGATATTTCTTTTAGCGCAACTTTGTGTCCGTCCAAAAAGTGTGATCGCATGAAGCATCGACGCAAAAATGAAGTCTAGCTGTTTTACACTTAAAACTATTACAACCTAAACAAATCAAACGGTACACTCGTTTAAGTTTGAGCGTGTTAAAGTTTCCACACTCTTGTCGAGATACATTTTATCCATAACTTTTCGTGTATTCAAGCGACCAAATCGCTAAGAAAGAGAGTATAGCAAGAAAACTAACGTTTACAACGCATATAGAATTCAGAATACAATTGTTAAAGTTTTTTTTTTTTTTTAAATGTTGATTTGAAAATGATATTTTTATTACTCCGTTAGATTTAGTCATCGTGTTCAGATAGCAGATGACACAATTCACATTTTGTTTTAAGACTCCTGTAATTTCATGCTAAGTTCATGGGCTACCATTGTAATACAAACACATTTGAAAACTACGATGTTCTCACTTTTGTAACGTTATAGAAAAATGTCGTACACACATTTTCATTTCATAATTCTGTGATTTTAGCTGTAATGAGCACATAAGACAAAAATTGTCAATGTGTGACTTGTAAACATGTATAATTTTATTTATTTATTTTTTACCAGAGATAGTCGACCGATCTGTTTACACGTTGTTTTGCAGTTTTCTGATGAAGAGTTTTCTCTGACTGTGGTCAAACATACACTGCCTGTTCATAGGAATTTTACAGCATAAAAATATCGCCCCTACATCTAGAGCTCTTGTTCATATAGCCGATGACGATGTTCACATTTTACTCGTCGTACTCGTTTGTTTCAACATTTTCGCTTGACATTAAAGAGTAGGCCTATGTGTACTCCCCTTCGGTCATAAGCATTACCATCTACCGTGTGATGAGATTTTTTTCTGCTTTGTCCACTTTTGACGGATTTGCTAGAGGGACTATGTCACCTCGTTGTAACGTGATTACGTTTAAGATCCATAAGATTGCACTATATTCACCTGAAAAGGTTATAGATATAGTCTTTTATACAGGAAATGTGTATCAGAATAACAAATACCTAATAGTGAAATCCAGGATTCTAAACTATTGTGAAAGTTTTAATGCAACTCTGTAAATAGCTTTTTTTTTCTACTACTGTATACATTATTGTTTGGTTGTCTTTGTAAAGTATTTCAATAAATAAACCGCTGTTGATAAGTCGTTCATTTAAGTGAGAAGCGGGATGATTTTGACTGTTCTAGTCATTCATTGTGCTTAAGGTCTGATCCGGAAACCGCACTACAACTGGAACTGCGCTTTGTCACGTCTAAATAACCTGTTCTTCTTTAAGAAAACACGAGGCGAGCAGTTTCTGACATCTATTAATTCACTTCATTTTTGCACAACTGCAAATGTTTTGTTTAGCATACATATTAGTTTTAGTCAGTTACATAGGTGTCACGCATGAAGTTTATAGTTATTTTAAATAATTATGATAGAGTTACAGTTTTAGGTTAGAGGGGTGCCTGTAAGCGGTGAAAACTTCAAGCATCAGAGACGACGGTGTTACTCAAACAGCCCATAGTGTTATCTTTTAACAAACTATTGTATTGCGCGTTACTAAGACAAAATCTGTAACAGCGTTCATTTAATATGTTGAAATGAAAATAAACATACAAAACTTTATAATGACCATGAGAACAATATAGCCTAACACCGCATAGACAAATGTTTGTTCTAACGCTTTCGCCCTAAAATTGTGAGATTTCTTGACTTCACCGTGTTTAATGGACGCTAGATCTCATCGCGCCGTAGCGAACTGTAAACCACACACTTTCTCATCGCATTACACTAAGAAACAAGTACAATCGTATGCTTCCAGGACTTTGCTCAGTCTTTCTGTTTAAAATCTGTAACAGCGTTCATTTAATATGTTGAAATGAAAATAAACATACAAAACTTTATAATGACCATGAGAACAATATAGCCTAACACCGCATAGACAAATGTTTGTTCAAACGCTTTCGCCCTAAATTTGTGAGATTTCTTGACTTTACCGTGTTTAATGGACGCTAGATCTCATCGCGCCGTAGCGAACTGTAAACCACACACTTTCTCATCGCATTACACTAAGAAACAAGTACAATCGTATGCTTCCAGGACTTTGCTCAATCTTTCTGTTTAAATTTGTTTAAACAGACTTTCACATTCTTGATTTTCCCATCCAAGTACTAACCAGGCCCAAACCTGCTTAGCTTCCGAGATCAGACGAGATCGGGCATAGCCTTTTTTTTTTTTTTTTTTCGGGCATAGCCTTTTTTATTAAGAAATTTCAATCAATAAAATACAATAGATTAAACACAGTCAATAGAAAAAACAGAACATTGTCTTTACACATCTCTATATTACACATCTTTCCTTTACATAGATAATTTAAAAAACTCTTCCACTTTCTGGCAACTTCCACATTAAATTTGGGGTAAAAACATCATAAAAACAGTCTAACATAATTACACCTTTAAAGTACACATATAGTCTTTCAATATATAATTCTTTTTTTCTTTTAAACATACTCCAAACATCCAACACAATTTTTTCCTTTTTAGCCACTGTTCCTCTGTCCCATATTGCACTTTTCATTAGCATTACACACAGATTAATTAAACTTTTGTTTTGACACTTTTTTCAATCAATCAATCAATTAATCACATTTATTTATATAGCACATTTAAAAACAACACACGTTGGCCAAAGTGCTTTACATACGGCCCACTACATATAGTCTAAGATTATAAAACAAAGTATAAAACAATATCTTACAAATTAATTACAATCAAATGCAAGAGAGAAGAGATGAGTCTTTAAATGAGATTTAAATACATCCAGGGTGGCACAAGATCTAACATGGAGGGGTAAACTGTTCCATAAACGAGGAGCTGCAACAGAAAAGGCCCTGTCTCCTTTTGATTTAAGTCGAGACTTAGGAATGGTTAGCTGAAACCTTTGTACAGATCTTAAAGGCCTAGAGGATGTATGTATCTGAAGGAGTTCACTAATGTAACTTGGTGCCATCCCATTTAAGCCCTTAAAAACAAATAATAACATTTTATAATTAATCCTAAATTTGACTGGAAGCCAATGAAGGGATGCTAGTACAGGTTTTTTCCCAACGAAACATCACAACTCTGTTCCATTCCATTCCATTTTCATCCCACTCCTCAGTCACATCTTTAATTAAACATTTACATTTCCTTAAAAAGTCCTCTAGCTCTCTACAATGTAAAAACATATGTAAAATCCCCTCTTCCTCTTCCTGGCACACTTTACACAGAGCATTTTCTTCCATTCCTATTTTATTTCAAATAACCTCAGTAAAAACCACTTTATGCCTTATAAAATACTCCAAACATTCCAATTTTGTTTCCACACATTTCCCCGTCATGTTTCTCCATATACACTCTTTTTTTAAATCTTTGAATTTCTGCACCCAGTAACCATTTGCAATCGGCTCTTTAAAAACATCATCTCTAAAAGCACAATAAATCATTTTCACAGTACATTCCTTAAAATCATACAGTTTTTCCCCTAATTTCACATGAATACATTTCTCTTTTGGCTCTCCTTCCATACTTTCTATTCTTTTTATCCACTCTTTAGGTATTGCATTTTTAATGATTTCATATTTATTTTTTATTTCTTGTTCACTGTAATCCTCTTTTGCCTCCTCCATTGCATCCACAATAAATTGTGTTGGTAAAAACCCTTCTTTAAATTCATACAACACATCTCTCACTTTAGTTATCCCCACATCCATCCATTTCTTTAAAAACATTTCTTTGTCTTGTTTTAAAATGTTTTTGTTTAAAAACAGAGGTTGATTTAAAATGTTTTCTCTCCCATGTGGATCATATTCAACTTTGTCTAAAAATTTTCCCCAGGCACTAAAAATTTCTCTATAAAACTCTGGTAAGCACTCTGTCATCCAATTCTTCGTTTACATCCATAAAATCCCATCCCCCATGTTAAAATCCCCCCATTTGTTTAAAAAATATTCCATTGTCTTTTTCCATGCAGTTTTGGGACCATCATCTAGATATTTTTTTACTATTTTAATTCTTAAGCTATTTTTTCTCTGTTCAACATCAATTAATCCCATCCCTCCCTTCCCTGCTTCTCCTATTAATGTACTATATGCAATCCTTGAAGGTTTACTATTCCATAAAAAATCTAAAAAACATTTCTTCAACCTTTTTTCCACCCACACTGGCATAGCAGTCACATATAAAACATACCACAACTTTGACACCATTAACACATTTAAAATTAAAACCTTTCCTTTTAAACTTAATGTCATCAGTTTCCAAAAATGTAACCTTCTTTCAATACCTCCTACTATTTCTTCCCACATTTTGTCTTTAACATTCTTTTCGTCTTTTCCCATTAGAACACCTAAAATCCCTATTTCTTTTGTTTCTTTAAAATGAAAATACTCCAAATCTCATATATATGGTTTTTTCTTCATTTATCTTACCTCCTGATCCCCTACAAAACATCTGTACTACTTCCATTACTTTATTAACACTCTCTATATCTTTAACTATTATTGTCGTATCATCTGCATATTGAAATATTTTTTCATTTCCCCCACTTCCTTCAATGTTTATCCCTCTTATGTCTTCGTCTATTTTAATAGCTAATCCCAATGGTTCTGCAACTAAAGAATATAAAAGCGCTGATAATGGACATCCTTGTCTTATTGATCTAGTAATTTTAAAACATTCAGTTAAAAAACCATTACACTGTATTCTTGTTATTGCTCCCCTATATAAAATTGTAATCCACTTGACAAAATTTTCCCCGAACCCGTACCTTCTTAAAATTCCAAATAAATATTCATGCTCCACTCTATCAAAAGCCTTTTCGAAATCCAAACTAATAACATATCCTTTTTTGTTTTTTTCTTTCATATATCTTATTCTATCTATTATACTTAAAGTTGTGTCCGCTATATCTTTCCCTTTAACTCCATACACTTGATTTGTTTCAATTATGGTTGGCATTATCTCTTTCAATCTGTTGGCTAAAACTTTTGCTAAAATTTTCAGATCTGTATTCAGCTTTGTAATTGGTCTATAATTTTTTAAGTCTACTTTATCTCCTTTTCTTTTATATATCAACTTTATTAATCCCATCCCCATTCTCTGATTCATTTCTTCTTTCTTAAAAATGTCTTCATATACTTTTTTTAAAATACTGGTTAAAAAATCTTTAAAAACTATACACTCCCCAAACCAACTATACCTGGACTTTTATTTTTGTTTAATTCACTTATTGCTCTTTTTATCTCTTCTTCTCTTATCTCTTCATCACACTCTTTTTTGTCTACTTCTCCTACTGTTGTTTTTATTTGCTTAAGTAACTCCAATTTATCTTCTTCCCTAAACCCCTCCGTACTAAACAGGTTCTCATAATATGCTTTTATTTCTTTTAATATTTCCTCATTTGTTTCCACCACTACACCATTTTTTCCTCTTATTTCTTTAATCATTCCAGCTTTCCCTCTTATTTTTTCTAGATCAAAGAAAAACTTTGTAAATTTTTCATCCTCCACAGTATATTTAGCTTTACTTCTTAGTCTTGCTCCTTCATATTTTTTCTCGTCCATTTCTTTCAATATTCCCTCCAATTCTTTTATTTTTTGTATATCTTTCCCATTCTCATTTAATTCCTTTTCCAATTTTTCTCTTATTTCTCTCTCCTTCTTCCTCTTACATATCTGTATTAATTTGCAATACTTTATTGTGAATTTTTTAACTAAATATTTAACATTTTCCCACCATATGCTTTTATCTTCACTGTACATTTCATTCTCCTTTTCTTTTTCAATAATTTCTTTAATACTTAAAACATACTCCTCATTCTTCAAAACCTCTACATTTAACACCCATACACCCGGCCCTCTTTTCACTGAACTCCAGTCTACTTGCAAAAAAATTGGTTTATGGTCACTTAAGCTTGATTCTTCATATTTAATATTACCGATAAAACCTTCAATGTTCCTTGTACATAAAATAAAATCAATCCTTGTTTTACACATAAAATTCCCTACTAATTGCCTCCTTGAATATTCTTTCTTTTTTTCATTTCTTTCTCTCCATACATCAATCATATTATTTTCTTCCATTAATAATTTCAGTTATTTTCTTCCTTTATCATTTTTAAAAACCATTCCCTCACCCATTTCTAATTTACTGAAAACGGTATTAAAATCACCCATCATAATAACTTCTTTATGCTTTTTTAAAAAATCTCTTAATACATTAAAAATATTCCTTCTTTTCATTCTCTACAGTCGGTGCATGAATATTAACTACAATAACTTTTTTCTCCTCATACTCCATTTCAACCGCAATACATTTCCCATCTACGTCATTATATATTGTTTTACATGATACCCCACAGTTTTCTTTTATTAAAATCACATTTCCTCTTCCAAGCCTCCCATCACCATTGTTATATAAAATCTCTCCGCTCCACCTTTTCCTTATTTCAGTCATGTACTCTTCCCTCCAGTTAGTTTCTTGTAATAAAATCACATCCTCTCCTTTACACATTTCTTTCACCTTTTCAAATTTACTCATGTCCATCAATCCCCTTGCATTAAAAGTAACACAACTTAAAACCATTAAAAGTAATGAAAATAAATACATAAAAACCATTATTTTCCATCTTCTCCCTCCAGCCCTCTTAACACTTCATATCTGTTTACACTTTTTACTCGGCCCCTTGTCATTAACTTTTTTCTTGCATTTTCCACATTTGGTTTTACCTTTAATGTTCTTCTTCTACTTTGTCCTCTCTCCCCTCTGTCTTTTCCCATGTTGTCCATCCTTGTTTCTTCTTCACTGTCCATTTCTTTGTTTTGATCATACATTCCCTGTTCATCCCTCTCCACATTATCCAAAATATTTTTAAACTGTCCGATATTTCCATTTCTGTCCATTGGGTATTCTGTTCTGCTGTTTGTTCCTCATCCATATCATTCTTTTTTCCTTCTTCTTCTTCCTCTTGGTTGCCTGTTCCTCCTTCTGTTTCCTTTTGTGATAATCCTTCATCCCCTTGTCCTTCATCAATATCTCCTTCCTCTTCAATGTTTCCTTCATGCACCTGTCCGTCCACCCAATGCTCCAGACCTTCTTCCTCTCCCTCCATCCAACACTCACACTTGTTTAAAATCTTTTGACACTCCGGGCATCTGACCGCATTGCAATCCCTTGCGAAATGTCCCCTTTCCTCGCACTTGTGACACTTAAATTCAGGGCATTCTTTGAGCAGATGATCCGGGCTCATGCACAGCTTACAGGTCTTCACCTGGTGGCTGTGCATCACCCTAAAGTACTGCGGCCCTTCTGCTGTTTCCAGCTTTGTGCTGTAGGGTAATGATGCCACCTCCTTGGGGAATCTCACTTTTAAAAACCTTGTTCCATCCTCTATTTCAGTGCCCGGGTAGCATCTTCTTTTTAATTTTGATATGGGATTAACTCCCCATCCCTCCAATTTTCTAAAAATGTCTTTATCATCAAGGTAGACGGGCAGGTGCATGAAGGAAACAACATAATCTCTATTTTGCAGTTTCTTTATCTCACAGTTCACTCCTTTAATTAACAATCCCTCAGTCAGTTCATCACATGTTTCTTCTTTTTCCATTGTCAGTTCATATTCCTTTCCTTGTCTTGGCCTTAGTGCTAAAATTTTACCATATCCACATTTTTCCGTCACCGCTTTAATAATATCCACAGCTCTCACCTAATTTATGTTCTCCACATTCACAATCACAGTTGCCTCCTTTAAGTATTTCCTTTCACCAATTTTATCTCTTGCATCTTGTTTTTTACCGTGTCCTGCTCGTTGTCCATACTCCAGTCCAGTGTCGTTTGCCATGTGTGTCTCTCCAGCCAGTCCAGTGTTGTTTGCCATGCGTGTCTCTCCAGCCAGTCCAGTGTCGTTTGCCAATAATCCGTCCATTGTACAAAAACACAAAAAAATTAACCACCCTCCAGCCAGCAAGATGCTGCTGTTAGGTGGTTTAAAACTGAAAAACCACACAAAAAATAAACTGAAGTCCAAAAACAACACACAAAACAAACACTAACAGAAAAATCAAAATGGAGGAGAGCCTTCCTCTCTCAACTGCAGCCAACACTTCCTGTAGCTCTCTAGCGCCCTCAGGTTGGTATGGCCGTAAGCGAAAACTGCTGCAAAGAGAGGTCTATTTAAAGATCAGCCACTCTAATCCCCAGTTCATTATATAAGTTCGGAAGAAAACCCAAAAGCTTACAGCACCTGGTATTCCCAGGCGGTCTCTATCCAAGTACTAACCAGGCCCAAACCTGCTTAGCTTCAGAGATCAGACGAGATCGGGCATAGCTTTTTTTTTTTTTTTTTTTTTTTTTATTGAAACATTTCCATCATACAATAATCTCCTTACAGTTTTCACATTTAAACATTATATTTTCTTAAAAAAAAAAAAAAAAAAAAAAAAAAAAACACATAATACATTACGCCTCTCCTAAAAACAGAAATTTACATTCCAATTAAAACCAACTGTTAAAGTCCTCTTTCTTAGGCAACGTTTTTTTGTATTTTTTAAATGTGCACAGCACATCAGTGGGAAACATCTTATGAAACGTATCCAGTTCTTTCTCCATTTCAAAATATTTAAACAAGGTTTGCCCATAATTTTCCACCAGTCCTTTAAACACCATCCATACATCTGCTACATAATTTCTATTTTTTACGTTCCTCCTTTTCCATATTGCATTTTTTACTAAAACCATCTATAGATTGATCACTTTTTTGTTTGTAATATTTTCATTCATACCAAACATTAAGATTGTATTCCAGTTGAAAACATCTTCATTCCCTCTTAAATCTTTCACTAGTTCTTTTGTTTTGTCAAAAAATTATTTCAGTTTTTCACAATATAGAAACAGGTGCAAGATCCCCTCATCCTCTTTAAAACAGACCTTACATACAGCATCTGGTTCCATTCCAATTTTGCACAATCTCATTCCAGTAAAAATTACGTTGTGTCTAATAAAATAGTCCAAAACTTCCAGGTCAGTATCTAAAAAAGTCCATCTTATATTTTTCCATACATCCTTCTCTTGAATTCCATCAAAATGTCTTAACCAAAAATCATTGGCTTTTGGCTTTTTAAAAACAGACAAATTAAAATAATGATAAAACATTTTCACATTACATGATTTCAAATACACGTCTTTGTCGTTCAATTTTAAAAACACTTCCATTTTATTCTCCCCGCTCCCACCATCTTGAATCATTTCCAACCAATCCTCTGGAATTTTACTTTTAACCTCTTCATATTGTTTTCTTAAAACATCCACATTATACTCTTCTTTTGCTTCTTCCATTGCATCTATAATTACTTGTATGGGTAAAAAACCTTCTTTGAATTCATATAAAATGTCCCTTACTTTTAAAATTCCCACATCTACCCACTTAATAATAAAGTTCTTTTCCTTGTGTCCCAATCTTTTTGTTTAAAAATAAAGGTTGATTTAAAATGATTCCCCTTCCAACAGGTTTAAAATCCACCTTTGCTAAAAAAGACCCCCAAGCGCTTAAAACTTCCTTGTAAAATTCTGGTATTCCTTGTATCATCCAGTTCTTCAATTTCATCCATAAAATATTGTCTCCAATTTGTAAATTTCCACACTCTTCATTTTTTGTTCCAGATCTACTAGTCCCATCCCTCCCTCCTCTACCGGCCCAATCAAAGTGTTGTAAGCAATTCTTGGGGGGGGGGGGGGGGGGCGGGTCCCATAAAAACTCACCCACAGCGGCATTGATGCTACATGTAAAATCCACATCCACTATTTCCCCCCACATATTATCCTGTACATTCTTTTCATTTTTTCCTAAAAGCACACCTAAAATCTTAAATTCCTGCACTTCTGTGAAACTCCAACACCCCGTTAAAACCAGTACCCTCCCAAATCTCATGTATTCAGTTTTCTCTTCATTTATCTTTGCTCCTGACCCTTGACAATACCAATTGATTTTATCCATTACATTTTTAACACTCTGCAAATTTTCCACTATTATTGTAGTGTCGTCAGCATACTGGTAAATCTTATTTAGCTCTTTTCCTCTATTTATTTCAATTCCTTTTATTTCTTTACAGTTTTTAACTATCAGTCCTAAAGGCTCTGCCACTAAAGAATATAATTGCGCTGATAACGGGCATCCTTGTCTTATAGATCTAGTTAAAATAAAAGGCTCTGTTAAAAAACCATTACACTTTACTTTTATTAATGCATCTTTGTATAAAATTTTTAACCACTTTATAAAATTCTCCCCAAAACCAAACTGCTCTAAAATCGAAAATAAAAATCCATGCTCCACTCTATCGAAAGCTTTTTCAAAGTCCAAACTAATAAAATAACCATTTTTGCCTTCTCCACGGACATAACTTACCCCATCTCTTATACTGTTTGTTATATCAGTTATGTCTCTTCCAATTACTCCATATGCCTGATTTGTCTCTATTATACTCAGTAAAACATTTTTCAATCTGTTCGCTAAAACCTTTGCTAAAATCTTTAAGTCAGTATTTAACATGGTTATTGGTCTAAAATTCTTTAAAAGCGTCTTATCACCCTTTCTTTTATATATTATTTTCATCAAACCCATACTCATTTTTTGATTGAAAGCCTCTTTTTTTAAAAACCTCCTCATATACTTCTTGTAGAATCAAACTTATTTTATCCTTAAAAACTATATAAAACTCATTACCTATCCCATCTATACCCGGACTTTTCTTGCTTTTCAAATTATTTATTGCTTGTGTTATTTCTTCTAGCTTTATTTCTTTATCGCATTCCATTTTGTCTGCCGCCTCCACTCTTTTTGTTATTTGTTGTAATAATAAATTTCTAATTTTTCCATCTGTATCTTTAGTTTTAAATAATTCTTCATAATAGCTTCTTACTACTTCCAAAATTCCCTTTGTTTCCTTAATTACCTCACCGTTTTTATTTTTCAATTCTTTTATCATTTCCGATTTTGCTTTTCCCCTTTCTAGGTTAAAGAAGAACCTTGTGCATTTTTCTCCTTCTACTGTATATTTTGCTCTACTTCTTAACATTGCTCCATTACATTTACTTTCCTCAAATTTCTTCAATTCCTCCTCCATTACTATAACATTTTGCACATTTACCTCCTCCTTATTTAATTCTTCCTTTAATTTATCTCTTATCTTTTTTTCTTTAGCCCTTTTCACTTTCTGGATCAACCTGCTATACTTAATTGAATATTTTTTATTTCATATTTTACGTTCTCCCACCACAATCTCTTGTCTTCCCAATACATTCCATTTTCTTTTTCTTCTTCTATTATCTTTTCAATCCCTTGTTTGTAACTTTTATTTTTTAAAAGTTCTGTGTTTAAAATCCAAACTCCAGGTCCCTTAATTTCATCTTTAAAATTCATTCTCATTAAAACCATTTTATGATCACTCAAAGAAGTTTCCTTATAAGTTACATCCTCTATAAAATAGGTTAGGTTTCTGGTACATAAAAAGTGATCTATTCTTGTTTGACATAAAAAATTACCGACTAGCTCCTCCTCCATCAAACCCCTTAATTCTTTTCTCCCTGTATCTGACTTAAAAACCATTCCGTCAGCCATATCTCTCTTACTAAAAACCGTATTAAAATCACCTGCCATTATTATTTTTACCCCATCCTTCTATCAAGTCTCTTAAAACAGTAAAAAACATAGTCTTTTCTTTTTCTTCATTTGGCGCATGTAGGTTGATTAAATTAAATTCTTCATTTCCATATTTAATTTTCACCCCTATACATTTCCCTTTTTTATCATCATAGATGAGTTCCCCTTCTATTTCCTTGTTTTTCCTTATTAATATAGCAACCCCTCTTCCCATTTGTCCTTCTCCATTATTAAAAAATATTTCTCCATCCCATCTCTTCTTAAAAACATCCATTACATCCCTTCTCCAGTTTGTTTCTTGCAATAAAATAATATCCTCATTTTTACACAGTTCTTTTAGTTTTTCAAATTTCATTTCATTCAACAGTCCCCTCGCATTAGAAACAACAACACTTAAAACCATAAAATATAGTAAAACATGCATAAAAGCCATTTTCTCAGTCCGCGCTCTCAGAGACTTTCAACACTTCATATCTATTTATATTTACTAGAGGGTTCTCTTGTATCACTTTTTTCCTATCCTTATCAAGGTTCGGTCTTACCTTGGGCAATCTTCTTCTTTTGAGGCCTTTTACTTCAGTGTCTACATCCTCATTACTTTCCTCACTCTCTTTGTCTTCAATATTCCCTTTGTCTTCTTGATTATTTTTTCCATTTTGTCCAATGCACTGTCCAGTACCCTTTCAGTTTTTGGCACAGGTGCCAATTTTCCTCCTTCCATTTGAGTCTGCATCCTTTGTTCGTTTATCGTCCTCTCCTTGTCCATTACTGTTCTCTTTATTCCTACTGTCCTGCGTTCCTTCCTCCTCTTCCTCCATCTCCTTGTCTTCATCTTTCTCATACACCTGCCTTCCCTCCTGCTCCTCTTGATTTTGGTTGTTTTCCATCCAGCACTCACACTTATCCAAAACTCTCCTGCAGTCCGGGCAACTCACCGCTCTGCAGTCCCTTGCGAAGTGGCCCCTTTCCAAGCACTTGTAACATGTAAATTCTGGGCAGTCCTTTACCATGTGGTCTGGGCTCATGCACAGTCTACAGGTCTTCACCTGGTTACTGTGCACCACCCGAAAAAACTGTGGACCTTCTGCTGTCTCCATCTTGGTGCTGTAGGGCAGGGACGCCACCTCTTTGGGGAACCGCACTTTAATATACCTCGTCCCATCCTCGATGCTGGTGCCTGGGTATGTCCTCCTCCTGATGTTAGAGACTGGCGTTACCCCCCATCCCTCTAGCTTCTTTAGGATGTCCTCATCATTCACATAGGCAGGCAGGTGCATGAATGAGACAACATAGTCTCTGTTTTGCAGCCTTTTCACCTCACAGTTTATCCCCTTAATCGTCAGTCCATTGGTTAATTCATCTGCAGCCTCCTCATTCTCTAAGGTAATTTCATATTCCTTTGATAGCCTTGGTCTCACTGCCAGAAGTTTTGCCACACCGATTCTCCCTGCGATCGCTTTAATAATGTCTTCTGCCTTCGCATCCTGCACATACAATAATTCCACAATCACTTTTGCTTCCTTCATATAAACTCTTTTTGCAGCATCTCTTCTTTCATCTTTATCCATTCCGTTTCCATCTCGTTGTCGATTTGCCAGTCCAGGTTCTTTTTGCCTTTGTGTCTCTCCTTCCATTGCTTTGTCCGTCACCAAAGATCCATCCATTTTTAACATAAACAAACTACTAGACTTACTTTCCCCCCAAACAGCATACGCTGTTGGGAGGATAAACTTAAACAAAAAATAAAAAACAAAACAAAACAAAAACTCATAAAACAAACACAAAAAGTTAAATACAAACAAGCTTAGATGAGCCTTCCTCACCCTCTACTGCCACGTCAGCTGCTGCAAAGAGAGGTCTATTTAAAGATCAGCCACTCTAAGCGCCAGTACATTATATAAGTAGGGAAGAAACCCCAAAAGCTTAGAGCACCTGGCATTCCCAGGCGGTCTCCCATCCAAGTAGTAACCAGAACCAAACATGCTAAGATTCAGAGATCGGGCATTGACTCTTTTTTTTTTTGTTTTTGCAAGATTGTTATATAATTAGTGAAAAATTTCCAAAAAGCTTACAGCACCTGGCATTCCCAGGCGGTCTCCCATCCAAGTACTAACCAGGCATAGCCAGGTATGGCCGTAAGTGAAGGCTGCTGCAAACAGACGGCAATTTAAACATCAGCACTCTAATCTCCAGTACATTATATAAGTTCGGAAGAAAACCAAAAAGCTTAGAGCACCTGGTATTCCCAGGCGGTCTCCCATCCAAGTACTAACCAGGCCCAAACCTGCTTAGCTTCCGAGATCAGACGAGATCGGGCATAGCCTTTTTTTTTTTTTTTTTTTTTTTTTTTTTTTATTAAGAAATTTCAATCAATAAAATACAATAGATTAAACGCAATCAATAGAAAATACAGAACATTGTCTTTACATATCTCTACATTACACATCTTTCCTTTACATAGATAATTTAAAAATCTCCTTCACTTCCTGGCAGCTTCCACATTAAATCATTTAAAACACAATAAACTTTTGGGGTAAAAACATCATAAAAAGAGTCTAACATATTTACACCTTTAAAGTACACATACAGTCTTTCAGTATATAATTCTGTTTTTCTTTTAAACATCCTCCAAACATCCAACACAATTTTTTCCTTTTTAGCCACAGTTCTTCTGTCCCATATTGCACTTTTCATTAGCATTACACACAGATTAATGAAACTTTTGTTTTGAAACTTTTTTTCCCAACCAAACATCACAACTCTGTTCCATTCCATTACATTTTCATCCCACTCCTCAGTCACATCTTTAATTAAACATTTACATTTCCTTAAAAAGTCCTCTAGCTCTCTACAATGTAAAAACATATGTAAAATTCCCTCTTCCTCTTCCTGGCACACTTTACACAGAGCATTTTCTTCCATTCCTATTTTATTTAAAATAACCTCAGTAAAAACCACTTTATGCCTTATAAAATAAGGCATTTTTAATGATTTCATATTTATTTTTTATTTCTTGTTCACTGTAATCTTCTTTTGCCTCCATTGCATCCACAATAAATTGTGTTGGTAAAAACCCTTCTTTAAATTCATACAACACATCTCTCACTTTAGTTATCCCCACATCCATCCATTTCTTTAAAAACATTTCTTTGTCTTGTTTTAAAATGTTTTTGTTTAAAAACAGAGGTTGATTTAAAATGTTTTCTCTCCCATGTGGATCCTACTCAAGTCTATCTAAAAATTTTCCCCAGGCACTAAAAATTTCTCTATAAAACTCTGGTAAGCACTCTGTCATCCAATTCTTTGTTTTCATCCATAAAATCCCATCCCCCATGTTAAAATCCCCACATTTGTTTAAAAAATACTCCATTGTCTTTTTCCATGCTGTTTTGTGACCATCATCTAGATATTTTTTTACTATTTTAATTCTTAAGCTATTTTTTCTGTTCAACATCAATTAATCCCATCCCTCCTTTCCCTACTTCTCCTATTAATGTACTATATGCAATCCTTGAAGGTTTACTATTCCATAAAAAATCTAAAAAACATTTCTTCAACCTTTTTTCCACCCACACTGGCATAGCAGTCACATATAAAACATACCACAACTTTGACACCATTAACACATTTAAAATTAAAACCTTCCCTTTTAAACTTAATGTCCTCAATTTCCAAAAATTTAACCTTCTTTCAATTCCTCCTACTATTTCTTCCCACATTTTGTCTTTAACATTCTTTTCGTCTTTTCCCATTAGAACACCTAAAATCCTTATTTCTTTTGTTTCTTTAAAATGAAAATACTCTGTTAAAACAGTCACTCCTCCAAATCTCATATATATAGTTTTTTCTCCATTTATCTTACCTCCTGATCCCCTACAAAACATCTGTACTACTTCCATTACTTTATTAACACTCTCTATATCTTTAACTATTATTGTCGTATCATCTGCATATTGAAATATTTTTTCATTTCCCCCACTTCCTTCAATGTTTATCCCTCTTATGTCTTCGTCTATTTTAATAGCTAATCCCAATGGTTCTGCAACTAAAGAATATAAAAGCGCTGATAATGGACATCCTTGTCTTATTGATCTAGTAATTTTAAAACATTCAGTTAAAAAACCGTTACATTGTATTCTTGTTATTGCTCCCCTATATAAAATTGTAATCCACTTGACAAAATTTTCCCCGAACCCGTACCTTCTTAAAATTCCAAATAAATATTCATGCTCCACTCTATCAAAAGCCTTTTCAAAATCCAAACTAATAACACATCCTTTTTTGTTTTTTTCTTTCATATATCTTATCCTATCAATTATACTTAGAGTTGTGTCCGCTATATCTTTCCCTTTAACTCCATACACTTGATTTGTTTCAATTATGGTTGGCATTACCTCTTTCAATCTGTTGGCTAAAACTTTTGTTAAAATTTTCAGATCTGTATTCAGCATTGTAATTGGTCTATAATTTTTTAAGTCTACTTTATCTCCTTTTCTTTTATATATCAACTTTATTAATCCCATCCCCATTCTCTGATTCATTTCTTCTTTCTTAAAAATGTCTTCATATACTTCTTTTAAAATACTGGTTAAAAAATCTTTAAAAACTATATAAAATTCACTCCCCAAACCATCTATACCTGGACTTTTAATTTTGTTTAATTCACTTATTGCTCTTTTTATCTCTTCTTCTCTTATCTCTTCATCACACTCTTTTTTGTCTACTTCTCCTACTGTTGTTTTTATTTGCTTAAGTAACTCCAATTTATCTTCTTCCCTAAACCCCTCAGTACTAAACAGGTTCTCATAATATGCTTTTACTTCTTTTAATATTTCCTCATTTGTTTCCACCACTACACCATTTTTTCCTCTTATTTCTTTAATCATTCCAGCTTTCCTTCGTATTTTTTCTAGATCAAAGAAAAAATTTGTACATTTTTCTCCCTCCACAGTATATTTAGCTTTACTTCTTAGTCTTGCTCCTTCATATTTTTTCTCTTCCATTTCTTTCAATATTCCCTCCAATTCTTTTATTTTTTGTATATCTTTCCCATTCTCATTTAATTCATTTTCCAATTGTTCTCTTATTTCTCTCTCCTTCTTCCTCTTACATATCTGTATTAATTTGCAATACTTTATTGTGAATTTTTTAACTAAATATTTAACATTTTCCCACCATATCCTTTTATCTTCACTGTACATTTCATTCTCCTTTTCTTTTTCAATAATTTCTTTAATACTTAAAACATACTCCTCATTCTTCAAAACCTCTACATTTAACACCCATACACCCGGCCCTCTTTTCACTGAACTCCAGTCTACTTGCAAAAAAATTGGTTTATGGTCACTTAAGCTTGATTCTTCATATTTAATATTACAGATAAATCCTTCAATGTTCCTTGTACATAAAATAAAATCAATCCTTGTTTTACACATAAAATTCCCTACTAATTGCCTCCTTGAATATTCTTTCTTTTTTTCATTCCTTTCTCTCCATACATCAATTATATTATTTTCTTCCATTAATAATTTCAGTTCTTTTCTTCCTTTATCATTTTTAAAAACCATTCCCTCACCCATTTCTAATTTACTGAAAACGGTATTAAAATCACCCATCATAATAACCTCTTTATGCTTTTTTAAAAAATCTCTTAATACATTAAAATATTCCTTCTTTTCATTCTCTACAGTCGGTGCATGAATATTAACTACAATAACTTTTTTCTCCTCATACTCCATTTCAACCGCAATACATTTCCCATCTACGTCATTATATATTGTTTTACATGATACCCAACAGTTTTCTTTTATTAAAATCGCAACTCCTCTTCCCAGCCTCCCATCACCATTGTTATATAAAATCTCTCCGCTTGACCTTTTCCTTATTTCAGTCATGTACTCTTCCCTCCAGTTAGTTTCTTGTAATAAAATCACATCCTCTCCTTTACACATTTCTTTCACTTTTTCAAATTTTCCTACGTTCGAAAGCCCTCTAGCATTAAAAGTAACAATTCTTAAAAGCATAAAACATATAAAAACATGCATAAAACCCATAAACTCAGTCCATCTCCTCCAAACCCTTTAGCAGCTCATACTTATTTGCACACTCAATACCATCTTCTTTAAGCACTCTTTTTCTTGCAATATCTAGATTGGGCATTACCTTTACCGATCTTCTTCTTTTCGATGATTTCCCCTGTGTCTCCTCATTTTCTTGTCCTTGTTCACACACTTTTGTAGCAGAAACATTCTCATTACTCTCATAATTATGTTCCACAGGGTCCATCTCCTTTTGCATACTGTCCGTCACATCCATTGGTGTCCATAAAATTCCCTCCTGTTGTGCATCACTCAGTACATTATTCCTTTTATCATCCTGTTCCACATTATCCAAAGCATTTTGCAAGCTGTCAGTCAAATCCATCTGTGTCCAAATTCCCCCATCCTGTTGTGTTTGTATGATCGGTTCGGTACACTCTTTCTGTTGTTCTATATCCTTATTTAATTCCAGTCCTTCACCTCGTACTGTTTCTCCATCATCTCGCTGCTCGTTGTCTCTTTCATGCACCTGCCCGCCCACCTGCTGCTCCTCCTCCTCCTCCTCACCCTGCATCCAACACTCACACTTATTTAAAACCAAATTGCAATCCGGGCACGTCACAGCATTGCAATTTCGCGCGAAGTGGCCTCTCTCCTCGCATTTATGGCACGTGAACTCCGGGCAGTCCTTCACCACATGGTCTGGGCTCATGCACAGCCGACAAGTCTTCACCTGATGGCTGTGCATCACCCGAAAGTATTGTGGACCCTCTGCCGTTTCTATTTTTGTGCTGTAAGGGAGAGAGGCCACCTCCTTCAGGAACCGCGCCTTTACATATCTTGTCCCATCCTCAATGCTGGTGCCCGGATAAACACGCCGCTTTATTTTTGAAATTGGGGAAACCCCCCCAAACCTCCAGTTTATTTAAAATCTCTTCATCAGCAAGGTAGACGGGCAGATGCATGAAAGAGACAACATAGTCTCTGTTTTGAAGTTTTTTTTATCTCACAGTTCACTCCATTTATTAACAATCCCTCAGTCAGTTTATCACAAGTTTCTTCTTTTTCCATTGTCAGCTCATATGCTTTTCCTTGTCTTGGCCTTAGTACCAAGATTTCCCCATATCCACATTTGTCCGTCACGGCTTTAATAATATCCATAGCCCTCACCTCATTTACATTTTCCACATTCACAATCACTGTTGCCTCCTTTAAGTATTTCCTTTTACCAAATGTATCTCTTACATCTTGATTTTTACCGTGTCCTGCTCGTTGTCGATACTCCAGTCCAGTGTCGTTTGCCATGCGTCTCTCTCCAGCCAGACCAGTGTGGTTTTCCATGCATCTCTCTCCAGCCAGTCCAGTGTCGTTTGCCATGCATCTCTCTCCAGCCAGTCCAGTGTCTTTTGCCATGCGTGTCTCTCCAGCCATTCCAGTGTCGTTTGCCAATAATCTGTCCATTGTACAAAACACAAACAAAAAATTAACCACCCTACAGCCAGCAAGATGCTGCTGTTAGGTGGTTTAAAACTGAAAAACCACACAGAAAATAAACTAAAGTCCAAAAACAACTCACAAAACAAACACAAACAGAAAAATCAAAATGGAGGAGAGCCTTCCTCTCCCAACTGCAGCCAACACTTCCTGTAGCTCTCTAGCGCCCTCAGGTTGGTATGGCCGTAAGCGAAAGCTGCTGCAAAGAGAGGTCTATTTAAAGATCAGCCAGTCTAAGCGCCAGTACATTATATACCATCCAAGTAGTAACCAGAACCAAACATGCTAAGATTCAGAGATCGGGCATTGACTCTTTTTTTTTTTTTTTGCAAGATTATTATATAATTAGTGAAAAATTTCCAAAAACCTTACAGCACCTGGCATTCCCAGGCGGTCTCCCATCCAAGTACTAACCAGGCATAGCCAGGTTGGTATGGCCGTAAGTGAAGGCTGCTGCAAAGAGACGGCAATTTAAACATCAGCCACTCTAATCTCCAGTACATTATATAAGTTCGGAAGAAAACCAAAAAGCTTAGAGCACCTGGCATTCCCAGGCAGTCTACCATCCAAGTAGTAACCAGAACCAAACATGCTAAGATTCAGAGATCGGGCATTGACTCTTTTTTTTTTTTTTTTTTTTTGCAAGATTATTACATAATTAGTGAAGAATTTCCAAAAAGCTTACAGCACCTGGTATTCTCAGGCGGTCTCCCATCCAAGTACTAACCAGGTCCAAACCTGCTTAGCTTCCGAGATCAGACAAGATCGGGCATAGCCAGGTTGGTATGGCCATAAGCGAAAGCTGCTGCAAAGAGAGGGCTATTTAAAGATCAGCCACTCTAATCCCCAGTTCATTATGTAAGTTCGGAAGAAAACCCAAAAGCTTACAGCACCTGGTATTCCCAGGCGGTCTACCATCCAAGTACTAACCAGGCCCAAACCTGCTTAGCTTCCGAGATCAGACGAGATTTTTTTTTTTTTTTTTTATTAAAAAACTTTCAGATTTAAGTACATAAAATACATTTACTTTGACAAGTTGTAAAACACCTTTTTCAAACAAGCATTAAAACCTTTAACATTTTCTACTCATTTTCCATTTTTCAAAACAGCATTTTACATTGGTAGCTTTACCTTCACAGTACTCAAGATATGTCGTACCTCTGATGTCATAAGACTATCAAAACCATCCACATTATCCTCCATTTCCAAGTAACTGCACAGTATTTGTAAATACTCCTCCAATTTACTTTTAAATAGCATCCATAGATTCACTTTAGACTTCTTCTGTTTCACAATTTTCCTTCTACTCCATATTGAGTACTTCGCCAATGCCAATATTACATTTATTACTTTCTTATTTTTACATTTAACATTAATACCAAACATCATTATTTCATTTCAATTAATTTCTTCTTCCCCAACATTCCCCATTAACATTGGCACAATTTTCATTAAAATTCCCATCAATTCTTCAAGTTCTGTACAATTTAAAAACAAGTGTAAAATTCCTTCATTCTTTTCCTCACACACTTTACATAATGCATTCTCTGCTATTCCAATTTTATACAACCTCATTTCTGAAAAAATCATGTTTTGTCTTATATAATAATCCAGACATTCTACTTTGGTGTCTAGATACTTCCAATTAATATTACTCCACATCTTCTTCTCATCAATTCCAGGAAATATCTTTTGCCAGAATTGGTTTGCTATTGGTTTTCTAAAAATAGAATCTCTAAAACAAATATAAAACACTTTCACAGCAAATAATTTAAAATCCAAATGCATTTCCCCAACTTTAACTAAAACCTCCATTTTGTTATCTTCCTTTTCTTTACTCTCTATTCTTTTAAACCATTCTTTTGATATTGCTTGTTTTAAATCTTCATATTGTTTTTTTTAAAGTAGTCATCTCAAAATCCTCTTTTGCCTCAACCATAGCATCCACTACTACTTGTACTGGCAAAAAGCCTTCTTTTACTTCATATAAAAAAAACATCCTTAACTTTTTTAATCCCTACCTCAAACCACTGTTTATAAAAAAACCTCTTTGTTTTTCAACAAAATATGTCTATTTAAAAACAAAGGTTGATTTAAAAGCACTTCTCTTCCTTGTGGGTTAAGAGAAACATGTGGTAAAAAATCTATCCATGCCCCTAAAACTTCTGTATAAAAATCCGGTATCCCCTTTATACTCCTTTTCTTCAGTTTCATCCATAAAATATCATCTTCCAGCCCCATGCCTCCACATTTATTTAGAAAATATTTCATTATTATTTTCCAGTCACCCTTATTTTCTTCATTTAAATATTTTCTTACTAATTTAATTCTCATGCTTTTTTTCCTTTGCTCTACATCCATCAATCCAACCCCTCCCTCCTCGATTGGTCCGATTAGCGTATCATAGGCTATTCTCGAAGGCTTGCCATCCCATAAAAAGTTTACAATACATTTTTTTAATCTCTTTTCCGCCCACATTTGTATGGGCATTACTGATAACGCATACCACATTTTGGATAAAAGTAAGGTGATTACTATTAAGACCTTCCCTTTCAAATTTAAATTCCTTTGCTTCCAAAAAGTTAATCTCCTTTCCATTCCTCCCAATATTTCCTCCCACATCATATTCCCACTATTCTTCTCATCTTTCCCAAAGATTATTCCTAAAATTTTCATGTGCTCTTCTTCTTTAAAAGCAAAACAAGTTGGTAATATTTTGGCTTCCCCAATTTTTTATTTATTTAAATAATTTAAAATAATTAAATAATTATTCAAATAATTTTATTTGAATAATTTATTCCTTTAATATCTATATTTCTTTGGATAGCAATCCCTAAGGGCTCTGCTACCAATGAGTAAAGTTGAGGTGACAATGGGCTACCTTGTCTAATTGATCTTGTGATTTTAAAAGCATTTGTT
This sequence comes from Carassius carassius, assembly GCF_963082965.1. Lineage (NCBI taxonomy): Eukaryota > Metazoa > Chordata > Actinopteri > Cypriniformes > Cyprinidae > Carassius > Carassius carassius. The sequence goes on from NC_081799.1 coordinate 1,030,158, forward strand.
AAAAACCCATTGCACTTTATCTTACTCATTGCTCTTTTATATAAAACTTTAATCCACTTAATAAAATTCTCTCCAAAGCCAATTTTCTTTAGAATATCAAATAAAAACTCATGTTCCACTCTATCAAAAGCTTTTTCCAAATCAAGACTAATTAACATAACCACTTTTCTTTTCAGCTTCCGTGTAACTTATCATGTCTCTCACATTATAAATTGTATCAGTTATATCTCTTCCTTTAACAGCATATGCTTGGTTTGTTTCAATTATTTTTGGTAAAATATCCTTCAATCTGTTTAAAAATTTTAAAATCACTGTTTAACATTGTGATGGGTCTAAAATTATTTAAAGCTGCTTTGTCTCCCCTCTTTTTATATATAATTTTCACTAAACCCATCCTCATAACTTGAGTCACTTCGTCCTTCCTAAAAATGTCCTCATATATTTCTTTTAAAATTGGTATTAACTTATCTTTAAAGGCCTTATAAAACTCATTTGTTAAACTATCTACTCCTGGACTTCTCCCTCCTTTTAATTGCAATATTGCCATTTCAATTTCTTCCTGTTGTATCTCTTTTTCCCCTACTTCTTTGTCATGCTCTTCCAATTTTAATGTGATATGTTCTAATAAAAACTCTTTTTTATCTCTGAACTCTGAACTATCTCTGTAAATAACATTTGCTCCTTTACATAGCTCCTTCATCTTTTCAAATTTTTCCACATTCAATAAACCTCTTGCATTCCATGATATAATATTCAAAACCATAAAATACATAAATAATTAAAAACATTCCTAATTTTCTCCATTTTCAGTCTTCTTTTTCTTCTAGGTTTCTTAACACATCAAATCTGTTTACACTTTTCAAAATTTCCCTTCTTTTTTTAAATGCTTCTAAATTTGGTGTTACCTTAAATGATCTTCTTCTCCCCATTTGTCCCAAGTCTGTACCTCCCCTTTTATCTACCAGTTCATGTCCTTCTTTTCCATCGCTCTTCTCCATGTTTTGGCTTTTTTCTCCTCCATTATACTCGTCCATTGAATTTGTTTTAACTCCAACTGGTGTCCATATTCCTTCCTCCATACTTCCCTTAGAGTTTAGAGCACCTGGCATTCCCAGGCGGTCTCCCATCCAAGTAGTAACCAGAACCAAACATGCTAAGATTCAGAGATCGGGCATTGACTCTTTTTTTTTTTTTTTTGCAAGATTATTACATAATTAGTGAATAAATTCCAAAAAGCTTACAG